>NC_133121.1:61938954-62284032 GCF_033568475.1 Henckelia pumila
TCCGATCGAAAATTATTTTTGATTGGTCCACGAGGCGTCGGATCGAATTGTTCGAGTCCGAAAATTTTAAAATTGATTTTTGGATAAATTTTAATTTTTGGAAAATTTATAGATTTTATCCGTTAAATCAGATTTTATGAAATTAATTATTTTTGGTACAATTGATGATAAGATATGATCTTATGAGAATATTGAGTAAAATATTATTTTATGTATAAAATTGGATTTTATATGTAAAATATGATTTTATTTGATAAAAAGATAAAATATGATTTTGTATGTAAAATAAAATTTTATATATGGAATATGATTTTATCCTTTTAATTTAAATTGCCATTGCATGTTATCCAATAAATTAATTTTGAATTAAATATTATTGGATAAGGATGATCGATTGCCATGACCAATTTTGTAGGTGTATGTTAGGAATTTACATTTGTTTTTATTGTTGTTGGATTTATTAATGGGCCTGGTTTATGGCCTAATATGAATTGTCATATGTAATAAAAGTGGGCCTGGTTTATGGCCCGTTCCCACCCCTTAAAATGTATCCCCTACTTGTCATGGTTATTTATTGTAAATACATTAGACTTAATGGGAGATGAAGATTTGAAGACGGAGGTGGGCCTAGCAGACAATAAAGACTGAGGAAATGTAAATTGGAAGCTCAATGTAATAGGATTGCATTGCATACCTGCATATTACCTAGGATTGGACTTAGACTCATGATTGGCAACCACGGGTCGATTAGAAATGGAATCGATCATCCTATATAATATATGATATTATAGTTGTATACATGTTTTAGACAAAATTGTATGAATCCCGCAAGCATACAAATTTTAAAATGATGAGACAAATTTTCAAAATTAAAATCCCTCATTTTAAATATGATTTAAAATTGATATCAAGATAAATAAAGGAAATTTAAATATTTTTTAAATGTTCCTACCTTCCATCAACGATCAATGTATGAGATGCTACCCGCGGATACGGTCCGGCTCATATTATTGGGGGGGCCCGTTCGTCGGAAAGCTGTACATTGGATCGACAAATGTTGTAAGTTGGGTGGAACTCCCATGGGATCGGCTCATATTATTGGGGGATCCACATGGCGACCGTCCATCACAACTTAATATTGATGGGTCATCTTGACATGTCACAATAAACGGCGTCATATTATTGGGCCCTTATTGGACATGAGGTAAAAACGTGGAGGTTGCTTTGGAAGCAATTGGGCTCTACCTTTTGAAAATTATGGTTGGCTGATATTATTCGGGACCATAGTTTGTCAATTGGACTCCATGTTCCCACTAAGGAAAACAGTTTCCCGTTTTCACTAGAGGGTAGTGAAATCGTTAAAATAGTGGGAGTGAGATTCATAAAATAAATTTTGCCTATTTTATATCTTAGTAAATTAATTAAACAATCACTGATAATTGTCTGTTTCTTTTCAGTATTTCATAAAGATGAATTCGCGCAATCCACTATTCTCTATTCTTGAACAAAATAAACTGACTGGCGCAAACTATACGGAATGATTCCGTAAGTTGAAGATTGTCTTGACCTCGGAGAAGATGCTCTACGTGTTAGAAAAATCTCCTCCGAAGGAAGCACCAGCTGATGTAAGTCCGAAAGAGTTGGCCAAACTTGATACATGGTGGGACCATGATATCAAGGCCAAATGCTATATGCAAGCCTCGATGTCTGATGAACTCCAGAGGCGATTTAAGGATACCGTGAATGCTGCTGACATTCACGTACAACTCAAGGAACTTTTTGGGGCTCAATCGAGAGCTGAAAGGTTCGCTACTGTAATAGAGCTAATGACGTGTCGCATGCGTGAAGGGACTTCGGTCCGTGATCATGGGGTACGAGTGATTTGGCTCATACAGAAGTTGGTAACGCTTGATTTGGTGTTGCAACATGAACTCAACGTGGACTTATTACTTCTCTCACTTCCTTCTTCGTTTGACTGATTTGTGGTAAATTTCAATATGAACAAGATAGAGGCCTCCCTTGAAGAGATGGTCAATATGATTGTAACATATGAAGCCACTTTAAAGAAGGATAAACCGGTTTTCTTGGTGGGCTCCTCTTCCTCTGCTAAGAAGGGGCCAAGTACAAAGGGTAAGAAACGTTCTGCCCCACCCAAGAAAACCGGACCCGAGAAGAAGAACAAGACAACGGCTTCAAACATGGAAAAGTCCAAGGATGTTTGCCATTACTGCAAGAAACCCGGTCATTGGAAACGTAACTGCAAGGAATATCTAGAGCAGTTGCGAACTGCGAAGGGTATGTTCTATATTGAAATAAATGTTTCACTTAATACTACTTCTTGGGTATTGGATACCGGATGTGGATCTCACATTTGCAATGATTTGTAGGTGATGACAAGAAGTCGCAAGCTTAGAATGGGTGAGACCCAGCTGAGGCTCGGAAATGGTTCTAGAGTTGAAGCCAAAGCTGTGGGAGACGTTTATTTAATTTTGCAGAACGATTTTAAGTTACTTTTGAGAGATGTTTTATTTGTTCCAGATTTGATTAAAAACATTATTTCTGTTTCTATGCTTGATAGAGATGGTTATTCTTGCAATTTTGTGAATGGGATTTGCAATATTTACAAGAATGAATGTTTGATTGGAAATGGACAACTTGAAAACGATCTATATAACTTACAATTAAAAGACGTTCCAATAAATTATGTTGATAAACCGGTAACAACGAACAAAAGGAAAATCGATAGTCAAAACCCGGCAAACCTTTGGCATGCTAGGCTAGGTCATATTTCCTCAAAGAGGATGAACAAGCTAGTGGGAGAGGGCATGTTTGATATGTCTGATATTAACTCTCTACCTACTTGTGAATCCTGCCTGAAAGGAAAAATGACTAAATCTCCATTTAAGGGGAAACCTGAGCATAGTCAAAATCTGTTGGATTTGATCCATACAGATGTTTGTGGTCCATTTAGAATTGGTACTCAATATGGCCACACCTACTTCATTACCTTTACTGATGATTATTCAAGGTATGGGTATTTATATTTAATGAAATATAAGTCTGAAGCATTTGAAAAGTTCAAAGAATTCAAGGCTGAAGTAGAAAACAAGCTAGGTAAAAGTATTAAAGCACTTCGATCGGATCGAGGTGGAGAATACTTAAGTACCGAGATTTGGACTATCTGAAAGAGAATGGGATTCTCTCACAGTGGACTCCTCCTATGACACCACAGCTGAATGGTGTATCGGAACGTCGTAATCGAACTTTGTTGGACATGGTTCGATCTATGATGAGCTTCACTGAGCTTCCACCTTCGTTTTGGGGCTATGCGCTTGAAACGGCGGTATTGTTGTTGAACAACGTCCACACCAAAGCAGTGGACAAAACACCATACGAGTTATGGAATGGCAAAGCTCCTAAGTATTCGTACTTGAGGATTTGGGGATGTCCTGCTTACGTGAAGCAGACAGTGGGAGATAAGTTGGATAGTCGATCCACCTTATGTTATTTTGTAGGGTATCCGAAGAATTCAATCGGATATTATTTCTATCATCCTACTGAAACAAAGGTGTTTGTTTCAAGGAATGCCACCTTCTTGAAGAAGGAGTTCTTATTGGATGAGAAAGGCGAGATGATGGAACTCGAAGAAATTCGAGAAGAACCCGAAATACAAAATAATGATCCTACACCTCAGGAACCAATGATGGACACGCCTATACCTAGAAGATCCGAGAGGACTTCTAGACCTCCTATTCGATATGGTCTTCTTCTTGAAGGGGATCAAGATGAACCCGATGTTGGATGTGATCCAAGAAACTTCAAGGAAGCAATTTCTGATGCGGATTCAAATTTATGGCTTGAAGCTATGCAGTCGGAAATAGATTCGATGCATACAAACCATGTTTGGTCTTTAGTAGATCCTCCCGATGGAATTTTTCCAATAGGGTGTAAATGGATCTACAAGAGAAAGCTTGGGCCTGATGGTAAGGTACTGACCTACAAGGCACGATTGGTGGCAAAAAGTTATACTCAAAGACAAGGAGTTGACTATGATGAAACCTTTTCACCAGTTGCAATGTTCAAGTCCATAAGAATCCTTATTGCGATAGCTGCTTGGTATGACTATGAGATATGGCAAATGGATGTGAAGACTGCATTTCTTAATGGAAACATTAAGGAAGAGATCTATATGACGCAGCCTGAGGGATACACATCCATGGGAAGCAAGCATAAGGTATGCAAGCTTCAGAGATCAATCTATGGTCTCAAACAAGCATCAAGAAGTTGGAACCAGAAATTTGATGAAACAATAAAGGATTTTGGTTTCATCAAGAAACCGAAGGAACCATGCGTGTACAAGAAAGTAGTTAAGGATGCTGTGACATTCTTAGTACTTTATGTTGATGACATCCTACTCATTGGGAATGACGTAGGGATGTTGCAGTCAACAAAGATATGGTTATCAGGTAGATTCTCGATGAAGGATTTGGGTGAGGCATCCTATATTCTAGGGATACAGATCTATAGAGATAGATATAATAGAATGATAGGACTCACTCAAGCAACCTACATCGACACCATATTGAAACGGTTTTCAATGGATGGGTCCAAGAGAGGACATCTACCTATGTGTCATGGAGTTTCTCTATCCAAGTCTATGTGTCCCAAGACTGAAGAAGAGATAGAGAAAATGACACATGTACCATATGCGTCAGCCATAGGTAGTATCATGTATGGGATGATATCTACCAGACCGGATGTAGCATTTGCTCTGAGTGTCACGAGCAGATATCAAGCTAATCCCGGTCAAATGCATTGGAAAGACGTGAAGGACATTCTTAAGTACTTACGAAGGACTAAGAATATGTTCATGGTATATGGAGGAAGAGAACTAAAATTGGAAGGCTATACCGACTCTAGCTTCCAAAGTGACGTGGATGACTCGAAGTCAACCTTTGGATTTGTGTTCATGCTCAATGGCGGTGCTGTCTCTTGGAAGAGTTCCAAGCAGGACACCACAGCGGATTCCACCACTGAGGCAGAATATATTGCAGCATCAGCTGCTGCTAAAGAGGTCGTTTGGATGAGGAATTTCGTCCAAGAGTTGGGCGTCATTCCTGAAGTTGTTGGTCCAGTCCCGGTGTACTGTGACAACACGGGTGCCGTTGCTCAGGCAAAGGAACCAAGGTCTCATCAAAGATCCAAACACGTACTGAGGAAATACCACATCATCCGGGAGATTGTGAAAAGAGGAGACATCACTGTCGAAAGAGTGGCCTCTGCAGACAATATCGCTGATCCACTTACTAAGCCCTTGCCAGGACCATTATTTGACAAACATCGCGAAGCAATGGTTCTACGTAGTATGACTAGTTGGCTTTAGGGCAAGTGGGAGATTGAAAGAGTGGGTACCCAGTGAGCCAACTTGTGGCTAAGGGCTTTGATGACTCTTTGTATAAACAATCTTTTGTTTAATATAATTTACACTTTTATTAATGGCAATGACTTTATCTTTCTTCATATTGTTATATTGTGATATACTATTGTTGTTTTGATAAAAACCTTGAATATACTATAGTGTATGTAAGATGTGGTAGTACATGGGGATGACTATCATGAAACACATATTATAGTCACTGTATATTCTAAACAGTTCCTAGTCGATTGAGCCGTCCGTTAATAAGGATAAGGATCGCTCGAGATTGAGACTAGCATTTGCGATGCCAAGTACCACGTTTCATTGGTATGGAACATAGAGATGTTCAAAGCATGCAAATGGATATTCATACGATGAATGATCGAACTACCCTATCCGGACTTTCCAAGTGGTTATCACTTATCGAGTGGATAAAGTCCGCGGTTTTGGTTGTACACCATTAGTCCTTACTACTTGAAACATCATTGAGACTCTATATGCTAGTACTATACTTTGACTCGTTTACCGACTCTATTGGGGTCATCAGGTGTCTGGATTGGGTACAGTTACAACACATATAGGATTCGATGCTTTGTTGTCAAGGATTCACCACATACTTGCGAGTGTGGATATCCTATGCAATCTGAGGACATATTAGTGTGACGAATCTCTGGCCAGAGTACATGATGTGTTTTAAGAAATGGTTTCTTAGTAGCACATGCGATGTCACTATTTGATCTTCAAGATGCATTGCATAGTTATCGAATCTCGAACGACTCTCGATTTACCAATGGTTGTTGATTCGATCGGGATATTTGGATGAAGGGACCGTACTGTACGCTAACCAAAATCTATTGGTTCTTTTAGGCACTATCAGTGATACCTAGGAAATCATGGGGCGATGTTGCTAGGCGCTCTTACCATGATTCGATGGGCAAGTCGGAAATTGTTGTTCCGAGTCACAAGGAGTTGTGAGCCCACGGCTAGCTGTATCCCTGAACCATTGAGGGTCACACAGAGTAATGGATTTTTAATCCCCGTTGAGATAGTTAAATTTAAAGAGTTAAATTTAATGAACACAGTAGTGGGACTTCTTATTTAAGAGTAGAGGAGTAAGATTTTCTAAAATGACATAGGGATGGGTATTTTTGGAAATCACTGAATTCGGATTCAGAAAATTTATCATGACTCTAAAAGATGCAGAAATGGTTTCTGTGAACATTGGTAAAATTGGTTTATCAATCTGAGTCACGATGAATTTTATATTAATTTTTGAACATACGTGCTTTGCTTGTCAGGTTTGAACTTATGACTAATGGGCCATAAGCTGTTAGCAGCCCACATTATAAATAAGTAATTGCAGTACAGAAATTACACAATAGAGGTCACAAAATAATTTTCGAAAACCCTGGTTTTTCTTAACAGTGGCCGCCGCCCCCCTCCCTCTCTGTCGGGAAAATCCAGCCTGTGAATTTTGAATTTGCAGTCTGGTTTAACGGATCAAATTCGTTAATTCTCTTCGTAGAAACTTCTGATAGATTTTCTAGTGCAATCTATCAGAGGGATTAAATCTCTGTTCGTGGACCTGATTGAAGAACAGTTCGTCCATCAGTTCCTGGGATATACAACAAGAGCAGAGTAATCTGTTGGTGTCCATAATCTCGATTCGAGATTGGAGGTAAAAATTTATAATTGTTATTTAATTTTTACACACACAATTTAATCGTAAAGTTTTGATACCCATTATGGAATCGTTCCATATAAAATTTTTAAACTTCCACTGCACCGGGTATCAATTCTGAATGATCTGATCACCGTTCTCCAACAGACGAGAGGGATTGGAGAGGAAGGAGGGAAGGAGGAGGCTAAGTGCTTGAGAATTTAGGGTTATTTGTGGTGTGTGTGTGTTATATTTAAGTGTAGTGTATGTATATGTACTAGTGTGTGTATGTATAGGTAGGTGGTGTAAGTGTAGAGTGAGTGTAAAAGTGTCACTACACTTAATAAAGTGTTACTTTCACTATTACAACTTTAGGTTTATAATTTTTGCACTAATTTTAAATTTCTAAGTTTAAAATTCTTAATTTTAAAATTAAGAATATAAGTTTACTAGTTCGGGTCCAAAAAGGCTAATTTTATGTAATATCGAAAATTATATGCAAGAATGCACCTACGCGATTTTTGTCCCTCGAATATTTTAAAATAAATTTTTTTTTATTTTATTTAACCCTCCTAAATTTTAGGTCTCAAGACTAGAATTTGAGGTTTTTCCACCAAGTCTATCTTTACCGCGTGCCGAGGCCGAAGGTCATTAAATTCAAGAATAATTAACTTAATAATTAAGAAAATAAACATATGAAAGAATTTAAACACCAACTTAGAAATTAAAATCAATACTATAATTATTTTGATGTCACAGTGTTAAATAAAATATTTAAATAATAAACAGAGCGATTAAAATAATTTAAATAAACTAAATGATTGTTTAAAAGTCATTTAAATAAATACACAAGCAGAAAATAAAAACCTTTAAAATGACTTGGATAGTTAAAAATATTTAAATAAATAAGTTAAGCATTTAAAATGATTTAAATAACTAACCGCTAAACTTGAGTTATTTAAAATAAATAAGTTGGACAATCAGAAGTATTTAAATAAATAAATTAAACAGTTAAAATCATTTAAATAAGTATACAATAAACTTAAGTCATTTTAAATAAATAAGCAAAGTAATTAAGATCATTTAAATGAATAAAATAAATTATTAAAATCATTTAATTAAGAAATCTTAAACCTTTAAAATATTTAAAACAATTAGGTTGCACAATAAAAATCATTTTGATAAATAAACTTAAATAATTAAAAGCATTAATTAAATAGTTAGTACAATAAAAATAATTTGAATAAATATTAATATTTTATTAACAAATAATTCAGATAAAGAATTTTAAACCGATTATACTTAAAAATAATGATTATATTATTTATTTAATTTAACGCATGCGATTTAGTAGATTGGATTTTAGGTGCTACAGATGACATACCACATGTCATCCTCTTGAGCATAAAGATGTGGTTGCATCGGAATTTTCCAGTCATCGTATTCTTGTTTAGAAAACATAAGAATCTTATTAAAGGAATTCATGGTAGAGTATAAAAATATCAGAGGACGAGATAAAACCCGCTCTGATACCAGTTTTTGGGATTTTTTGTGTGTGTAGAGACATGTGGATACACACTCTAAAAAAATATTTGCTTAAAAAGACCAACTAATGTGACCGAGTGTCAAACAACTGAATAGTGAGGAAATAATTTGAATGTTTTTAGTGACTCTTTTTATACTCTACTCAATTACGGCTGTGCATATCTTATCAAAATAATTGTTTCTGATAAACATTTGAAGTCTTTTGAAGTACGTGAAACTTGTATCAGAAAATATTCTCTTGACCATTATGCAAAATCTCTTATATCGTAACCAGTTGAGAAAAGCAATCCGGCAATCATCCGGGCGAGACAACCCTTTTGTCCAAGTGAGGTGATCATATTGACTGGGCGAGGCATCTTGAACTGCATGATTCTTGAGTACCTGATATACAAGTAAACGACAACTGATCTATAACAATGATATATTGTTTGTTATCACCAAAAACTAAGGGATCTAACACATTCTGATTTTTTGGGAATGTTTAAGAACTGAGACAAATGTTCTTGAATATCTCTGATATATGTCAGTCTTCCTTGACTTCAGTTGTAATCATATCAGTTGAGAAGCCTTGGCTAAATGATAATAGCTTCCAGTTAAGATTCAGTCAAGATGCTCAATCGTGGACTTTAGCCGTCAAATACTCTAATGAATCCGGTCTTGGGTTTCTTGATAGTTTCAGTCGTTTGGTCCAGTCAAGTAATTTCAGTTAGGTTCAAGTACTAGTTCACTGACTCCGATTGACTTGTCCAGTTATGTGACTCCATCGCGGACAATGTTTTGATCGTTCTTGTGCTGGTGATCGTGGGAGGGAACGTGTCCTTGAATTATCTATGGGAATGATGTTGGAGAAAATCCATATACACTTAAATCCAGAATCATCATGCTAAATCAGTAAGATTAAAGACTGTAAACTGAAGCGGAAGTGTACCTTAATTCTTAACAATTGATACCGATGTAGATCTACATCGTTTGGCCTTTCAGATCAACACGATTTGCCTTGAGAGTTCCTTCAATTCTCTCACGCTCTCTAACTATCGATGAGAATAGAATAGAATGACTGTGTCGATGTAGACATCGTTTGATCTGGGGACCATAACCCTATATTTATATTTTGGGATTCTATTTAAGCCCATCAATCAAATAGAAAAGCCCACTAGTATCTACACATTCAAGGTCACACCCTATTAGATACATTAAAGACCAAATAAAACGAAACCTTATTTAAATCACTTTTATGGGCTAACTTTATTTGACAGTCCACAACACATAATTATTTACATATAAGTTCAATGTTGGATTTATGATCCAACAATCTCCCACTGGGCTATATGTGAAACTTTATAATTATGTTTTGCAAAATAACCAAATGAGCTCATATTCGCTGTCATTACCGTATTTACTGTTAATCCGGTCCATCAATCATACTAACATAGGATCAAAGAGGCTTTTGTCACATTTATCGTAACTCAACCCATCAATGGTCACATATGCCAGATAACTGAATGACATGGATTATGATGTGGATGTGTAGCATGGAAATTTCATGTAACGTGATCTTAACATGCCTATGTTCAACTGGTCCACCCTTAAACTTTAGTTAGATCAACCAAAACAGAGTCAGAGTGTGAATAAACCAAAATCTTTATTTCTGCAGAAATAACTTCCCTTATGTATTCATAAACCAAAAATCGAATAACTGAAACATGTCTATAAAAGCATTTAAAATTACAAACTCCCACTAAAACTGAATATCCTTAAATGACAAAACACACATACAAATAATGTGCACACAAAACCTTTTGGGTGATAGTCCCTTAGCAAGTGGATCCACAATCATGGAGTTTGTACCGATGTTTTTTATAGACATTATTCACTCTAAACTCTTACTTCAATAATCAGAAACTTGATTGGATGCCTTATAACACACTATAAAATCTACTGTCTTGACAAAAGAGACTATAACAAGTGACTTTTTAGCACTCTTTTGTGAAAAAACACCTGTTGACAGTAGATTTAAATAGTCCAACATAGTTTCACACTATCTAGGCATCCCTTAAATCAGAGTTAGTATACCAAATGATCTCAAAACCGATCCGACCTCTGATATGTGAGCATATAATTCCTTATTTTCTGTAAATTCCATAATACGTGATTGACTATTTTTCATTAGTCTACTCCTGAATTATTTAAATATTTGTCCAACATCCCAGTCACGTATATAAAAGCTTTACGTGTATATACCTTAACAATACATTAGATTCTCTACTGCTAAGTCATAAAGAATCTTTTGTATTTCTTTTCTTTAAATCATTATTAGAGCACTGGTTGAGACTAAATTGTCTCCCTCAACTTAGGGTATCAACTGGTTTACAATCTTGCATCCCATATCGCTTTACAACTTTCTCGATATAGCTTTTATGTGATAATCCAAGAATACATCAAGATCGATCTCAATGTATCAGGATACCCAGTACAAAAGATGCATCACCAAGATATTTCATCTCAAAATTATTAGCTAGAAATCTCTTGGTGTCATGCAACATATCTATATCGTTGTTAGCGAGTAGGCTATCATCACATAGAAAATCAAAAAAATATTTACTCCCACAGACCTTATGATATATACAATCATCGACCAAATTCATCTCAAACCAAACGAGATGATCACATGATGAAATGTAAAAATATCATTTATTGATTAAAAAATTCAATACTATGCCAATATAATCTTGAAGAGTCCTTCAAAAAAACCAAAGAGAAAGACCCTTTACAATTGTATCCTCTTATTGTGTAAAACCTCATTAATGATAAGACGAACCTTATATCTTTCCACACTACCTTTTGAGTACTCATGGTTTTAAATATCCATTTAGAACCTATGAACTTCACACTTTATGAAATGGGACAAGATATCAATTGTCATTGTCTTTCATAGATTTTATCTCTTTATATTGACATCAATCCAATTCAAGAGTTAGAATTTTTATAACTTGATAGAAATTGATAAAATCATTTTCTATCATGTCAATATTGACCTTATTCTCTTGGAAAAATACAATCAAATTACCTAATACTGTATTTCTTCTCTCTCGAGTGGAACTCCATAATGACAAGGTTATTGAGATGTAAGAATTTATTGTTTTAGAATATTTCTTGAATGAGAGATTTACCTAAATTGTCTTACCGTATTATGTTTTTGAACAAAGTCAAAAATATAATTTTGATCAATGTCAATAACACCTGTGAGAATATTAAAATATTCTTCCTTAAAGACAATTTTCAAAACTTTATCTCCCCCCACAAACTCGACATCCTCAAAAACCAAGCATTTTCCTAACTGAGAATCAAATTAATTGTGGGACCATAAAACTTTTACCCCTTAGATCTTAAAGAATCACTTTAATAAAACTTTGTTAAGGATATATGCTGCAGTCATTAGTGTTTTTCCATAAATGAGATATAAAAGTCATATCTAAAATAATCATCTATGAACAATATAAATTATTGTTGATCATTCCAAAAAACTATATTGAAGACCCACTAATTTCCATATTTATATGTTCATAGACATCCAAATTTTTTTTGACTTCAAATCTTCTTTAATTTGTTTGTTTTCCTTTTATACATTTAACACAAATATCAAAATATGTTAAATTTAAGGGATTGAGAATTTTGTCATACATAAGTTTCTTTATTCTCCATCCAGAGATATAACATAATATCTCATGTCACGACGTAACTGAATTCTCATTTACTGAAATTTTATTTTTGAGACTTTTAAATTTAATTGCAGGGACTCATTAAATGAAACAATTGTATCAACCGAAGAAAGATTATTGTAACGAGATGAAGAGCCAGAGCCAACCAATTTTGAATCATGAAACAACCTAAATTTCCATTTCCTAATGAGCAAGAGAAACTGAATTTTCCCAAAATAGAAATCAAAATTATTCCGCGTGAAAGTCGGTGATAAGTGTATTTTATACACTTAATTTATATATGATTTTAATTATTAATTGTTTGTTTCGAGCAGATTTATGTGGGTGTTTTGTTGTTTTTGTGAGTGTAGGAAATTATTGATTTTATGTGGAAATGAGATGAAAAAGGAGAAAATAAGAATAAAAGAAAGGAAAAAGAAAAGAAGAGAAAATTGAAGAGAAGAAAGGAACGTTCAGAGAAAAGAAAAAGGAACAGTGTTGGGTTTCTTATTGGGCCTTAAAAGTTTAGCGCTAAAACAAGCGCTGATGAGGAAGGGAAGAAGAGCTAACGCGCAATGCTATTGAAGACTGGAGAATTGGAAATTACGAGATTGAGGTGCGCCCGCGCCGTTCCTAGAGCGCCCGCCCAGTCGCTGTGTTTTGGAAATTTTATTAAATCGGGCAATTAATTCTTGGGCTTGATTTTGTGGGCTTTTGCTGAGCAATATAAAAGGATTTTTGTCAGACAACTTGAAGGAAGAGCCGCCACAATCACAACTACAGAATATCAGAGTTGATCGTGTGATTTTTCTGGAGGATTTTCTGGAGCTTATCTGAAGAACAAAGACGGAGTTTGATCAACCGGACACGGCGTCGACGACGAATTTGTTTCTTTTATGTTTTATTTATTTTATTCTGAATATGTTTAGATTTTTGAATATGAATTGTTTTATTCAGAATTTTATTATGAACTAAATTTTTAGAGTCTAGAGGTCGGATGGAACCTGGTGTAGACGCTTTCATGAATTCTTGATTTTCTAGGATTGAGTTTCTTCTAGATTATTTGTTTTTTTTAGAATTGATTATCTTTTCAATTATCTGATCAATAATTTATTTGTTATATTTATTTGAAATCATTGCTCGGGAGAGGGGATTTTGAATAGGACATTAGAAAATACACTGTTAATTATTTATAAAGCTCGGGAGAGTGTATGATTTTAACAGAGCTTTTAAAAAGAACATTGTTTTGTGATAGATCACTGCGATAAATTCTTAATAAGAATATTGGAATTGAATTGTAGTTGATAAACATTATTTGTTGCTCGGGAGAGGGAAATAATATACGTAAGTGTTCTTGACTATTAATCGATTGGAATTCATGAAGATTAATTAATTAGGATTGATTGTTGTTGAAACCAGGTGAAATCCATACCTCTAGACCAATTTTCTCTGATTGATTTTTAATCTGAAAGTTGTTGAAACCAGGTGAAATCTATACCTCTAGCCGGGGAGTAAATTTTGATTATTTTTTTAGTCTTGTTACCAATTAGTCTAGATTTTAATTTAGAGTTTTTTATTTTATTTTTTTTAGTTACTAATTAATTTCTTCTTATCTTTTAATTGCAGTTTATGCGACGATCTCAAAGTGGTAATTCTATATTGTTTGATCCGGAGATCGAGCGCACTGCACGTGCTTTAAGACGAGCTAGAAGAGAAGAAATTGAAAGAATGGCTGAACAAGAAGCAAATCAAGCTCCCCTAGTGCCAATTAGAGATCACTTCAGACTGACGATCCAGGCTCACTATTCTGGAATCGCTCGAGGAACTATCAATGCAAACAATTTTGAGCTAAAGCCTGCATTGATCAACATGGTTCAACAGAACCAATTTAATGGGAGCGCCACTGCCGATCCTCATCTACACCTACGCACTTTTTTGGAGATATCCGATACGGTAAAAATTAATGGTGTGTATGAGGATATTATACGCTTACGCTTGTTTCCGTTTTCTCTCAGGGATCAAGCCAGAAGTTGGTTGCAATCACTGTGGCTTGGAAGCATCACTACTTGGGAGGGGATGTCAGAAAAATTTCTTGCAAAATATTTTCCTCCTGCCAAAACCACCCAACTGAAGATCGAGATCAGCACCTTCCGACAGATGGACACTGAACAGTTATACGAGGCGTGGGAAAGGTATAAAGAATTATTAAGATGTTTTCCTAACCACAATTTTGCAGATTGGGAACAGATCGAGTGGTTTTACAACGGACTGAATGCGCCTACAAGGATGAATGTTAATTCTGCTGCTGGAGGTACTATATTTGCGAAGGATCATGTTCAGGCTTATGATATGTTAGAGCAGATGACGGTCAATATCTTTCAATGGCCATCTGAGCATATGGGAGTCATGTAGTGACCCTTACCCAGATCACCTACTAAACAGAACTTAGACATGCAATTAACTTAATAAAACAGATATCAGAATAAAACTGCGGAAACCAATAACATTATACAATCCCAAGTAAAGGAATCTGTAATTATCCAATATTATACATCCAAATCGAATAGCTGTATAAACCCAAAACAACAGTAATAAAGCCTAGACGAAGCTCCAGCTGGCCAACCACTGACTAGCCCCTCCTGGATCCACCCTCCTCGTCCAATCGCAAACCTGCCCCATGGAATAGGGTGTCCAGAAAATACAGAATACGAGACGTGAGCATAAAACGCTCAGTGCGAGAGTATGAGTATACATGCATGCAAAGTGAACTCCCTATAGACTCGAGGTCAAGGATCAGATAACAGAGACAGACCGGGCCCTGGTATGTAGCACGTTGTGCCGTCGCTTCAGGAGGTGGCTCCCATACCGAGATAACTGTGGATACGCCGGACCCAAATCGATGGAAGTCCATCCACTAACAGGATAGGGTACAACCCTACTACAGACATCTCGAAGGAGATACAGCAAGATGCAAATGAATGCAGCATAATATCATGGCATATAAATCATGCAGTCATATAATACATGCATACTCAGTCAGGATATCTCGAACAGTACTTTCGTACCTCAAATACCAGGTAGGCACTACCAGCTCTAAGTCCAAGCCTAAAGTCCGCCTACACAGCGAAATGATACTACTATCATTACAGTGCTCTAAAAGCCTTAACTAAGCTATAGCATACTCCTAAATATTTATAGGAAGCAAAAGCTATACCTTCGTCCGTCGTTAGCCCTTTGATGTCGATGCCTCCAGAACTTGGGCACAACTCCGCTACGACTATCGAACGTCTAGACGACTCCCGGTTCAAGCCTAGGAAGGCTAGAACAACTCGAATATGACTAGAAATAGAGAGGAAATCTGGAGTTGGCAAGGAGAAATGAAGTCTCGGCCTTCTATTTATAGACAACGATCGGAACTTCCGATCCTTGATCGGAACGTCCGAACCTCGATCGGAACGTCCGATCCTGCCATCGGAGCTTCCGAAGATCCTAATCTGCCACGTGTCAAAATATCACTTGATGACTCCGGATAGGGGTGATCGGAACGTCCGATCCTGATCGGAGCTTCCGATCCAGCCACACGTCATGGATGACGTAATATCATCGGTGCCTCCGATCCTCATCGGAGCTTCCGATCCCGATCAGAGCTTCCGATCGTCCCTTCGGAGCTTCTGATCCGTCCGATGCCTAATTGAATTAATTAGCATTAATCCTTTAATTACTCAATTAGGGCACGGGCTACTACATTCTCCCCCACTTAAGATATTTTGTCCTCGAAATCAGATCTTAAGTACCGAATGCAAATACACAAATCAGAAACATTCTTTATTCAATCAAACGTTTACAGAGTTTGCAACTGAATACAACTTAAAGAATGAAATCAAAACAACTCAGGATGGACTTTACGCATCCTGTCCTCAAGCTCCCAAGTAGCTTCCTCAGTACCTCGGCGCTGCCACTGAACTAAAACCAAAGGAATGACTTTGTTCCGTAAAACCTTATCCTTATAATCCAGGATACGAAGAGGTTCCTCAACATAAGTCAAATCCTTATAATCCATGACGCACGCTCTAAGCATATCCTCAAGGGTACGGATAGTGCGCTCTGACTGACCATCAGTCTCCGGATGATAGGCTGTACTCAAACTGAGAGTAGTACACATCGCATGCTGAACACTCCCCCAGAATCTAGAAGTAAACCTGGGGTCCCGATCGCTGACAATGCTCACAGGCACTCCATGAAGTCGGACGATCTCCTGAATGTACATCCGTGCCATGCGATCCACAGAGTACTCTCGGCTATAGGCAATGAAATGCGCTGACTTGGTGAGTCGGTCCACCACAACCCAGATAGCATCACAGTTCCTCGGGGATACCGGCAAATGGGTCACAAAGTCCATCGTGATAAACTCCCATTTCCATTCAGGAATAGGCAGACTGTGAAGCAATCCTCCAGGTCGTCGGTGCTCTGCCTTGACCTGTTGACACACCAAACATCTCGAAACAAACTGATAAACACTGCGTTTCATTCCCTTCCACCAGAAACGAGTACGTAGATCCTTGTACATCTTGTTGCTCCCAGGATGAATACTCAACTTAGTGCGATGTGCCTGAGATAAAATCTCCTCTCGCAACTCTTCATCCTGTGGAATCACAAGCCTACCAGACAAACACAGAAAGCCATCTGACTGATAATGAAATCCAGACGAGCTACCCTCGTTAGCTAGACGAGCTAAACGCTGGGTCTTTGAATCAGACATCTGAGCATCTCGGATCCGCGAATACAAGGCTGGCTCAGATAATATCGCAAACATCTGGATACTCTGCATACCTTTCTTATGCTTGAAGGTAAAACCTGAAGTACAACAGTCACTGATCGCACTAGACATCGAACAAGTCTGAAGTGCGGATAGTCGCACCTTGCGACTCAAAGCATCAGCGGTGAGATTAGCAGCTCCCGGATGGTACTTAATCTCGCAATCATAGTCCTTAAGCAAATCCATCCAACGTCTCTGCCTCATGTTCAATTCTGCCTGAGTGAACAAATACTTGAGACTCTTATGGTCGGTGAAGATCTCAAATTTCTCGCCATACAGATAATGACGCCAGATCTTCAAAGCGAACACAATGGCTGCTAACTCCAAATCATGAACTGGGTAGTTGTCCTCGTGAAGCTTCAGCTGTCTAGAAGCGTATGCGATCACATGCCCATTTTGAGTCAGGACACAACCTAACCCCTGAAGAGAAGCATCCGTGTAAACTACATACCCTCCAGATCCTGACGGTAATGCTAACACCGGCGCAGAAGTCAACCGCCGTCGAAGCTCACGGAAATTCTCCTCACACTCGGAGGACCACTCAAAATCCACACCCTTGCGGGTAAGCTGCGTCAACGGTCGAGCTAACTGAGAGAAGTTCAGAATGAAGCGACGATAATACCCTGCTAGACCCAGAAAACTACGGATCTCAGCAACTGTCGTCGGACGCGACCAATTAAGTACCGCTTCAATCTTGCTTGGATCAACAGAAATCCCCTCCCTGGATATGATATGGCCAAGAAAGACCACTCTATCCATCCAGAACTCACACTTGCTCAGCTTGGCGTACAATTGCTCATCTCGAAGAGTCTGCAGTACCAACCGCAAGTGAGAAACATGCTCTTCCGTATTACGCGAATACACCAAGATGTCGTCAATGAAGACCACGACAAACTTGTCCAAATACTCCCTAAATACACGGTTCATCAGATCCATGAATATAGCCGGCGCATTGGTCAAACCAAATGGCATCACTAGGAACTCGTAATGTCCATAGCGAGTACGGAATGCAGTCTTGGCTACGTCCTGATCACGAACTCTCAACTGATGATACCCAGATCTCAAGTCAATCTTGGAGTAAATTGATGTGCCCTGCAGCTGGTCAAACAAGTCATCAACACGAGGCAACGGATACTTGTTCTTCACAGTGACTCGATTCAGCTGCCGATAGTCAATGCACAGCCACATCGACCCATCCTTCTTCTTCACGAAGAGAACAGGAGCTCCCCAAGGAGATACACTAGGACGAATGTACCCCTTGTCCAAAAGATCCTGTAACTGATTCTTCAACTCACGCATCTCTGACGGTGCCAGACGATACGGTGCTCTAGAAATAGGCGAAGTACCCGGCATCAACTCTATGCCAAACTCGACTTCCCTAGCAGGAGGAAAACCCGGAATCTCATCAGGAAACACATCTGGAAATTCATCCACAACAGGAATGCTCTCTATCCCAAAACTCTCAGCGGACAAATCAACTGCATAGATAAGGTAGCCTTCCCCGCCAGACTCTAGAGCTCGACAGGTTCTCAAAGCTGATACCAAAGGCATCGGGGGTCGCGCTCCCTCACCATAGAAAAACCAACTCTCACTCCCTTCCGGATGAAAGCGTACTAATCTCTGATAGCAGTCCACTGAAGCTCGATAGGTAGTCAGCACATCTATTCCCAGAATGCAATCAAAGTCGTCCATCGCCAGGACCATGAGATTCGCCAACAGAACGTTTCCTTCAAACTCTAAAGGGCAACCCATCACTAGACGCTTAGCCAAAGAAGATTGGCCCGTCGGAGTAGAAACAGACATCACTATGTCTAGTGCAATGCATGGTAACTTATGCCTCTTAACAAAACGTGCAGAAATGAAGGAATGAGATGCACCAGTGTCAATAAGTACAAGAGCAGGTATACCATAAAGCATAAATGTACCTGCGATGACTTTCTCATTCTCCTCCACAGCCTGATCATGTCTCAGGGCAAACACCTGGCCAGAAGCTCGTGGCCTCAAATGAGAACTCCCAGCAGACTGTCCCTGCGACCTCTGCTGTACGGTAGCCTGAGAACCCGATCCTGAACCAGAACCAGAACCGCCTCCCCCAGACTGTGGACAATCCCTCCGGATATGACCAGTCTCTCCACAACGGAAACAAGCTCCAGAAGCTCTGCGGCACTTGTCGGATGGATGGTTCTTCCCACAGTGATCACACTTGTCCTTCTTACCGAAACGGACAACACCCCCAGAACCAGAGGAAGAAGAAGATCCAGACTTCTTGAAAGTTTGGGCACGGGGACCCAATGAACTAGCAGGCCTCGACTGAGGGAAAGACCTGTTCCGCCGAATGCTTTCCTCCGCCTGGTGACAACGGCTCACCAAACCCTCGTAGGACATGTCGTCACCAACCGCCACACGGTCATGGATCTCAGGGTTAAGGCCCTGAAGGAACAGATTATACTTCATCTCTGAGCTATCAGCAATCTCGGGGCAATAGGATAGCAGATCAAAGAACCTCTGCTGATACTCATCGATAGACATAGTTCCCTGTCGCAGACTCAGTAGCTCGCCTGCCTTCGACTGTCGGAGTGCAGGAGGAAAATACCGCTTTTGGAAAGCTGTGCGAAACTCGGCCCAGGTGGCCACTCCTCTCGCCGCAACAAAAGGTGCAGAAGTAAACCTCCACCACCTGCACGCACGCCCATCCAGAAGATAGCCAAGGGTCTCCACCTTCTGCTCATCGGTTCATTGGAAAGTCTGAAAAGTCATTTCCATGCGGTCTAACCAGTTCTCCGCATCCTCCGGAGACTCACCTCCAACTAAGGGCTTAGGACCCATAGCTAAGAATCGACGCACAGTGAAACGCTCGTCGTCATGATGACGATGACGCCGTTCTCGACGAGGCTCCCGGTCGGCATCACCCCAACGCCCACCAATACTGCCATGAGAACTCTGGTCGTCACGATTTGACATCTACAAAAATACCTCAAGATGAGACTAAATCCCAAGAAATCTTTTGCATGCTCTGATACCATAAATGTAGTGACCCTTACCCGGATCACCTACTAAACAGAACTTAGGCATGAAATTAACTTAATAAAACAGATATCAGAATAAAACTGCGGAAACCAATAACATTATACAATCCCAAGTAAAGGAATCTGTAATTATCCAATATTATACAACCAAATCAAATAGCTGTATAAACCCAAAACAACAGTAATAAAGCCTAGACGAAGCTCCAGCTGGCCAACCACTGACTAGCCCCTCCTGGATCCACCCTCCTCGTCCAATCGCAAACCTGCCCCATGGAATAGGGTGTCCAGAAAATACAGAGTACGAGACGTGAGCATAAAACGCTCAGTGCGAGAGTATGAGTATACATGCATGCAAAGTGAACTCCCTATAGACTCGAAGTCAAGGATCAGATAACAGAGACAGACCGGGCCCTGGTATGTAGCACGCTGTGCCGTCGCTTCAGGAGGTGGCTCCCATACCGAGATAACTGTGGATACGCCGGACCCAAATCGATGGAAGTCCATCCACTAACAGGATAGGGTACAACCCTACTACAGACATCTCGAAGGAGATACAGCAAGATGCAAATGAATGCAGCATAATATCATGGCATATAAATCATGCAGTCATATAATACATGCATACTCAGTCAGGATATCTCGAACAGTACTTTCGTACCTCAAATACCAAGTAGGCACTACCAGCTCTAAGTCCAAGCCTAAAGTCCGCCTACACAGCGAAATGATACTACTATCATTACAGTGCTCTAAAAGCCTTAACTAAGCTATAGCAATATCCTAAATATTTATAGGAAGCAAAAGCTATACCTTCGTCCGTCGTTAGCCCTTTGATGTCGATGCCTCCAGAACTTGGGCACAACTCCGCTACGACTATCGAACGTCTAGACGACTCCCGGTTCAAGCCTAGGAAGGCTAGAACAACTCGAATATGACTAGAAATAGAGAGGAAATCCGGAGTTGGCAAGGAGAAATGAAGTCTCGGCCTTCTATTTATAGACAACGATCGGAACTTCCGATCCTTGATCGGAACATCCGAACCTCGATCGGAACGTCCGATCCTGCCATCGGAGCTTCCGAAGATCCTGATCTGCCACGTGTCAAAATATCACTTGATGACTCCGGATAGGGGTGATCGGAACGTCCGATCCTGATCGGAGCTTCCGATCCAGCCACACGTCATGGATGACGTAATATCATCGGTGCCTCCGATCCTCATCGGAGCTTCCGATCCCGATCAGAGCTTCCGATCGTCCCTTCAGAGCTTCCGATCCGTCCGATGCCTAATTGAATTAATTAGCATTAATCCTTTAATTACTCAATTAGGGCACGGGCTGCTACAAGTCAAAACGCCAGCTGGAGTGTATGCAGTTGATCCTCTCACGTCCATCACTGCTCAATGGAATAGGGTGTCCAGAAAATACAGAGTATGAGACGTGAGCATAAAACGCTCAGTGCGAGAGTATGAGTATACATGCATGCAAGTGAATTCCCTATAGACTCGAGGTCAAGGATCAGATAACAGAGACAGACCGGGCCCTGGTATGTAGCACGATGTGCCGTCGCTTCAGGAGGTGGCTCCCATACCGAGATAACCGTGGATACGCCGGACCCAAATCGATGGAAGTCCATCCACTAACAGGATAGGGTACAACCCTACTAACAGACATCTCGAAAGAGATACAGCAAGATGCAAATGAATGCAGCATAATATCATGGCATATAAATCATGCAGTCACATAATACATACATACACAATAGGGATATCTCGAACAGTACTTTCGTACCTCAAAACAGTGCAAGCTCTACCAACTCTAGGTCCACGCCTATAGTCTGCTCTACACTGCCAAATGATACTACTATCATTAAAGTGCTCTAAAAGCCTTAACTAAGCTATTGCATACTCCTAAATATTTATAGGAAGCAAAAGCTATACCTTCGTCCGTCGTTATCCCTTTGTTGTCGATGCCTCCAGAACTTGGGCACAACTCCGCTACGACTACCGAACGCCTCGCCGACCTCCGGACCAAGCCTAAAAAGACTAGAACAGCTCCAAAAGGACTAGAAGGGAAAGGAGAACTCGGAATTGGCAAATGAAAGTTAAGCCTCGGCCTTCTATTTATAGACAACGATCGGAACTTCCGATCCTTGATCGGAATGTCCGAACCTCGATCGGAACGTCCGATCCTGCCATCGGAGCTTCCGAAGATCCTGATCTGCCACGTGTCAAAATATCACTTGTTGACTCCGGATAGGGGTGATCGGAGCTTCCGGTCCTGATCGGAGCTTCCGATCTTGCCACACGTCATGCCTGACGTAATACCGATCGGAGCTTCCGATCCTGTTCGGAGCTTCCGATCCTGATCGGAGCTTCCGAACTCACCTTCGGAGCTTCCGAACTCTACCCAAGTAATTATGATTAATTTCTTAATTACTGATTATGGTTACGGGCTACTACATTCTCCCCCACTTAAGATATTTCGTCCTCGAAATCAGATCTTAAGTACCGAATGCAAAAATACAAAAATCAGAAACATTCTTTATTCAAATCAAACGTTTACAGAGTTTTCAACTGAATACAACTTAAAGAATGAAATCAAAACAACTCAGGATGGTCTTTACGCATCCTGTCCTCAAGCTCCCAAGTAGCTTCCTCAGTGTCTCGGCGCTGCCACTGAACTAAAACCAAAGGAATGACTTTGTTTCGTAAAACCTTATCCTTATAATCCAGGATACGAAGAGGTTTCTCAACATAAGTCAAATCCTTGTCTACCTGAACCTCAGACCGCTGCAGAATATGAGATTCATCCGCCACATACCGTCGCAACAGAGATACGTGAAACACGTCGTGAATACTGGATAGATGCGGTGGCAAAGCTAGTCGATAAGCCAAATTGCCAATGCTCTCCAAGATCTCAAACGGACCGATAAATATGGGAGACAACTTGCCCTTAAGGCCAAATATGAGAATCTTGCGAAAAGGTGACACTCTCAGAAACACTTTCTCCCCGACCTCGAACTGCAAAGGCCTACGCTTGATATTAGCATAGCTGGCCTGACGATCCTGTGCAGTCTTAATCCGTTTCTTGATTTGATCAACAATATCTATCGGCTGTTGGATAAACTCCGGTCCCTCAGCCTGTCTCTCCCCCACTTCTTCCCAGAAGAATGGAGTACGGCAACGTCGCCCATACAACGCCTCAAAAGGTGCCATCCCAATACTAGTGTGATAGCTGTTGTTGTAAGAGAACTCGATCAACGGCAAATGATCCTGCCAGGCTGAACCAAAATCCATGACGAACGCTCTAAGCATATCCTCTAACGTACGGATAGTGCGCTCTGACTGACCATCAGTCTCCGGATGATAGGCTGTACTCAAACTGAGAGTAGTACCCATCACACGCTAAACACTCCCCCAGAATCTAGAAGTAAACCTGGGGTCCCGATCGCTGACAATGCTCACAGGCACTCCATGAAGTCGAACGATCTCCTTAATGTACATCCGTGCCATGCGATCCACAGAGTACTCTCGGCTATAGGCAATGAAATGCGCTGACTTGGTGAGTCGGTCCACCACAACCCAGATAGCATCACAGTTCCTCGGGGATAACGGCAAATTGGTCACAAAGTCCATTGTGATAAACTCCCATTTCCATTCAGGAATAGGCAGACTGTGAAGCAATCCTCTAGGTCGTCGGTGCTCTGCCTTGACCTGTTGACACACCAAACATCTTGAAACAAACTGATAAACACTGCGTTTCATTCCCTTCCACCAGAAACGAGTACGTAGATCCTTGTACATCTTGTTGCTCCCAGGATGAATACTCAACTTAGTGCGATGTGCCTGAGACAAAATCTCCCCTCGCAACTCTTCATCCTGTGGAATCACAAGCCTACCAGACAAACACAGAAAGCCATCTGACTGATAATGAAATCCACACGAGCTACCCTCGTTAGCTAGACGAGCTAAATGCTGGGTCTTCGAATCAGACATCTGAGCATCTCGGATCCGCGAATACAAGGCTGGCTCAGATAATATTGCAAACATCTGGATACTCTGCATACCTTTCTTATGCTTGAAGGTATAACCTGAAGTACAACAATCACTGATCGCACTAGACATCGAACAAGTCTGAAGTGTGGATAGTCACACCTTGCGACTCAAAGCATCAGCGGTGAGATTAGCAGCTCCCGGATGGTACTTAATCTCGCAATCATAGTCCTTAAGCAAGTCCATCCAACGTCTCTGCCTCATGTTCAACTCCGCCTGAGTGAACAAATACTTGAGACTCTTATGGTCGGTGAAGATCTCAAATTTCTCGCCATAAAGATAATGACGCCAGATCTTCAAAGCGAACACAATGGCTGCCAATTCCAAATCATGGACTGGGTAGTTGTCCTCGTGAAGCTTCAGTTGTCTAGAAGCGTATGCAATCACATGCCCATTCTGAGTCAGGACACAACCTAACCCCTGAAGAGAAGCATCCGTGTATACCACATACCCTCCAGATCCAGACGGTAATGCCAACACCGGCGCAGAAGTTAACCGCCGTCGAAGCTCACGGAAATTCTCCTCACACTCGGAGGACCACTCGAAATCCACACCCTTGCGGGTAAGCCGCGTCAACGGTCGAGCTACCTGAGAGAAGTTCAGAATGAAGCGACGATAATACCCTGCTAGACCCAGAAAACTACGGATCTCAGCAACTGTCGTCGGACGCGACCAATTAAGTACTGCTTCAATCTTGCTTGGATCAACAGAAATCCCCTCCCTGGATATGATATGGCCAAGAAAGACCACTCTATCCATCCAGAACTCACACTTGCTCAGCTTGGCGTACAACTGCTCATCTCGAAGAGTCTGTAGTACCAACCGCAAGTAAGAAACATGCTCTTTCGTATTACGTGAATACACCAAGATGTCATCAATGAATACCACGACAAACTTGTCCAAATACTCCCTAAAGACACGGTTCATCAAATCCATGAATATAGCCGGCGCATTAGTTAAACCAAATGGCATCACTAGGAACTCGTAATGCCCATAGCGAGTACGGAATGCAGTCTTGGCTACGTCCTGATCATGGACTCTCAACTGATGATACCCAGATCTCAAGTCAATCTTGGAGTAAACTGATGTGCCCTGCAGCTGATCGAACAAGTCATCAATACGAGGCAACGGATACTTGTTCTTCACAGTGACTCGATTCAGCTGCCGATAGTCAATGCACAGCCGCATCGACCCATCCTTCTTCTTCACGAAGAGAACAGGAGCTCCCCAAAGAGATACACTAGGACGAATGTACCCCTTGTACAAAAGGTCTTGTAGCTGATACTTCAACTCACGCATCTCTGACGCAGCCAGACGACACGGTGCTCTAGAAATAGGCGAAGTACCCGGCATCAACTCTATGCCAAACTCGACTTCCCTAGCAGGAGGAAAACCCGGAATCTCATCAGGAAATACATCTGGAAATTCATCCACAACAGGAATGCTCTCTATCACAATGCTCTCAGTGGACAAATCAACTGCATAGATAAGGTAGCCTTCCCCGCCAGACTCCAGAGCTCGACAGGCTCTCAAAACTGATACCAAAGGCATCGGGGGTCGCGCTCCCTCACCATAGAAAAACCAGCTCTCACTCCCCTCCGGATAGGGGTGATCGGAGCTTCCGGTCCTGATCGGAGCTTCCGATCTTGCCACACGTCATGCCTGACGTAATACCGATCGGAGCTTCCGATCCTGTTCGGAGCTTCCGATCCTGATCGGAGCTTCCGAACTCACCTTCGGAGCTTCCGAACTCTACCCAAGTAATTATGATTAATTTCTTAATTACTGATTATGGTTACGGGCTACTACATTCTCCCCCACTTAAGATATTTCGTCCTCGAAATCAGATCTTAAGTACCGAATGCAAAAATACAAAAATCAAAAACATTCTTTATTCAAATCAAACGTTTACAGAGTTTTCAACTGAATACAACTTAAAGAATGAAATCAAAACAACTCAGGATGGTCTTTACGCATCCTGTCCTCAAGCTCCCAAGTAGCTTCCTCAGTGTCTCGGCGCTGCCACTGAACTAAAACCAAAGGAATGACTTTGTTTCGTAAAACCTTATCCTTATAATCCAGGATACGAAGAGGTTTCTCAACATAAGTCAAATCCTTGTCTACCTGAACCTCAGACCGCTGCAGAATATGAGATTCATCCGCCACATACCGTCGCAACAGAGATACGTGAAACACGTCGTGAATACTGGATAGATGCGGTGGCAAAGCTAGTCGATAAGCCAAATCGCCAATGCTCTCCAAGATCTCAAACGGACCGATAAATATGGGAGACAACTTGCCCTTAAGGCCAAATATGAGAATCTTGCGAAAAGGTGACACTCTCAGAAACACTTTCTCCCCGACCTCGAACTGCAAAGGCCTACGCTTGATATTAGCATAGCTGGCCTGACGATCCTGTGCAGTCTTAATCCGTTTCTTGATTTGATCAACAATATCTATCGGCTGTTGGATAAACTCCGGTCCCTCAGCCTGTCTCTCCCCCACTTCTTCCCAGAAGAGTGGAGTACGGCAACGTCGCCCATACAACGCCTCAAAAGGTGCCATCCCAATACTAGTGTGATAGCTGTTGTTGTAAGAGAACTCGATCAACGACAAATGATCCTGCCAGGCTGAACCAAAATCCATGACGAACGCTCTAAGCATATCCTCTAACGTACGGATAGTGCGCTCTGACTGACCATCAGTCTCCGGATGATAGGCTGTACTCAAACTGAGAGTAGTACCCATCACACGCTAAACACTCCCCCAGAATCTAGAAGTAAACCTGGGGTCCCGATCGCTGACAATGCTCACAGGCACTCCATGAAGTCGAATGATCTCCTTAATGTACATCCGTGCCATGCGATCCACAGAGTACTCTCGGCTATAGGCAATGAAATGCGCTGACTTGGTGAGTCGGTCCACCACAACCCAGATAGCATCACAGTTCCTCGGGGATAACGGCAAATTGGTCACAAAGTCCATTGTGATAAACTCCCATTTCCATTCAGGAATAGGCAGACTGTGAAGCAATCCTCTAGGTCGTCGGTGCTCTGCCTTGACCTGTTGACACACCAAACATCTTGAAACAAACTGATAAACACTGCGTTTCATTCCCTTCCACCAGAAACGAGTACGTAGATCCTTGTACATCTTGTTGCTCCCAGGATGAATACTCAACTTAGTGCGATGTGCCTGAGACAAAATCTCCCCTCGCAACTCTTCATCCTGTGGAATCACAAGCCTACCAGACAAACACAGAAAGCCATCTGACTGATAATGAAATCCACACGAGCTACCCTCGTTAGCTAGACGAGCTAAATGCTGGGTCTTCGAATCAGACATCTGAGCATCTCGGATCCGCGAATACAAGGCTGGCTCAGATAATATTGCAAACATCTGGATACTCTGCATACCTTTCTTATGCTTGAAGGTATAACCTGAAGTACAACAATCACTGATCGCACTAGACATCGAACAAGTCTGAAGTGTGGATAGTCACACCTTGCGACTCAAAGCATCAGCGGTGAGATTAGCAGCTCCCGGATGGTACTTAATCTCGCAATCATAGTCCTTAAGCAAGTCCATCCAACGTCTCTGCCTCATGTTCAACTCCGCCTGAGTGAACAAATACTTGAGACTCTTATGGTCGGTGAAGATCTCAAATTTCTCGCCATAAAGATAATGACGCCAGATCTTCAAAGCGAACACAATGGCTGCCAATTCCAAATCATGGACTGGGTAGTTGTCCTCGTGAAGCTTCAGTTGTCTAGAAGCGTATGCAATCACATGCCCATTCTGAGTCAGGACACAACCTAACCCCTGAAGAGAAGCATCCGTGTATACCACATACCCTCCAGATCCAGACGGTAATGCCAACACCGGCGCAGAAGTTAACCGCCATCGAAGCTCACGGAAATTCTCCTCACACTCGGAGGACCACTCGAAATCCACACCCTTGCGGGTAAGCCGCGTCAACGGTCGAGCTACCTGAGAGAAGTTCAGAATGAAGCGACGATAATACCCTGCTAGACCCAGAAAACTACGGATCTCAGCAACTGTCGTCGGACGCGACCAATTAAGTACTGCTTCAATCTTGCTTGGATCAACAGAAATCCCCTCCCTGGATATGATATGGCCAAGAAAGACCACTCTATCCATCCAGAACTCACACTTGCTCAGCTTGGCGTACAACTGCTCATCTCGAAGAGTCTGTAGTACCAACCGCAAGTAAGAAACATGCTCTTTCGTATTACGTGAATACACCAAGATGTCATCAATGAATACCACGACAAACTTGTCCAAATACTCCCTAAAGACACGGTTCATCAAATCCATGAATATAGCCGGCGCATTAGTTAAACCAAATGGCATCACTAGGAACTCGTAATGCCCATAGCGAGTACGGAATGCAGTCTTGGCTACGTCCTGATCATGGACTCTCAACTGATGATACCCAGATCTCAAGTCAATCTTGGAGTAAACTGATGTGCCCTGCAGCTGATCGAACAAGTCATCAATACGAGGCAACGGATACTTGTTCTTCACAGTGACTCGATTCAGCTGCCGATAGTCAATGCACAGCCGCATCGACCCATCCTTCTTCTTCACGAAGAGAACAGGAGCTCCCCAAAGAGATACACTAGGACGAATGTACCCCTTGTCCAAAAGGTCTTGTAGCTGATACTTCAACTCACGCATCTCTGACGCAGCCAGACGACACGGTGCTCTAGAAATAGGCGAAGTACCCGGCATCAACTCTATGCCAAACTCGACTTCCCTAGCAGGAGAAAAACCCGGAATCTCATCAGGAAATACATCTGGAAATTCATCCACAACAGGAATGCTCTCTATCACAATGCTCTCAGCGGACAAATCAACTGCATAGATAAGGTAGCCTTCCCCGCCAGACTCCAGAGCTCGACAGGCTCTCAAAGCTGATACCAAAGGCATCGGGGGTCGCGCTCCCTCACCATAGAAAAACCAGCTCTCACTCCCCTCCGGATGAAAGCGTACTAATCTCTGATATCAGTCCACTGAAGCTCGATAGGTAGTCAACATATCTATTCCCAGAATGCAATCAAAGTCATCCATCGCCAGGACCATGAGATTCGCTAACAGAATGTTCCCTTCGAACTCTAAAGGGCAACCCATCACTAGACGCTTAGCCAAAGCAGATTGGCCCGTCGGAGTAGAAATAGACATCACTACGTCTAGTGCAATGCATGGTAACTTATGCCTCTTAACAAAACGTGCAGAAATGAAGGAATGAGATGCACCAGTGTCAATAAGTACAAGAGCAGGTATACAATAAAGCAGAAATGTACCTGCGATGACTTTCTCGTTCTCCTCCACAGCCTGATCATGTCTCAGGGCAAACACCTGGCCAGAAGCTCGTGGCCTCAAATGAGAACTCCCAGCAGACTGTCCCTGCGACCTCTGCTGTACGTGTTGGAAAACTGGCGTTCAGATCAATCACGATTGATACCCGGTGCAGCGGAAGTTTAAAATTTTATTATGGAACAATTCCATAGTGTGGGTATCAACCGTTTAACGATTAAATTATTTGTGTGTGTAAAATTAAATAACTATTATTAAATTTTACCTTCAATCTCGAAGCGAGATTATTGGACACCACACAGATTTCTCTGCGCTTCTTGTATCTCCCTGGAACTGATGAACAAGCTTTCCTTCAATCAGGTCCACGAATAGAGGTTTAATCCCTCTGATAGATTGCACTAGAAAATCTATCAGAAGTTTTCTACGAAGAGAATAAACGAATTTGATTCGCTATTCCAGACTGCAATTCAAAATCACAGACCGGAATTTCTCACGCAGAGAAGGGAGGGGGGTGGCCGAATTTCTTTTAAGAGAGCTAGGTTTTCGATTTTCTGTCTCTCAAATTATGACCAGCTGTGTTTTATTTCTGTACTGCAATAACTTATTTATAATGCAGGCCACTAACACCTTAGGGCCCATTAGTCATAAGTTGAGGCCCGACAAGCAAAGCCCGCATGTTCAGAAATTAATATAAAATTCATCGTGACTCCGATTGATAAACCGATTTTACCAATGTGCACAGAAACCATTTCTGCACATTTTAAAGTCAAGATAAATTTTCCTGAATCCGAATTCAGTGGTTTCCAAAAATGTCCATCCCTATGTCATTTTAGGAAATCCTACTCCCTTACTCTTATTTAAGAAGTCCAACTTCTTTATTCATTAAATTTAACTCTTTAAATTTAACTATCTCAACGGGGATTAAAACTCCATTACACTGTGTGACCCTCAATGGTTCAGGGATACAGCTAGCCGTGGGCTCACAACTCCTTGTGACTCGGAACAATGATTTCCGACTTGCCCAACAAATCATGGTAAAGCGCCTAGCAACATCGCCCCATGATCCCCTAGGTATCACTGATAGTGCCTACAAGAACCAGTAGATTTTGGTTAGCGTACAGTACGGTCCCTTCATCCATATATCCCGATCGAATCAACAACCATTGGTATATCGAGAGTCGCTCAAGATTCGATAACTATGCAATACATCTTGAAGATCAAATTAGTGACATCGCATGTGCTACTAAGAAACCATTTCTTAAATCACATCAAGTACTCTGGCCAGAGATTCGTCACACTAATATCTCCTCAGATCGCATAGGATATCCACACTCGCAAGTATGTGGTGAATCCTTGACAACAATGCATCGACTCCTATATGTGTTGTAACTGTACCCAATCCCGATACCTGATGACCCCCATAGAGTCGGTAAACGAGTCAAAGCACAGTACTAGCATATAGAGTCTCCATGATGTTTCAAGTAGTAAGGACTAATGGTGTACAACCAAAACCGCGGACTTAATCCACTCGATAAGTGATAACCACTTGGAAAGTCCGGATAGGGTAGTTCGATTATTCATCCTATGAATATCCATTTGCATGCTTCGAACATCTCCATGTTCCCTACAAATGAAACGTGGTACTCCGCATCGCAAATGCTAGTCTCAAACTCGAGCGATCCTTATCCTTATTATCGGACGGCTCAATCGACTAGGAACAGTTTAGAATATACAGTGACTATAAGATGTATTTCATGATAGACATCCCCATGTTCTACCACATCTTACATACACTATAGTATATTCAAGGTCTTTATCAAAACAACAATAGTATATCATAATATAACAATATGAAGAAAGATAAAGTCATTGCCATTAATAAAAGTGTAAATTATATTAAACAAAAGATTGTTTATACAAAGAGTCATCAAAGCCCTTAGCCACAAGTTGGCTCACTGGGCACCCACTCTTTCAATCTCCCACTTGCCCTATAGCCAACTAGTCATACTACGTAGACCCATTGCTTCGCGATGTTTGTCAAACAATGGTCCTGGCAAGGGCTTAGTAAGCGGATCAGCGATATTGTCTGTAGAGGCCACTCGTTCGACAGTCATGTCTCCTCTTTCCACAATCTCCCGGATGATGTGGTATTTCCTCAGTACGTGTTTGGATCTTTGATGAGACCTTGGTTCCTTTGCTTGAGCAACGGCACCCGTGTTGTCACAGTACACCGGGACTGGACCAACAAATTCAGGAATGACGCCCAACTCTTGGAAGAAATTCCTCATCCAAACGGCCTCTTTAGCAGCAGCTGATGCTGCAATGTATTCAGCCTCAGTGGTGGAATCCGCTGTGGTGTCCTGCTTGGAACTCTTCCAAGAGACAGCACCGCCATTGAGCATGAATACAAATCCAGAGGTTGACTTCGAGTCATCCACGTCACTTTGGAAGCTAGAGTCGGTATAGCCTTCCAATTTGAGTTCTCGTCCTCCATAAACCATGAACATATTCTTAGTCCTTCGTAAGTACTTAAGAATGTCCTTCACGGCTTTCCAATGCATTTGACCAGGATTAGACTGATATCTGCTCGTGACACTCAGAGCAAATGCTACATCCGGTCTAGTAGATATCATCCCATACATGATACTACCTATAGCTGACGCATATGGTACATGTGTCATATTCTCTATCTCTGCATCAGTCTTGGGACACATAGACTTGGATAGAGAAACTCCATGACACAAGGGTAGATGTCCTCTCTTGGACCCATCCATTGAAAACCGTTTCAATATGGTGTCGATGTAGGTTGATTGTGTGAGTCCTATCATTCTCTTAGATCTATCTCTATAGATCTGTATCCCAAGAATGTAGGATGCCTCACCCAAATCCTTCATCGAGAATCTACCTGATAACCATATCTTTGTTGACTGCAACATCCCTACATCATTCCCAATGAGTAGGATGTCATCAACATAAAGTACTAAGAATGTCACAGCATCCTTAACTACTTTCTTGTACACGCACGGTTCCTCCGGGTTCTTGATGAAACCAAAATCTTTTATTGTTTCATCAAATTTCTGGTTCCAACTTCTTGATGCTTGTTTTAGACCATAAATTGATCTCTGAAGCTTGCATACCTTATGCTCGCTTCCCATGGATGTGAACCCCTCAGGCTGCTTCATATATATTTCTTCCTTAATGTCTCCATTAAGAAAAGCAGTCTTCACATCCATTTGCCATATCTCATAGTCATACCATGCAGCTATGGCAATCAGGATTCTTATGGACTTGAACATTGCAACTGGTGAAAAGGTTTCATCATAGTCAACTCCTTGCCTTTGAGTATAACCTTTAGCCACCAATCGCGCCTTGTAGGTCAATACCTTACCATCAGGCCCAAGCTTTCTTTTGTAGATCCATTTACACCCTATCGGAACAATTCCATCGGGAGGATCTACTAAAGACCAAACTTGGTTTGTATGCATCGAATCCAATTCTGACTGCATAGCTTCAAGCCATAAATTCGAATCCGCATCAGAAATTGCTTCCTTGAAGTTTCTTGGATCACATCCAATGTCGGGTTCATCTTGATCCCCTTCAAGAAGAAGACCATATCGAACTGGAGGTCTAGAAGTCCTTTCGGATCTTCTAGGTGCAGGCGTGTTCAGCAATGGTTCCTGAGGTGTAGGATCGTTATTTTGTATTTCGGGTTCTTCTCGAACTTCTTCGAGTTCCATCATCTCGCCTTTCTTATCCAATAAGAACTCCTTCTCCAAGAAGGTGGCATTCCTAGAAACAAACACCTTTGTTTCAGCAGGATAATAGAAATAATATCCGATTGAATTCTTCGGATACCCTACAAAATAACATAAGCTGGATCGACTATCCAACTTATCTCCCACTGTCCGCTTCACGTAAGCAGGACATCCCCAAATCCTCAAGTACGAATACTTAGGAGCTTTGCCATTCCATAACTCGTATGGTGTTTTGTCCACTGCTTTAGTGTGGACGTTGTTCAACAACAATACCGCCGTTTCAAGCGCATAGCCCCAAAACGAAGGTGGAAGCTCAGTGAAGCTCATCATAGATCGAACCATGTCCAACAAAGTTCGATTACGACGCTCCGATACACCATTAAGCTGTGGTGTCATAGGAGGAGTCCACTGAGAGAGAATCCCATTCTCTTTCAGATAGTCCAAAAACTCGGTACTCAAGTATTCTCCACCTCGATCCGATCGAAGTGCTTTAATACTTTTACCTAGCTTGTTTTCTACTTCAGCCCTGAATTCTTTGAACTTTTCAAATGCTTCAGACTTATATTTCATTAAATATAAATACCCATACCTTGAATAATCATCAGTAAAGGTAATGAAGTAGGTGTGGCCATGTTGAGTCCCTACTCTAAATGGACCACAAACATCTGTATGGATCAAATCCAACAGATTCTGACTACGCTCAGGTTTCCCCTTAAAAGGAGATTTAGTCATTTTTCCTTTTAGGCAGGATTCACAAGTAGGTAGAGAGTTAATATCAGACATATCAAACATGCCCTCTCCCACTAGCTTGTTCATCCTCCTTGAGGAAATATGACCTAGTCTAGCGTGCCAAAGGTTTGCCGGGTTTTGACTATCGATTTTCCTTTTGTTTGTTGTCGCCGGTTTGTCAATACAATTCACTGGAACGTCTTTTAGTTTTAAATTGTATAGATCGTTTTCAAGTTGTCCATTTCCAATTAAACATTCATTCTTGTAAATATTGCAAATCCCATTCACAAAATTACAAGAATAACCATCTCTATCAAGCATAGAAATAGAAATAATGTTTTAATTAAATCTGGAACAAATAAAACATCTATCAAAAGTAACTTAAAACCGTTCTGCAAAAATAAATATTTCCCATAGCTATGGATTTAACTCTGGAACCATTCCCGAGCCTTGACTGGGTCTCACCCATCCTTATCCTATTACTTCTTGTTATCATTTGCAACTCATTGCAAATATGAGATCTACATCTGGTATCCAATACCCAAGAAGTAGTATTAAGAAAAACATTTATTTCAATGTAAAACATACCCTTTGCAGTTCGCAACTGCTTGGGGTATTCCTTGCAGTTACGTTTCCAATTACCGGGTTTCTTGCAGTGATGGCAAACTTGTTTAGACTTGTCCAATTTTGCATGTAACATTTGGCCAACCTTTCGGCAGTTACATCAGCCGGGGCTGTTTTCGGAGAAGCCTTTTCTAACACTTAGAAAATCTTTTTCCGAACTTAGGACAATCTTAACTTATGGAATCATTCTGTATTGTTTGCGTCAATAAGTTTGTTTTGTTGGAGAACAGAAACATGTGGATTACTGAGATAAAACAGACAATTATCGATGATTGTTTAAATAATTTACTAAGACATAAAATTGGCGAATTTTATTTTATGAATCTCACTCCCACTATTTTAACGATTTCACCACCCTCTAGTGAAAACGGGAAACTTTTTCCTTAGTGAGAACATGGAGTCCAATTGACAAACTTATGGTCCCGAATAATATCAGCCAACCATAATTCTCAAAAGGTAGAGCCCAATTGCTTCCAAAGCAACCCCCATGTATTTACCTCATGTCCAATAAGGGCCCAATAATATGACGCCGTTTAAAGTGACATGTCAAGATGACCCATCAATATTAAGTTGTGATGGACGGTCGCCATGTGGATCCCCCAATAATATGAGCCGATCCCATGGGAGTTCCACCCAACTTACAACATTTGTCGATCCAATGTACAGCTTTCCGACGGACGGGCCCCCCCAATAATATGAGCCGGACCGTATCCGCGGGTAGCATCACATACATTGACCGTTGATGGAAGGTAGGAACATTTAAACAATATTTAAATTTCCTTTATTTATCTTGATATAAATTTTAAATCATATTTAAAATGAGGGATTTTATTTATAAAATTATTTGTCTCATCATATTTAATTTATTGCATGCATTGCCGGATTCACGCAATCTATGTCTAAACATGCATACAATCATAATATCACATATTATATAGGATGATCGATTCCATTTCTAATTGACCCGTGGTTGCCAATCACGGGTCTTAGTCCAATCCTAGGTAATATGCAGTATGCAAATGCAATCCTATTACATATGCTTCCAATTTACATTTCTTCAGTCTTCATTGTCTGCTGGGCCCACCATCTTCAAATCTTGATCTCCCACTAAATCTAATGTATTTACAATAAATAACAATGACAAGTAGGGGATACATTTTTAGGGGGTGGGAACGGGCTATAAACCAAGCCCACTTTTATTACATATGACATTCATATCGGGCCATAAACCAGGCCCATTAATAAAACCAACAATAATAGAGACAAAATGTAAATTCCTAACATACACCTACAAAATTGGTCATGGCAATCGATCATCCTTATCCAATAACATTTAATTCAAAATTAATTTATTGGATAACATGCTGTGGCAATTCAAATTTAAACAAGATAAAATCATATTTTATATATAAAATCTCATTTCACATATAAAATCATATTTTATCTCTATATCAAATAAAATCATATTTTATCTATAAAATCCAATTTTACAAATAAAATCATATTTTACTTAATATATCATAAGATCATATCTTATCATCAATTGTACCAAAATAATTGATTTCAAAATTCAATTTACGGATAAAATATTAAAATTTTCCAAAAATTCAAATTTATCCAAAATCAATTTTAAAATTTACGGACTCGAACAATTCGATCCGAAATCTCGTGAACCAATCAAAAACAATTTTTGACCGGACCAAAAATAAAATTTTAAATATTAAAATTAATTTTAAATAAAAATATAATTTTTCCCGCGGGCCGCTCGGGACACTCCCGGGCCGGCCCGCACCCGGGGCGCGGGCCGGGGGCAGCCCGGCTGCCCCCTTAGGGCAGCGCCTGGCGCCGCCCCTGGGCGGCGCCGTGCGCTGCCCTGGGCGGCGCTCGCAGCGCCCAGCGCTGCGCTGGGCAGCGCACAGCGCTGCCCTGGGCGGCGACGGTCGCCGCCTTGGGCGGCGCCGTGCGCCCCCTTTGGGCGGCGCCGTGCGCCGCCCGGGGCAGCAACAATTGCTGCCCCACCGGGCAGCGATCCAATCGCTGCCCGGGTTTTGCCCCGAAAAAAAAAAAATTTTTATTTAAAAAATATTTATTTTGTTTCAAAAAACCGAGACTCAAAAATTTTGTACAATTGATTAATTTAATCGTTTGATCTGAGCAACCTGGCTTTGATACCACTGTTGGAAAACTGGCGGTCAGATCAATCACGATTGATACCCGGTGCAGCGGAAGTTTAAAAATTTTGTTATGGAACAATTCCATAGTGTGGGTATCAACCGTTCAACGATTAAATTATTGTGTGTGTAAAATTTAAATAACAGTTATTAAATTTTACCTCCAATCTCGCAACGAGATTAATGGACACCAACAGATTTTATCTGCTCTTGTTGTCTCTCCCTGGAACCGATGAACTCCTTCAATCAGGTCCACGAACAGAGGTTTAAACCCTCTGATAGATTGCACTAGAAAATCTATCAGAAGTTTTCTGCGAAGAGATTACACGAATCTGATTCGTTATTCCTGACCGCGATTCAAAATCACAGACCGGAATTTTCTCGGGCAGAGGGGGAGGGGTCGGCCGAAATTTTCTTTTAGAGAGACTAGGGTTTTCAATTTTTGCTCTCAAAAATTATGACCTGTTGTGTGTAATTTCTGTACTGAAATAACTTATTTATAATGCAGGCCACTAACACCTTAGGGCCCATTAGTCATAAGCTGGGGCCCGACAAGCAAAGCCCGCTCGTTCAGAAATTAATATAAAATTCATCGTGACTCCGATTGATGAACTGATTTCACCAATGTGCACAGAAACCATTTCTGCACATTTTAAAGTCAAAATAAATTTTCCTGAATCCGTATTCAGTGGTTTCCAAAAATGTCCATCCCTATGTCATTTTAGGAAATCCTACTCCCTTACTCTTATTTAAGAAGTCCAACTCCTTAGTTCATTAAATTTAACTCTTTAAATTTAACTATCTCAACGGGGATTAAAACTCCATTACACTGTGTGACCCTCAATGGTTCAGGGATACAGCTAGCCGTGGGCTCACAACTCCTTGTGACTCGGAACAACACTTTCCGACTTTCCCAACGAATCATGGTAAAGCGCCTAGCAACATCGCCCCATGATTCCCTAGGTATCACTGATAGTGCCTACAAGAACCAGTAGATTTTGGTTAGCGTACAGTACGGTCCCTTCATCCATATATCCCGATCGAATCAACAACCATTGGTATATCGAGAGTCGCTCAAGATTCGATAACTATGCAATACATCTTGAAGATCAAATTAGTGACATCGCATGTGCTACTAAGAAACCATTTCTTAAATCACATCAATTACTCTGGCCAGAGATTTATCACACTAATATCTCCTCAGATCGCATAGGATATCTAAACTCGCAAGTATGTGGTGAATCCTTGACAACAATGCATTGACTCCTATATGTGTCGTAACTGTACCCAATCTCGACACCTGATGACCCCCATAGAGTCGGTAAACGAGTCAAAGCACAGCACTAGCATATAGAGTCTCCATGATGTTTCAAGTCGTAAGGACTAATGGTGTACAACCAAAACCGCGAACTTTATCCACTCGATAAGTGATAACCACTTGGAAAGTCCGGATAGGGTAGTTCGATTATTCATCCTATGAATATCCATTTGCATGCTTCGAACATCTCCATGTTCCCTACCAATGAAACGTGGTACTCTGCATCGCAAATGCTAGTCTCAAACTCGAGCGATCCTTATCCTTATTATCGGACGGCTCAATCGACTAGGAACAGTTTAGAATATACAGTGACTATAAGATGTATTTCATGATAGACATCTCCATGTTCTACCACATCTTACATACACTATAGTATATTCAAGGTCTTTATCAAAACAACAATAGTATATCACAATATAACAATATGAAGTAATATAAAGTCATTGCCATTAATAAAAGTGTAAATAATATTAAACAAAAGATTGTTTATACAAAGAGTCATCAAAGCCCATAGCCACACAGTTGGCTCACTGGGCACCCACTCTTACAACAATCGCTGCCCTGGCGGCAGAGGCGGCGCCGTGCGCTGCCCTGCACAGTGCTCTGCGCTGCGCTGCGCTGGGCAGCGCCGAGCGCTGCCCTGGCGGCGCTGAGCGCTGCCCCTGGGCGGCGACGTGCGCCGCCCGGGGCAGTGACCGTCGCTGCCCCACCGGGCAGCGATCCAATCGCTGCCCGGGTTTTGCCCGAAAAAAAAATTTTTTTTTTTTATTTAAAATATTTATTTTGTTTTAAAAAACCAAGACTCAAAAATTTTTGTACAATTGATTAATTTAATCGTTTGATCTGAGCAACCTGGCTCTGATACCACTGTTGGAAAACTGGCGTTCAGATCAATCACGATTGATACCCGGTGCAGCGGAAGTTTAAAATTTTATTATGGAACAATTCCATAGTGTGGGTATCAACCGTTTAACGATTAAATTATTTGTGTGTGTAAAATTAAATAACTATTATTAAATTTTACCTTCAATCTCGAAGCGAGATTATTGGACACCACACAGATTTCTCTGCGCTTCTTGTATCTCCCTGGAACTGATGAACAAGCTTTCCTTCAATCAGGTCCACGAATAGAGGTTTAATCCCTCTGATAGATTGCACTAGAAAATCTATCAGAAGTTTTCTACGAAGAGAATAAACGAATTTGATTCGCTATTCCAGACTGCAATTCAAAATCACAGACCAGAATTTCTCACGCAGAGAAGGGAGGGGGGCGGCCGAATTTCTTTTGAGAGAGCTAGGTTTTCGATTTTCTGTCTCTCAAATTATGACCAGCTGTGTTTTATTTCTGTACTGCAATAACTTATTTATAATGCAGGCCACTAACACCTTAGGGCCCATTAGTCATAAGTTGAGGCCCGACAAGCAAAGCCCGCATGTTCAGAAATTAATATAAAATTCATCGTGACTCCGATTGATAAACCGATTTTACCAATGTGCACAGAAACCATTTCTGCACATTTTAAAGTCAAGATAAATTTTCCTGAATCCGAATTCAGTGGTTTCCAAAAATGTCCATCCCTATGTCATTTTAGGAAATCCTACTCCCTTACTCTTATTTAAGAAGTCCAACTTCTTTATTCATTAAATTTAACTCTTTAAATTTAACTATCTCAACGGGGATTAAAACTCCATTACACTGTGTGACCCTCAATGGTTCAGGGATACAGCTAGCCGTGGGCTCACAACTCCTTGTGACTCGGAACAATGATTTCCGACTTGCCCAACGAATCATGGTAAAGCGCCTAGCAACATCGCCCCATGATCCCCTAGGTATCACTGATAGTGCCTACAAGAACCAGTAGATTTTGGTTAGCGTACAGTACGGTCCCTTCATCCATATATCCCGATCGAATCAACAACCATTGGTATATCGAGAGTCGCTCAAGATTCGATAACTATGCAATACATCTTGAAGATCAAATTAGTGACATCGCATGTGCTACTAAGAAACCATTTCTTAAATCACATCAAGTACTCTGGCCAGAGATTCGTCACACTAATATCTCCTCAGATCGCATAGGATATCCACACTCGCAAGTATGTGGTGAATCCTTGACAACAATGCATCGACTCCTATATGTGTTGTAACTGTACCCAATCCCGACACCTGATGACCTCCATAGAGTCGGTAAACGAGTCAAAGCACAGTACTAGCATATAGAGTCTCCATGATGTTTCAAGTAGTAAGGACTAATGGTGTACAACCAAAACCGCGGACTTAATCCACTCGATAAGTGATAACCACTTGGAAAGTCCGGATAGGGTAGTTCGATTATTCATCCTATGAATATCCATTTGCATGCTTCGAACATCTCCATGTTCCCTACCAATGAAACGTGGTACTCCGCATCGCAAATGCTAGTCTCAAACTTGAGCGATCCTTATCCTTATTATCGGACGGCTCAATCGACTAGGAACAGTTTAGAATATACAGTGACTATAAGATGTATTTCATGATAGACATCCCCATGTTCTACCACATCTTACATACACTATAGTATATTCAAGGTCTTTATCAAAACAACAATAGTATATCATAATATAACAATATGAAGAAAGATAAAGTCATTGCCATTAATAAAAGTGTAAATTATATTAAACAAAAGATTGTTTATACAAAGAGTCATCAAAGCCCTTAGCCACAAGTTGGCTCACTGGGCACCCACTCTTTCAGTACGGTGGCCTGAGAACCCGATCCTAAACCAGAACCAGAACCACCTCCCCCAGACAGTGGAAAATCCCTCCAGATATGACAAGTCTCTCCACAACGGAAACAAGCTCCAGAAGCTCTACGGCACTTGTCGGATGGATGGTTCTTCCCACAGTGATCACACTTGTCCTTCTTACCGTAACGGACAACACCTCCAGAACCAGAGGAAGAAGAAGATCCAGACTTCTTGAAAATTTGGGCACGGGGACCCAAAGAACTAGCAGGCCTCGACTGAGGGAAAGACCTGTTCCGCCGAATGCTGTCCTCCGCCTGGTGACAACGGCTCACCAAACCCTCGTAGGACATGTCGTCACCAACCGCCACACTATCATGGATCTCAGGGTTAAGGCCCTGAAGGAACAGATTATACTTCATCTCTGAGCTATCAGCAATCTCGGGGCAATAGGATAGCAGATCAAAGAACCTCTGCTGATACTCATCAATAGACATGGCTCCCTGTTGCGGACTTAGTAGCTCGCCCGCCTTCGACTGTCGGAGTGCAGGAGGAAAATACCGCTTTTGGAAAGCTGTGCGGAACTCGGCCCAGGTGGCCACTCCTCTCGCCGCAACAAAAGGTGCAGAAGTAAACCTCCACCACCTGCGCGCACGCCCATCCAGAATATAGCCAAGGGTCTCCACCTTCTGCTCCTCGGTGCATTGGAAAGTCTGAAAAGTCATCTCCATGCGGTCTAACCAGTTATCCGCATCCTCCGGAGACTCACCTCCAACTAAGGGCTTAGGACCCATAGCTAAGAATCGACGCACAGTGAAACACTCGTCGTCGTGATGACGATGACGCCGTTCCTGACGAGGCTCCCGGTCGGCATCACCCCAACGCCCACCAACACTGCCATGAGAACTCTGGTCGTCACGATTTGACATCTACAAAAATACCTCAAGATGAGACTAAATCCCAAGAATTCTTTTGCATGCTCTGATACCATAAATTTAGTGACCCTTACCCGGATCACCTACTAAATAGAACTTATGCATGCAATTAACTTAATTAAACAGATATCAGAATAAAACTGCGGAAACCATAAATAATTTACAACCCCAAGTAAAGGAATCTGTAATTTATCCAATAATATACAACCAAATCGAATAGCTGTATAAACCCAAAACAACAGTAATAAAACCTAAGCGAAGCTCCAGCTGGCCAACCACTGACTAGACCCTCCTGGATCCACCCTCCTCGTCCAATCGCAAACCTGCCCCATGGAATAGGGTGTCCAGAAAATACAGAGTACGAGAAGTGAGCATAAAATGCTCAGTGCGAGAGTATGAGTATACATGCATGCAAGTGAACTCCCTATAGACTCGAGGTCAAGGATCAGATAACAGAGACAGACCGGGCCCTGGTATGTAGCACGCTGTGCCGTTGCTTCAGGAGGTGGCTCCCATACCGAGATAACCGTGGATACGCCGGACCCAAATCGATGGAAGTCCATCCACTAACAGGATAGGGTACAACCCTACTAACAGACATCTCGAAAGAGATACAGCAAGATGCAAATGAATGCAGCATAATATCATGGCATATAAATCATGCAGTCACATAATACATGCATACTCAGTCAGGATATCTCAAACAGTACTTTCGTACCTCAAAACAGTGCAAGCTCTACCAACTCTAGGTCCACGCCTATAGTCTGCTCTACACTGCCAAATGATACTACTATCATTAAAGTGCTCTAAAATCCTTAACTAAGCTATTGCATACTCCTAAATATTTATAGGAAGCAAAATCTATACCTTCGTCCATCGTTAGCCCTTTGATGTCGATGCCTCCAGAACTTGGGCACAACTCCTCTACGACTACCGAACGCCTCGCCGACCTCCGGACCAAGCCTAAGAAGACTAGAACAGCTCCAAAAGGACTAGAAGGGAAAGGAGAACTCGGAATTGGCAAATGAAAGTGAAGCCTCGGCCTTCTATTTATAGACAATGATCGGAACTTCTGATCCTTGATCGGAACGTCCGAACCTCGATCGGAACGTCCGATCCTGCCATCGGAGCTTCCGAAGATCCTGATCTGCCACGTGTTAAAATATCACTTGTTGACTCCGGATAGGGGTGATCGGAGCTTTCGGTCTTGATCGGAGCTTCCGATCTTGCCACACGTCATGCCTGACGTAATACCGATCGGAGCTTCCGATCCTATTTGGAGCTTCCGATCCTGATTGGAGCTTCCGAACTCACCTTCGGAGCTTCCGAACTCTACCCAAGTAATTATGATTAATTCCTTAATTACTGATTTTGGTTATGGGCTACTACAATTAATTTAATGTCATTATCTATTTACAGGGCCTTGGAGTTGGGAGACATGAAATCGACTAAAATTTCATTGCAATTGGCGGATCGGAGCATTACATATCCCCTTGGCATTATTGAAGATGTTCTAGTCAAGGTGGATAAATTTTTATTCCCAGCGGATTTTGTAATTTTGGATATTGACGCGGATCATGGTGCTCCATTGATCTTTGGGAGACCATTCTTGGCAACGACGGATGCAAAAATTGAAGTGAAAAAGGGTGAATTGTCGATGGGTGTGGAGTGCAAACGAGTGATATTTAATCTATTTATGAAAGCACCTAATCCACCCATCGAAGAATTATGCTTAATTGAGCCGGTTGTGAAGCTAGAGGGCTGTCAAAGAGCTAATATTGCGGTTGAATCGTCAAAGAAGAAAAAGCCAAATTTACCACCAATGAAGGCCACGAAAAAGAGAGCAAAACTTAAACGGCAGATCGTGGAATTTATTTGGCGTGTGAAGGAAAAAGGGAAGATCTAACACCAGTGAAAGTCGGGCTGACGACTTTAAACCAAGCGCTACTTGGGAGGCAACCCAAGCATTTTTATTTTATTTTATTTTCAGTTTATTTAATTTTTTTTTATTTAATTGTGTTAAGTTTTTTTTATTTTTCAACTTTTTGAGCTTAATTTTTCTTAATTTTCAAAATTTTTCAGGCTCTAGAAATCTAAAATTCGAGCAGACGGCGCGCCCGCCCCATTTATCTGAGCGCCCGCGCCTTACCTGAACGAAATTGGAGTTATTTTGCGACTTAAAGGCGCGCCCGTGCCACCCCTACTGAGCGCCCGTGCTTTCTTTGCGCCACACTTATTCAAGAACAGCGCACTACCTAGCGTTATCGCACCATACATCAGCGCTACACATAGCGCTAACGCGCTCCAAACCTCTCCCTTAGCGCACCCTAAGCGCTATCGCGCCTCAACATCCCATGATCGGCGCTTCCCCAAGCGCTAACGCGCAAAGCCCCCTCCAACCAACGCAAACCACCAGTAGGTCCACCATTAGCGCGATTGTGAAAGAGTGGGTGCCCGGTGAGCCAACTTGTGGCTAAGGGCTTTGATGACTCTTTGTATAAACAATCTTTTGTTTAATATTATTTACACTTTTATTAATGGCAATGACTTTATCTTTCTTCATATTGTTATATTGTGATATACTATTGTTGTTTTGATAAAGACCTTGAATATACTATAGTGTATGTAAGATGTGGTAGAACATGGAGATGTCTATCATGAAACACATCTTATAGTCATTGTATATTCTAAACTGTTCCTAGTCGATTGAGCCGTCCGATAATAAGGATAAGGATCGCTCGAGTTTGAGACTAGCATTTGCGATGCGGAGTACCACGTTTCATTGGTAAGGAACATAGAGATGTTCGAAGCATGCAAATGGATATTCATATGATGAATGATCGAACTACCCTATCCGGACTTTCCAAGTGGTTATCACTTATCGAGTGGATATAGTCCGCGGTTTTGGTTGTACACCATTAGTCCTTACTACTTGAAACATCATTGAGACTCTATATGCTAGTACTGTGCTTTGACTCGTTTACCGACTCTATTGGGGTCATCAGGTGTCGGGATTGGGTACAGTTACAACACATATAGGATTCGATGCTTTGTTGTCAAGGATTCACCACATACTTGCGAGTGTGGATATCCTATGCGATCTGAGGAGATATTAGTGTGACGAATCTCTGGCCGGAGTACATGATGTGGTTTAAGAAATGGTTTCTTAGTAGCACATGCGATGTCACTATTTGATCTTCAAGATGTATTGCATAGTTATCGAATCTCGAACGACTCTCGATATACCAATGGTTGTTGATTCGATCGGGATATATGGATGAAGGGACCGTACTGTACGCTAACCAAAATCTATTGGTTCTTGTAGGCACTATCAGTGATACCTAGGGAATCATGGGGCGATGTTGCTAGACACTCTTACCATGATTCGATGGGCAAGTCGGAAATTGTTGTTCCGAGTCACAAGGAGTTGTGAGCCCACGGCTAGCTGTATCCCTGAACCATTGAGGGTCACACAGTGTAATGGATTTTTAATCCCCGTTGAGATAGTTAAATTTAAAGAGTTAAATTTAATGAACAAAGAAGTTGGACTTCTTATTTAAGAGTAGAGGAGTAAGATTTACTAAAATGACATAGGGATGGGCATTTTTGGAAACCACTGAATTCGGATTCAGAAAAATTTATCTTGACTTTAAAAGGTGCAGAAATGGTTTCTGTGCACATTGGTAAAATCGGTTTATCAATCGGAGTCACGATGAATTTTATATTAATTTCTGAACATGCGGGCTTTGCTTGTCGGGCTTGAACTTATGACTAATGGGCCCTAAGCTGTTAGTGGCCTACATTATAAATAAGTTATTGCAGTACAAAAATTAAAAAAAACAGGTCACAAAATTTTCGAAAAACCCTAGTGATTTTCATCTGAAGTGGCCGACCCCCTCTCCCCCTTGCTCGGTAAAATCCAGTCTGTGAATTTTTAATTACAGTCTGGTTTAACGGATCAAATTCGTTAATCTCTTCGTAGAAACTTCTGATAGATTTTCTAGTGCAATGTATCAGAGGGATTACATATCCATTCGTGGACCTGATTGAAGAACAGTTTGTCCATCAGTTCCAGGGATATACAACAAGAGCAGAGAAATCTGTTGGTGTCCAAAATCTCGATTCGAGATTAAAGGTAAAAATTTTATAATCGTTATTTAATTTTTACACACACACAATTTAATCGTAAGGTTGATACCTATTATGGAATCGTTCCATACAAAAATTTTAAACTTCCGCTGCACCGGATATCAATTGATCTGATCGCCGCGTTATCCAACAGTGGTATCAAAGTCAGGTTGCTCAGATCAAGCGATTAAATTAATCGATTGTACAAAAATTTTTAGGCCTCGGTTTTTGAAACAAAATAAATATTTTAAAAATAAAAATTTTTTTTTCGGGCAAAAACCCGGGCAGCGATTGGATCGCTGCCCGGGGGGGCAGCGATGGTCGCTGCCCCGGGCGGCGCACGGCGCTGCCCTAGGGGCAGCCGGGCTGCCCGGCCCGACCCCATTAGGGCGCGGGCAGCCCGGGAATGTCCCGGGCGGCCCGCGGGAAAAATTAATTTTTTAATTTTTAAATTAAATTTTAATATGTTAAAATTCTATTTTTGGTCCGATCGAAAATTGTTTTGATTGGTCCACGAGGCGTCGGATCGAATTGTTCGAGTCCGAAAATTTTAAAATTGATTTTTGGATAAATTTGAATTTTTGGAAAATTTAAATATTTTATCCGTTAAATTGAATTTTGAAATTAATTATTTTTGGTACAATTGATGATAAGATATGATCTTATGGATATATTGAGTAAAATATGATTTTATGTATAAAATTGGATTTTATAGATAAAATATGATTTTATTTGATAAAAAGATAAAATATGATTTTGTATGTAAAATAAGATTTTATATATGAAATATGATTTTATCCTTTTAAATTTAAATTGTCATTGCATGTTATCCAATAAATTAATTTTGAATTAAATGTTATTGGATAAGGATGATCGATTGTCATGACCAATTTTGTAGGTGTATGTTAGGAATTTACATTTGTTTTTATTGTTGTTGGATTTATTAATGGGCCTGGTTTATGGCCCAATATGAATTGTCATATGTAATAAAAGTGGGCTTGGTTTATGGCCCATTTCCACCCCTTAAAAATGTATCCCCTACTTGTCATTGTTATTTATTGTAAATACATTAGATTTAGTGGGAGATCAAGATTTGAAGACGGTGGTGGGCCCAGCAGACAATAAAGACAGAAGCAATGTAAATTGGAAGCTCAATGTAATAGGATTGCATTGCATACTGCATATTACCTAGGATTGGACTAAGACTCGTGATTGGCAACCACGGGTCGATTAGAAATGGAATCGATCATCCTATATAATATGTGATATTATTGTTGTATGCATGTTTTAGACAAAATTGTGTGAATCCGGCAAGCATACAAAATTTTAAAAATGATGAGACAAATTTTCATAATTAAAATCCCTCATTTTAAATATGATTTAAAATTGATATCAAGATAAATAAAGAAAATTTAAATTTGTTTAAATGATCCTACCTTCCATCAACGATCAATGTATGAGATGCTACCCGCGGATACGGTCCGGCTCATATTATTGGGGGGCCCGTTCGTCGGAAAGCTGTACATTGGATCGACACATATTGTAAGTTGGGTGGAACTCCCATGGGATCGGCTCATATTATTGGGGGATCCACATGGCGACCGTCCATCACAACTTAATATTGATGGGTCATCTTGACATGTCATAATAAACGGCGTCATATTATTGGGCCCTTATTGGACATGAGGTAAAAACATGGAGGTTGCTTTGGAAGCAATTGGGCTCTACCTTTTGAAATGATGGTTGGCTGATATTATTCGGGACCATAGATTGTCAATTGGACTCCATGTTCTCACTAAGAAAAACAGTTTCCCGTTTTCACTAGAGGGTAGTGAAATCGTTAAAATAGTGGGAGTGAGATTCATAAAATAAATATCGCCTATTTTATGTCTTAGTAAATTACTTAAACAATCAATGATATTTGTCTGTTTCTTTTCAGTATTTCATAAAGATGAATTCGCGTAATCCACTTTTCTCGATCATCGAACAAAATAAGTTGACTGGCGCAAACTATACGGAATGGTTCCGTAAGTTGAAGATTGTCTTGACTTCGAAGAAGATGCTCTACGTGTTAGAAAAATCTCCTCCGAAGGAAGCACCAGCTGACATAAGTCCGGAAGAGTTAGCCAAACTTGATACATGGTGGGACCATGATATCAAGGCCAAATGCTATATGCAAGCCTCGATGTCTGATGAACTCCAGAGGCGATTTGAGGACACCGTGAATGCTGCTGACATTCACGTACAACTCAAGGAACTTTTTGGGGCTCAATCGAGGGCTGAAAGGTTCGCTACTGTAAAGGAGCTAATGACGTGTCGCATGCGTGAAGGGACTTCGGTCCGTGATCATGGGGTACGAGTGATTTGGCTCATACAGAAGTTGGTAACCCTTGATTTGGTGTTGGAGCATGAACTCAACGTGGACTTACTACTTCTGTCTCTTCCTTCTTCGTTTGACGGATTTGTGGTGAATTTCAATATGAACAAGATAGAGGCCTCCCTTGAAGAGATGGTCAATATGCTTGTGACATATGAATCCACATTAAAGAAGGATAAACCGGCTTTCTTGGTGGGCTCCTCTTCTTCTGCTAAGAAGGGGCCAAGTACAAAGGGTAAGAAACGTTCTACCCCACCCAAGAAAATCGAACCCGAGAAGAAGTACAAGACAAAGGCTTCAAACATGGAAAAATCCAAGGATGTTTGCCATTACTGCAAGAAGCCCGGTCATTGGAAGCGTAACTGCAAGGAATATCTAGAGCAGTTGCGAACTGCGAAGGGTATGTTCTATATTGAAATAAATGTTTCACTTAATACTACTTCTTGGGTATTGGATACCGGATGTGGATCTCACATTTGCAATGATTTGCAGGTGATGACAAGAAGTCGCAGGCTTAGAATGGGTGAGACCCAGCTGAGGCTCGGAAATGGTTCCAGAGTTGAAGCTAAAGCTGTGGGAGATGTTTATTTACTTTTGCAGAACGGTTTTAAGTTACTTTTGAGAGATGTTTTATTTGTTCCGGATTTGATTAAAAACATTATTTCTGTTTCTATGCTTGATAGAGATGGTTATTCTTGAAATTTTGTGAATGGGATTTGCAATATTTACAAGAATGAATGTTTGATTGGAAATGGACAACTTGAAAACGATCTATACAACTTAAAACTAAAAGACGTTCCAATAAATTATATTGATAAACCGGCAACAACAAACAAAAGGAAAATCGATAGCCAAAACCCGGCAAACCTTTGGCATGCTAGGTTAGGTCATATTTCCTCAAGGAGGATGAACAAGCTAGTGGGAGAGGGCATGTTTGATATGTCTGATATTAACTCTCTACCTACTTGTGAATCCTGCCTGAAAGGAAAAATGACTAAATCTCCTTTTAAGGGGAAACCTAAGCGTAGTCAAAATCTGTTGGATTTGATCCATACAGATGTTTGTGGTCCATTTAGAGTTGGTACTCAATATGGCCACACCTACTTCATTACCTTTACTGATGATTATTCGAGGTATGGGTATTTATATTTAATGAAATATAAGTCTGAAGCATTTGAAAAGTTCAAAGAATTCAAAGCTGAAGTAGAAAACAAGCTAGGTAAAAGTATTAAAGCACTTCGATCGGATCGAGGTGGAGAATACTTAAGTACCGAGTTTTTGGACTATCTAAAAGAGAATGGGATTCTCTCTCAGTGGACTCCTCCTATGACACCACAGCTTAATGGTGTATCGGAGCGTCGTAATCGAACTTTGTTGGACATGGTTCGGTCCATGATGAGCTTCACTGAGCTTCCACCTTCGTTTTGGGGCTATGCGCTTGAAACGGCGGTATTGTTGTTGAACAACGTCCACACTAAAGCAGTGGACAAAACACCATACGAGTTATGGAATGGCAAAGCTCCTAAGTATTCGTACTTGAGGATTTGGGGATGTCCTGCTTACGTGAAGCGGACAGTGGGAGATAAGTTGGATAGTCGATCCAGCTTATGTTATTTTGTAGGGTATCCGAAGAATTCAATCGGATATTATTTCTATTATCCTGCTGAAACAAAGGTGTTTGTTTCAAGGAATGCCACCTTCTTGGAGAAGGAGTTCTTATTGGATAAGAAAGGCGAGATGATGGTACTCGAAGAAATTCGAGAAGAACCCGAAATACAAAATAACGATCCTACACCTCAGGAACCATTGATAGACACGCCTGTACCTAGAAGATCCGAGAGGACTTCTAGAACTCCTATTCGATATGGTCTTCTTCTTGAAGGGAATCAAGATGAACCCGATGTTGGATGTGATCCAAGATACTTCAAGGAAGCAATTTCTGATGCGGATTCAAATTTATGGCTTGAAGCTATGCAGTCGGAAATAGATTCGATGCATACAAACCAAGTTTGGTCTTTAGTAGATCCTCCCGATGGAATTGTTCCAATAGGGTGTAAATGGATCTACAAGAGAAAGCTTGGGCCTGATGGTAAGGTATTGACCTACAACGCACGATTGGTGGCAAAAGGTTATACTCAAAGACAAGGAGTTGACTATGATGAAACCTTTTCACCAGTTGCAATGTTCAAGTCCATAAGAATTCTTATTGCCATAGCTGCATGGTATGACTATGAGATATGACAAATGGATGTGAAGACTGCTTTTCTTAATGGATACATTAAGGAAGAAATCTATATGAAGCAGTCTGAGGGGTACACATCCATGGGAAGCGAGCATAAGGTATGCAAGCTTCAGAGATCAATTTATGGTCTAAAACAAGCATCAAGAAGTTGGAACCAGAAATTTGATGAAACAATAAAAGATTTTGGTTTCATCAAGAATCCGGAGGAACCATGCGTGTACAAGAAAGTAGTTAAGGATGCTGTGACATTCTTAGTACTTTATGTTGATGACATCCTACTCATTGGGAATGATGTAGGGATGTTGCAGTCAACAAAGATATGGTTATCAGGTAGATTCTCGATGAAGGATTTGGGTGAGGCATCCTATATTCTTGGGATACAGATCTATAGAGATAGATCTAAGAGAATGATAGGACTCACTCAATCAACCTACATCGATACCATATTGAAACGGTTTTCAATGGATGGGTCCAAGAGAGGACATCTACCCATGTGTCATGGAGTTTCTCTATCCAAGTCTATGTGTCCCAAGACTGATGAAGAGATAGAAAAAATGTCACATGTACCATATGCGTCAGCCATAGGTAGTATCATGTATGGGATGATATCTACCAGACCGGATGTAGCAATTGCTCTGAGTGTCACGAGCAGATATCAAGCTAATCCCGGTCAAATGCATTGGAAAGCCGTGAAGGACATTCTTAAGTACTTACGAAGGAATAAGAATATGTTATGGTATATGGAGGAAGAGAACTAAAATTGGAAGGCTATACCGACTCTAGCTTCCAAAGTGACGTGGATGACTCGAAGTCAACCTCTGGATTTGTGTTCATGCTCAATGGCGGTGCTGTCTCTTGGAAGAGTTCCAAGCAGGATACCACAGCGGATTCCACCACTGAAGCAGAATACATTGCAGCATCAGCTGCTGCTAAAGAGGCCGTTTGGATGAGGAATTTCGTCCAAGAGTTGGGCGTCATTCCTGAAGTTATTGGTCCAGTCCCGGTGTACTGTGACAACATGGGTGCCGTTGCTCAGGCAAAGGAACCAAGGTCTCATCAAAGATCCAAACACGTACTGAGGAAATACCACATTATCCGGGAGATTGTGGAAAGAGGAGACATCACTGTCGAAAGAGTGGCCTCTACAGACAATATCGCTGATCCACTTACTAAGCCCTTGCCAGGACCATTATTTGACAAACATTGCGAATCAATGGGTCTACGTAGTATGACTAGTTGGCTTTAGGGCAAGTGGGAGATTGAAAGAGTGGGTGCCCGGTGAGCCAACTTGTGGCTAAGGGCTTTGATGACTCTTTGTATAAACAATCTTTTGTTTAATATTATTTACACTTTTATTAATGGCAATGACTTTATCTTTCTTCATATTGTTATATTGTGATATACTATTGTTGTTTTGATAAAGACCTTGAATATACTATAGTGTATGTAAGATGTGGTAGAACATGGAGATGTCTATCATGAAACACATCTTATAGTCACTGTATATTCTAAACTGTTCCTAGTCGATTGAGCCGTCCGATAATAAGGATAAGGATCGCTCGAGTTTGAGACTAGCATTTGCGATGCGGAGTACCACGTTTCATTGGTAAGGAACATAGAGATGTTCGAAGCATGCAAATGGATATTCATATGATGAATGATCGAACTACCCTATCCGGACTTTCCAAGTGGTTATCACTTATCGAGTGGATATAGTCCGCGGTTTTGGTTGTACACCATTAGTCCTTACTACTTGAAACATCATTGAGACTCTATATGCTAGTACTGTGCTTTGACTCGTTTACCGACTCTATTGGGGTCATCAGGTGTCGGGATTGGGTACAGTTACAACACATATAGGATTCGATGCTTTGTTGTCAAGGATTCACCACATACTTGCGAGTGTGGATATCCTATGCGATCTGAGGAGATATTAGTGTGACGAATCTCTGGCCAGAGTACATGATGTGGTTTAAGAAATGGTTTCTTAGTAGCACATGCGATGTCACTATTTGATCTTCAAGATGTATTGCATAGTTATCGAATCTCGAACGACTCTCGATATACCAATGGTTGTTGATTCGATCGGGATATATGGATGAAGGGACCGTACTGTACGCTAACCAAAATCTATTGGTTCTTGTAGGCACTATCAGTGATACCTAGGGAATCATGGGGCGATGTTGCTAGACGCTCTTACCATGATTCGATGGGCAAGTCGGAAATTGTTGTTCCGAGTCACAAGGAGTTGTGAGCCCACGGCTAGCTGTATCCCTGAACCATTGAGGGTCACACAGTGTAATGGATTTTTAATCCCCGTTGAGATAGTTAAATTTAAAGAGTTAAATTTAATGAACAAAGAAGTTGGACTTCTTATTTAAGAGTAGAGGAGTAAGATTTACTAAAATGACATAGGGATAGACATTTTTGGAAACCACTGAATTCGGATTCAGAAAAATTTATCTTGAATTTAAAAGGTGCATAAATGGTTTCTGTGCACATTGGTGAAATCGGTTTATCAATCGGAGTCACGATGAATTTTATATTAATTTCTGAACATGCGGGCTTTGCTTGTCGGGCTTGAACTTATGACTAATGGGCCCTAAGCTGTTAGTGGCCTACATTATAAATAAGTTATTGCAGTACAAAAATTAAAAACAATAGGTCACAAAATTTTCGAAAAACCTTAGTGATTTTCCTCTGAAGTGGCCAACCCCCTCTCCCCTCTGCTCGGTAAAATCCAGTCTGTGAATTTTGAATTACAGTCTGGTTTAACGGATCAAATTCGTTAATCTCTTCGTAGAAACTTCTGATAGATTTTCTAGTGCAATCTATCAGAGGGATTAAATATCCGTTCGTGGACCTGATTGAAGAACAGTTCGTCCATCAGTTCCAGGGATATACAACAAGAGCAGAGAAATCTGTTGGTGTCCAAAATCTCGATTCGAGATTAAAGGTAAAAATTTTATAATCGTTATTTTATTTTTACACACACACAATTTAATCGTAAGGTTGATACCTATTATGGAATCGTTCCATACAAAAATTTTAAACTTCCGCTGCACCGGGTATCAATCCTAATTGATCTGATCGCTGCGTTATCCAACAGATTGCGCCTCTCCATGCGCCATCCAGCTCCTCATCAGCGCATCCTCATAGTGCAGATCACCACAACTCACGCTACTACTCCACCATTCCAGCTGCTACTCTCCATGCGCGGCTTGCACTTCCATGAACATTGAACTGAGTAACATATAGCACACACTTCATGACAGTTCCTCCAAGCTGTCCAACACCATCCAAGATCGAACATATGAATCTTGCTAGGTTAATTTGGACATTCATGTTACGCTTATCACCTTTCCAATGGTTGCGGTTGAGAATTATTCTTTCCATGTAGATGATGATGATGACGCCGAGTACTGATGCTCGGTGTCCAAGGTATGAGTCCCTTGTTCTTTTATTGTTTTTAATCATTAGGGACAATGATTATATTAAGTTTGGGGGGATGAATCATTTTGTGCAATGATTTAGATGAGTAGTTGAATTTTATTGTGTGCTTTATAGATAAAATTTTTGTTGTTGAGTTGAGTTGAGTTGAAAAGGAGTCAAGAAAGAAATGGATGCATGGCTGATGAAAATATTTTTTGTGCTATAACTGAAATCCATGATTGTCTGCCTATCTGACAAATATTTTTTGAAAAAAAATGGAACCAATTGGATGAACAATTTCCTATATACTCTGTGATTAATACTTGAATCTGATTTTTGAGACATACAGACATAGATATGATTGAGGCATTGTTTGAAATTTTGGGCCTAATTTTCATTGAATTTATCATTAGTTTCCTACTTGAGCTTACACGTATATTAGTACATTGAGGTACGAGAAAATTCTGAATTTGTTGTGAAAATCATCTTTAACTGCTGATGATTGTTCTTTTTCTGCACTGATTGATATTTGTATGAATTAATTGTGGATTGAGACTTGTCTAGAACTAGTTTGAACACTCTTCGAGGCGAAATACGGGCAAAACTGAGATTAGGAATGATTTAGGCAATTTTTCTGAATTCGTTTGAGCCTTTCAAGCTACCCTGTAATGAATTTTATCCCTAGTACCTTGTTTGAGCCTAATTGAAAATCGAATGGCATGCGTGTAAACGTGTGATAAACCCACATTCGTCATTATTTCAAGGTCCTACATTGACTAACTGAATAGCCTATACACTAATTCCTACCTTTAAGGGAGTAATTTGAATGCTAAAATGTTGTATGCTCCTAGCTTTATTTGTGAAAAATGGAATGGTGTGGTGGATGAATTGAAAATATGAAAAGAGGTAGTAGAAGATAAAAAAATGTGGTTGGAAAAGTTGTAAAAGAGAGTTGAAAGAAGTTGTGAGAAAAATTGAAAAATCAATGAAGTGAAATAAGTGTGAAATTGTGAATGAAAGGAGTCAAAATTAGAATTGAGTTTAAGTAATAAATTACTCCTTATTTGAATTCTTATCCTTTGTGTGTAGCCATGAGCCAGGCCTTACATTATGAGACAATTAAGTCCTATTGACCGAGTCTCAGTTGCCTAATATACTAGTGGAGAAGAGTTGCGAGAATTTAGCCTATGGACTGTTGATTGATGCTTTTAATGATTATGAATTTTGATCGAAACACGCACACACTATTATTCTTTGCATTTACCTAATTGTGAGTGTTTTGATTTATATCCTATATTTGATCCTATGCTATCCTTGAAAAGTCCTCATGATCTATGAATGTTTGAATTGAATTTGGAGAATGGTGTTTTGAACTTGAGTTGCGGAGATTGTGAGTTTATGCGGTTATTTTGTTATGACTGAAACTTTCAAGTGTTAGTAGGTTGGATGAGATTGGATTTGAAAATTCTTTGAAATCATTGTCGAGGCCATTGCTCCATAATAATTCTTGACTATTCTTGTGAGTTTATGATGATTTGAGTTTTTGGAAGTTATTGTTTTGAATAGTTTTGTTCGGGACTAGCAAAAGTCTAAGTTTGGGGGTATTTGATAAGTATATTTTATACACTTAATTTATATATGATTTTAATTATTAATTGTTTGTTTCGAGCAGATTTATGTGGGTGTTTTGTTGTTTTTGTGAGTGTAGGAAATTATTGATTTTATGTGGATATGAGAGGAAAAAGGAGAAAAGAAGAATAAAATAAAGGAAAAAGAAAAGAAGAGAAAATTGAAGAGAAGAAAGGAACGTTCAGAGAAAAGAAAAGGAACAGTGTTGGGTTTCTTATTGGGCCTTAAAAGTTTAGCGCTAAAACAAGCGCTGATGAGGAAGGGAAGAGGAGCTAACGCGCAATGCTATTGAAGAGTGGAGAATTGGAAATTACGAGATTGAGGCGCGCCCGCCCTGTCGCTGTGTTTTGGAAATTTTATTAAATCGGGCAATTAATTCTTGGGCTTGATTTTGTGGGCTTTTGCTGAGCAATATAAAAGGATTTTGTTCAGACAACTTGAAGGAAGAGCCGCCACAATCACAATTACAGAATATCAGAGTTGATCGTGTGATTTTTCTGGAGGATTTTCTGGAGCTTATCTGAAGAACAAAGACGGAGTTTGATCGACCGGACACGGCGTCGACGACGAATTTGTTTCTTTTATCTTTTATTTATTTTATTCTGAATATGTTTAGATTTTTGAATATGAATTGCTTTATTCAAAATTTTATTATGAACTAAATTTTTAGAGTCTAGAGGTCGGATGGAACCTGGTGTAGACGCTTTCATGAATTCTTGATTTTCTTGGATTGAGTTTCTTCTAGATTATTTGTTTTTTTTAGAATTGATTGTCTTTTCAATTATCTGATCAATAATTGATTTGTTATATTTATTTGAAATCATTGCTCGGGAGAGGGGATTTTGAATAGGACATTAGAAAATACACTGTTAATTATTTATACAGCTCGGGAGAGTGTATGATTTTAACAGAGCTTTTAAAAAGAACATTGTTTTGTGATAGATCACTGCGATAAATTCTTAATATGAATATTGGAATTGAATTGTTGTTGATAAACATTATTTGTTGCTCGGGAGAGGGAAATAATATACGTAAGTGTTCTTGGCTATTAATCGATTGGAATTCGTGAAGATTAATTAATTAGGATTGATTGTTGTTGAAACCAGGTAAAATCTATACCTCTAGACCAATTTTCTCTGATTGATTTTTAATCTGAAAGTTGTGTGCGTGCTTTTAAATCTCTTAATTATTTTATTTTTATTGAAAAATTCTCAAAGTTTGATTTTCTAGATAAAGTTTGGACTATTCTAATTACAAGTACTAAATATTTTCATTTTACTCTATGAGGGATCGATATCTGATTTAATCACTATATTAAAACTTGACACTCGTACGCTTGTGAGAAATTTTCACAACAGTCGGTACAATAAATGTTTCAATTAGATTCAAATAAAACTCGGACATTAACAATAATCTAAAATTTTCAATTATTTCAACTTTAACTGTTTTGCCATTGTACACTCATGAATCTTTCATCATCATTTGAACTTTAGCAATAATAATATCCCCGCATAGATACACTGATGATAGCACCAAAATATATTCACCACACGTGTCTAGACATCAAAGATAAATTAATTTTAAAACAAACCAAATTTAAAAACTTTATTTTCATGAGTCTATTAGCTCCACATAAGAAACAACTGTTACTCCCCGATTCACTCGGTTTCTTTTGTTGTTCCTTTTGAGGTGTTATATCTGCAGCTTACTTTATCCTTAATCATTTATTTTTATACCTCATTGAAAGTGAATTTGTCAAGAACGTATAAAATTCACCCTTTCTTTCTTGAAAAACCTCATTTTCAATATTCTTAAGGTGATTCTTAACTGTAGTTATATCTTTTCGACATATTGACCTAAAGATTTCTGAATGACTTATCATAATGATCATCATATATGTAATTTAATTTCTACTACGTTTCCATCTTACTCTTTTCAAAAGAGGTACTCTAGTCCATAAAGGTGTATTTAAATCAATCTTTATTGCAATATCTTTGATCATTATTTCAAGAACTATCAAGATGTTAACTTTTCCATAACTTGAAGTAACAAGCATCTTTGAAAGTAAGAATAAAGTTGATGTGGGCAGTAAAACTAGCAGAAATATTCAAATAATAACTGAACAGAAAATTATCAATAAATTAAATATGCTCACAAAAATGCCCAAATAAGTAATATTAAATTCAAATAAAAAAAATTCCCATCTCAAGATACCGGACACTTCATTAATATTTCATCTTTGGACAAAATATTAACTTGTAAATGATATCTTGGTGTAGTAATCAAATACTGATCATAATAACATATCAAATAATAAATCTTCCTTTGGGCCGATTTATTATTCATATGTAAAACCAAATAATAATCACATATTTATTACCACAACTGCACATGTAATTAAAGTTAAATAATAACCTTCCTTTGGGCCGATTAATTATTCACATAAGTCACATGTACAAAACTTTTTATATTTCAAAATAAATTAATTTCCACAATAGAGGTCACTTTGGCGACATGTTGCTTCAATCAATTTATTCCAAAATATATATATATACCTTAACTATTCCTTTATTCAAATTTAATATCAAAGAAAATTGACCATTTTCTTAAAAATTAAATTTTAAGTATTTTGGTCAAATTCAATTATTTAACCACTGATCGTACGATCAATGCCGACTGGCGGGAAAATCAGACAATTTACTGGTCATGATTGATCTTTTCGGGTTGGATTCCCGTATATTCAAAATTAATTGACCTATGTATATTGACCCGATAAACTTAATCCATATAAAATAATCAATTAATTCAAATAATACAAACCTCATAAGGGATACCGAAAATTGATAGTAAATAACATGTCAAATAATAATCTTCATTTGGGCCGATTATTATTCATATGAAAACCAAATAACTATAACAATTTTACCCTTATAGAAACACATATGTAATCATATTAAATATTAATCTTCCTTTGGGCCGATTAATACTCATAAAAAATTACATATACAAAATTTTTTATATTTCAAAATAAATTTATTTTAATCAACTCATTTTAAAATATATAAAAAAATAACCTTATCATTATTTGAATAATTGAAAATTTAAACATTAACCCAAATTATCCTTAAAACCCAAAACAAAATGGGTTTATAACCGAATTAAACTTTATCCAAAAAAATATATGATGGGTTAGAAAAATTTACAAAAAATCTGAAATATTTTCGTTTCCTTGATTTAAAAAAAAAATTTAAATTTTCGAAAATTCGAAAATTGCCCCAAAAAAGACAAACCCTAACCCATCATCTTCCTCAACTAGATACCGCCGCCGCCGTCCCTTCCTTCGGCCAATCACCACCGACCGATGACAGTCCACAGCGAGGCGACCACAACTGCACCATCATCGGTCCCGATTATCCCTTGATCGACCAAAAATCACCAGTTTTCTTCGAAGCTCGCGCACAGATTTTAGGCGAAACTTTGGCTTCAAAATCCGGCGAACCAGAGATGGAAACCGGCCAATAAAATATATTGTGTGAGGCATCTTGACATGGGCAACAAAATGCCTCATCATCCGTCGCTAGAAAAGGAATGTAAGTCTGCCGATTTAAGCGAAATCCGGCGGCCCAGAAACCCTAATTCAAATTTTTTGAATTTTCCAGTTTTTTTTTAATAAATCCAAAAAAATAATAATAAAAAAAAAACTGGACTGGAAATTCGACATCGATTCAAAACCATAATTTTCTGTTTTCGATTAGACCAAATCGAATATAAAATTGTATCTCAATTATTTAAACATGAGTGACTCTGATACCACTTGTTGGATAAAATCCATATAAACTTAAATCCAGAATCATCATGCTAAATCATTAAGATTAAAGACTGTAAACTGAAACAGAAGCGTACCTTAATTCTTAACAATTGATACCGATGTAGATCTGCATGGTTTAGCCTTCCAGATCAACACGATTTGCCTTAAGAGTTTCTTCAATTCTCTCACGCTCTCTAACTATCGATGATAATAGAATAGAATGACTGTGTCGATGTAGACATCGTGTGATCTCGGGATCATATGTTGGAGAACGCGGCGATCAGATCAATCAGAATTGATACCCGGTGCAGCGGAAGTTTAAAAATTTTATATGGAACGATTCCATAATGGGTATCAAAACTTAACGATTAAATTGTGTGTGTAAAAATTAAATAACAATTATAAATTTTTACCTCCAATCTCGAATCGAGATTATGGACACCAACAGATTGCTCTGCTCTTGTTGTATATCCCTGCAACTGATGGACGAACTATTCTTCAATCAGGTCCACGAACGGATAATTAATCCCTCTGATAGATTGCACTAGAAAATCTATCAGAAGTTTCTACGAAGAGAATTAACGAATTTGATCCGTTAAACCAGACTGTAATTCAAAATTCACAGGCTGGATTTTCCCGAGCAGAGGGAAGAGGGGGCGACGGCCACACTTAGAAAAATAGGGTTTTTAGAAAATAACTTTGTGACCTGTTGTGTCTAATTTATGTACTGCAATAACTTATTTATAATATAGGCCGCTAACAGCTTAGGGCCCATTAGTCATAAGTTCAAGCCCGACAAGCAAAGCCCGCATGTTCAAAAATTAATATAAAATTCATCATGACTCCGATTGATAAACCGATTTCACCAATGTGCACAGAAACCATTTCTGCACCTTTTAAAGTCAAGATAAATTTTTCTGAATCCGAATTCAGTGATTTCCAAAAATGCCCATCCCTATGTCATTTTAGGAAATCTTACTCCTCTACTCTTAAATAAGAAGTCCAACTTCTTTGTTCATTAAATTTAACTCTTTAAATTTAACTATCTCAACGGGGATTAAAAATCCATTACTCTGTGTGACCCTCAATGGTTCAGGGATACAGCTAGCCGTGGGCTCACAACTCCTTGTGACTCGGAACAACAATTTCCGACTTGCCCATCGAATCATGGTAAGAGCGCCTAGCAACATCGCCCCATGATTCCCTAGGTATCACTGATAGTGCCTGCAAGAACCAATAGATTTTGGTTAGCGTACAGTACGGTCCCTTCATCCATATATCCCGATCGAATCAACAACCATTGGTATATCGAGAGTCGTTCGAGATTCGATAACTATGCAATACATCTTGAAGATCAAATAGTGACATCGTATGTGTTACTAAGAAACCATTTCTTAAAACACATCATGTACTCTGGCCAGAGATTCGTCACACTAATATCTCCTCAGATCGCATAGGATATCCACACTCGCAAATATGTGGTGAATCCTTGACAACAAAGCATCGACTCCTATATGTGTCGTAACTGTACCCAATCCCGACACCTGATGACCCCAATAGAGTCGGTAAACGAGTCAAAGCACAGTACTAGCATATAGAGTCTCAATGATGTTTCAAGTAGTAAGGACTAATGGTGTACAACCAAAACCGCGGACTTTATCCACTCGATAAGTGATAACCACTTGGAAAGTCCGGATAGGGTAGTTCGATCATTCATCGTATGAATATCCATTTGCATGCTTCGAACATCTCTATGTTCCTTACCAATGAAACGTGGTACTCTGCATCGCAAATGCTAGTCTCAAACTTGAGCGATCCTTATCCTTATTATCGGACGGCTCAATCGACTAGGAACAGTTTAGAATATACAGTGACTATAAAATGTGTTTCATGATAGACATCCCCATGTTCTACCACATCTTATATACACTATAGTATATTCAAGGTCTTTATCAAAACAACAATAGTATATCACAATATAACAATATGAAGAAAGATAAAGTCATTGCCTTTAATAAAAGTGTAAATTATATTAAACATAAGATTGTTTATACAAAGAGTCATCAAAGCCCTTAGCCACAAGTTGGCTCACCGGGCACCCACTCTTTCAATCTCCCACTTGCCCTAAAGCCAACTAGTCATACTACGTAGACCCATTGCTTCGCGATGTTTGTCAAATAATGGTCCTGGCAAGGGCTTAGTAAGTGGATCAGCGATATTGTCTGCAGAGGCCACTCTTTCGACAGTGATGTCTCCTCTTTCCACAATCTCCCGGATGATGTGGTATTTCCTCAGTACGTGTTTGGATCTTTGATGAGACCTTGGTTCCTTTGCCTGAGCAACGGCACCCGTGTTGTCACAGTACACCGGGACTGGACCAACAACTTCAGGAATGACGCCCAACTCTTGGACGAAATTCCTCATCCAAACGGCCTCTTTAGCAGCAGCTGATGCTGCAATGTATTCTGCCTCAGTGGTGGAATCCGCTGTGGTGTCCTGCTTGGAACTCTTCCAAGAGACAGCACCGCCATTGAGCATGAACACAAATCCAGAGGTTGACTTCGAGTCATCCACGTCACTTTGGAAGCTAGATTCGGTATAGCCTTCCAATTTTAGTTCTTTTCCTCCGTATACCATGAACATATTCTTAGTCCTTCGTAAGTACTTAGGAATGTCCTTCACGGCTTTCCAATGCATTTGATCGGGATTAGCTTGATATCTGCTCGTGACACTCAGAGCAAATGCTACATCCGGTCTGGTAGATATCATCCCATACATGATACTACCTATGGCTGATGCATATGGTACATGTGTCATTTTCTCTATCTCTTCATCAGTCTTGGGACACATAGACTTGGATAGAGAAACTCCATGACACATGGGTAGATGTCCTCTCTTGGACCCATCCATTGAAAACCGTTTCAATATGGTGTCGATGTAGGTTGATTGAGTGAGTCCTATCATTCTCTTAGATCTATCTCTATAGATCTATATCCCTAGAATATAGGATGCCTCACCCAAATCCTTCATCGAGAATCTACCTGATAACCATATTTTTGTTGACTGCAACATCCCTACGTCATTCCCAATGAGTAGGATGTCATCAACATAAAGTACTAAGAATGTCACAGCATCCTTAACTACTTTCTTATACACGCATGGTTCCTCCGGGTTCTTGATGAAACCAAAATCCTTTATTGTTTCATCAAATTTCTGGTTCCAACTTCTTGATGCTTGTTTTAGACCATAAATTGATCTCTGAAGCTTGCATACCTTATGCTCGCTTCCCATGGATTTGTACCCCTCAGGCTGCTTCATATAGATTTCTTCCTTAATGTCTCCATTAAGAAAAGCAGTCTTCACATCCATTTGCCATATCTCATAGTCATACCAAGCAGCTATGGCAATAAGGATTCTTATGGACTTGAACATTGCAACTGGTGAAAAGGTTTCATCATAGTCAACTCCTTGTCTTTGAGTATAACCTTTCGCTACCAATCGCGCCTTGTAGGTCAATACCTTACCATCAGGTCCAAGCTTTCTCTTGTAGATCCATTTACACCCTATTAGAACAATTCCATCGGGAGGATCTACTAAAGACCAAACTTGGTTTGTATGCATCGAATCTATTTCCGACTGCATAGCTTCAAGCCATAAATTTGAATCCGCATCAGAAATTGCTTCCTTGAAGTTTCTTGGATCACATCCAACATCGGGTTCATCTTGATCCCCTTCAAGAAGAAGACCATATCGAATAGGAGGTCTAGAAGTCCTCTCGGATCTTCTAGGTACAGGCGTGTCTATCAATGGTTCCTGAGGTGTAGGATCGTTATTTTGTATTTCGGGTTCTTCTCGAATTTCTTCGAGTTCCATCATCTCGCCTTTCTTATCCAATAAGAACTCCTTCTCCAAGAAGGTGGCATTCCTTGAAACAAACACCTTTGTTTCAGCAGGATGATAGAAATAATATCCGATTGAATTCTTCGGATACCCTACAAAATAACATAAGGTGGATCGACTATCTAACTTATCTCCCACTGTCTGCTTCACGTAAGCAGGACATCCCCAAATCCTCAAGTACGAATACTTAGGAGCTTTGCCATTCCATAACTCGTATGGTGTTTTGTCCACTGCTTTAGTGTGGACGTTGTTCAACAACAATACCGCCGTTTCAAGCGCATAGCCCCAAAACGAAGGTGGAAGCTTAGTGAAGCTCATCATGGATCGAACCATGTCCAACAAAGTTCGATTACGACGCTCCGATACACCATTCAGCTGAGGTGTCATAGGAGGAGTCCACTGAGAGAGAATCCCTTTCTCTTTCAGATAGTCCAAAAACTCGGTACTCAAGTATTCTCCACCTCGATCTGATCGAAGTGCTTTAATACTTTTACCTAGCTTGTTTTCTACTTCAGCCTTGAATTCTTTGAACTTTTCAAATGCTTCAGACTTATATTTCATTAAATATAAATACCCATACCTAGAATAATCATCAGTAAAGGTAATGAAGTAGGTGTGGCCATATTGAGTACCAACTCTAAATGGACCACAAACATCTGTATGGATCAAATCCAACAGATTTTGACTACGCTCAGGTTTCCCCTTAAAAGGAGATTTAGTCATTTTTCCTTTCAGGCAGGATTCACAAGTAGGTAGAGAGTTAATATCAGACATATCAAACATGCCCTCTCCCACTAGCTTGTTCATCCTCCTTGAGAAAATATGACCTAACCTAGCATGCCAAAGGTTTGCCGGGTTTTGGCTATCGATTTTCCTTTTGTTTGTTGTTGCCGGTTTATCAACATAATTTATTGGAACGTCTTTTAGTTTTAAGTTATATAGATCATTTTCAAGTTGTCCATTTCCAATAAAACATTCATTCTTGTAAATATTGCAAATCCCATTCACAAAATTGCAAGAATAACCATCTCTATCAAGCATAGAAACAGAAATAATATTTTTAATCAAATCCGGAACAAATAAAACATCTCTCAAAAGTAACTTAAAACCGTTCTGCAAAATTAAATAAATATCTCCCACAGCTTTAGCTTCAACTCTGGAACCATTTCCGAGCCTCAGCTGGGTCTCACCCATTCTAAGCCTGTGACTTCTTGTCATCACCTGCAAATCATTGCAAATGTGAGATCCACATCCGGTATCCAATACCCAAAAAGTAGTATTAAGTGAAACATTTATTTCAATATAAAACATACCCTTCGCAGTTTGCAACTGCTCTAGATATTCCTTGCAGTTACGCTTCCAATGACCGGGCTTCTTGCAGTAATGGCAAACATCCTTGGACTTTTCCATGTTTGAAGCCTTTGTCTTGTACTTCTTCTCGGGTTCGATTTTCTTGGGTGGGGCAGAACGTTTCTTACCCTTTGTACTTGGCCCCTTCTTAGCAGAAGAAGAGGAGCCCACCAAGAAAGCCGGTTTATCCTTCTTTAAAGTGGATTCATATGTCACAAGCATATTGACCATCTCTTCAAGGGAGGCCTCTATCTTGTTCATATTGAAATTCACCACAAATCCGTCAAACGAAGAAGGAAGAGACAGAAGTAATAAGTCCACGTTGAGTTCATGCTCCAACACCAAATCAAGCGTTACCAACTTCTGTATGAGCCAAATCACTCGTACCCCATGATCACGGACCGAAGTCCCTTCACGCATGCGACACGTCATTAGCTCCTTTACAGTAGCGAACCTTTCAGCTCTCGATTGAGCCCCAAAAAGTTCCTTGAGTTGTACATGAATGTCAGCAGCATTCACGGTGTCCTCAAATCTCCTCTGGAGTTCATCAGACATCGAGGCTTGCATATAGCATTTGGCCTTGATATCATGGTCCCACCATGTATCAAGTTTGGCTAACTCTTCTGGACTTATGTCAGCTGGTGCTTCCTTCGGAGGAGATTTTTCTAACACGTAGAGCATCTTCTCCGAAGTCAAGACAATCTTCAACTTACGGAACCATTCCGTATAGTTTGCGCCAGTCAATTTATTTTGTTCGAGGATCGAAAAAAGTGGATTACGCGAATTCATCTTTATGAAATACTGAAAAGAAACAGACAAATATCAGTGATTGTTTAATTAATTTACTAAGACATAAAATAGGCGAAATTTATTTTATGAATCTCACTCCCACTATTTTAACGATTTCACTACCCTCTAGTGAAAACGGGAAACTGTTTTCCTTAGTGAGAACATGGAGTCCAATTGACAAACTATGGTCCCGAATAATATCAGCCAACCATAATTTTCAAAAGGTAGAGCCCAATTGCTTCCAAAGCAACCTCCACGTTTTTACCTCATGTCCAATAAGGGCCCAATAATATGACGCCGTTTATTGTGACATGTCAAGATGACCCATCAATATTAAGTTGTGATGGACGGTCGCCATGTGGATCCCCAATAATATGAGCTGATCCCATGGGAGTTCCACCCAACTTACAACATGTGTCGATCCAATGTACAGCTTTCCGACGAACGGGCCCCCCCAATAATATGAGCCGGACCGTATCCGCGGGTAGCATCTCATACATTGATCATTGATGGAAGGTAGGAACATTTAAACAAATTTAAATTTCCTTTATTTATCTTGATATCAATTTTAAATCATATTTAAAATGAGGGATTTTAATTTTGAAAATTTGTCTTATCATTTTTAAAATTTTGTATGCTTGTCGGATTCACACAATTTTGTCTAAAACATGCATACAACAATAATATCACATATTATATAGGATGATCGATTCCATTTCTAATCGACCCGTGGTTGCCAATCACGAGTCTTAGTCCAATCCTAGGTAATATGCAGTATGCAATGCAATCCTATTACATTGTGCTTCCAATTTACATTTCTTCTGTCTTTATTGTCTGCTGGGCCCACCTCCGTCTTCAAATCTTCATCTCCCACTAAATCTAATGTATTTACAATAAATAACAATGACAAGTAGGGGATACATTTCAAGGAATGGGAACGGGTCATAAACCAGGCCCATTTTTATTACATATGACATTCATATTGGGCCATAAACCAGGCCCATTAATAAATCCAACAACAATAAAAACAAATGTAAATTCCTAACATCCACCTACAAAATTGGTCATGGCAATCGATCATCCTTATCCAATAACATTTAATTCAAAATTAATTTATTGGATAACATGCAATGGCAATTTAAATTTAAAAGGATAAAATCATATTCCATATATAAAATCTTATTTTACATACAAAATCATATTTTATCTTTTTATCAAATAAAATCATATTTTATCTATAAAATCCAATTTTATACATAAAATCATATTTTACTCAATATATCCATAAGATCATATCTTATCATCAATTATACCAAAAATAATTAATTTCAAAATTCATGTTAATGGATAAAATATTAAAATTTTCCAAAAATTCAAATTTATCCAAAAATCAATTTTAAAATTTTCGGACTCGAACAATTCGATCCGATGCCTCGTGGACCAATCAAAAACAATTTTCGATCGGACCAAAAATAGAATTTTAACATATTAAAATTTTAATTTAAAAATTAAAAATAATTTTTCGCGGGCCGTCTGGGACACTTCCGGGCTGCCCGCGCCCCAAAGGGGCTCGGGCCGGGCAGCCCGGCTGCCCCTAGAGCAGCGACGATCGCTGCCCTGCGCAGCGCCCAGCGCTGCGCTGGGCAGCGACCATCGCTGCCCCCCCCCCGGGCAGCGATCCAATCGCTGCCCGGGTTTTGCCCGAAAAAAAAATTTTATTTTTAAAATATTTATTTTGTTTCAAAAACCGAGGCTTAAAAATTTTTTTTGTACAATCGATTGATTTAATCGCTTGATCTGAGCAACCTGGCTCTGATACCACTGTTGGAGAACGCGGCGATCAGATCAATCAGAATTGATACCCGGTGCAGCGGAAGTTTAAAAATTTTATATGGAACGATTCCATAATGGGTATCAAAACTTAACGATTAAATTGTGTGTGTAAAAATTAAATAACAATTATAAATTTTTACCTCCAATCTCGAATCGAGATTATGGACACCAACAGATTACTCTGCTCTTGTTGTATATCCCTGAAACTGATGGACGAACTGTTCTTCAATCAGGTCCACGAACGGATAATTAATCCCTCTGATAGATTGCACTAGAAAATCTATTAGAAGTTTCTACGAAGAGAATTAACGAATTTGATCCGTTAAACCAGACTGTAATTCAAAATTCACAGGCTGGATTTTCCCGAGCAGAGGGAAGAGGGGGCGACGGCCACACTTAGAAAAATAGGGTTTTTCGAAAATAATTTTGTGACTTGTTGTGTCTAATTTCTGTACTGCAATAACTTATTTATAATGTAGGCCGCTAACAGCTTAGGGCCCATTAGTCATAAGTTCAAGCCCGACAAGCAAAGCCCGCATGTTCAGAAATTAATATAAAATTCATCATGACTCCGATTGATAAACCGATTTCACCAATGTGCACAGAAACCATTTCTGCACCTTTTAAAGTCAAGATAAATTTTTCTGAATCAGAATTCAGTGATTTTCAAAAATGCCCATCTCTATGTCATTTTAGAAAATCTTACTCCTCTACTCTTAAATAAGAAGTCCAACTTCTTCGTTCCTTAAATTTAACTTTTTAAATTTAACTATCTCAACGGGGATTAAAAATCCATTACTCTGTGTGACCCTCAATGGTTCAGGGATACAGCTAGCCGTGGGCTCACAACTCCTTGTGACTCGGAACAACAATTTCCGACTTGCCCATCGAATCATGGTAAGAGCGCCTAGCAACATCGCCCCATGATTCCCTAGGTATCACTGATATTGCCTGCAAGAACCAATAGATTTTGGTTAGCGTACAGTACGGTCCCTTCATCCATATATCCCGATCGAATCAACAACCATTGGTATATCAAGAGTCGTTCGAGATTCGATAACTATGCAATACATCTTGAAGATCAAATAGTGACATCACATGTGTTACTAAGAAACCATTTCTTAAAACACATCATGTACTCTGGCCAGAGATTCGTCACACTAATATCTCCTCAGATCGCATAGGATATCCACACTCGCAAGTATGTGGTGAATCCTTGACAACAAAGCATCGACTCCTATATGTGTCGTAACTGTACCCAATCCCAACACCTGATGACCCCAATAGAGTCGGTAAACGAGTCAAAGCACAGTACTAGCATATAGAGTCTCAATGATGTTTCAAGTAGTAAGGACTAATGGTGTACAACCAAAACCGCGGACTTTATCCACTCGATAAGTGATAACCACTTGGAAAGTCCGGATAGGGTAGTTCAATCATTCATCGTATGAGTATCCATTTGCATGCTTCGAACATCTCTATGTTCCTTACCAATGAAACGTGCTACTCTGCATCGCAAATGCTAGTCTCAAACTCGAGCGATCCTTATCCTTATTATCGGACGGCTCAATCGACTAGGAACAGTTTAGAATATACAGTGACTATAAGATGTGTTTCATGATAGACATCCCCATGTTCTACCACATCTTATATACACTATAGTATATTCAAGGTCTTTATCAAAACAACAATAGTATATCACAATATAACAATATGAAGAAAGATAAAGTCATTGCCTTTAATAAAAGTGTAAATTATATTAAACATAAGATTGTTTATACAAAGAGTCATCAAAGCCCTTAGCCACAAGTTGGCTCACCGGGCACCCACTCTTTCATCATAACCATATATTTATATTTTGGGATTCTACTTAAGCCCATCAATCAAATAGAAAAGCCCACTAGTATCTACACATTAAAAGCCACACCCTATTAGATACATTAAAACCCAAATAAACCAAAACCTTATTTAGATCACTTTTATGGGCTAACTTTATTTGACAGTCCACAACACATAATTATTTACATATAAGTCCAACATTGGATTTATGATCCAACAAATGGCCCACGATGTTTGGACTTAGTCTCCTTTCTAGAGTAGATTATTCCCGAGCCACTACACCTTTCGACCTCTGCTCTTCGGCCAACTACTTCTCCTTGTTCCCGGGCTCTTGAGACTCCCCCTCCGAGATGTTTTGTCTTCTATCCTTTTCCCCGATACTTCTCATACCCGCCCTAAGTCTGATGATACTCGGGAGCTTCTCGGGATATCACCACCCACAAAACTCTCCAAATATCTATAAACAGCAAGTCAACTCATTCTTAAATTCAGCACTCTTTTCGGCACAATAACGCTATACTCTCGATTAATATTATCTTAATAATCGTTGACTTGAGCATCAGAGTGTCTTCTTTTAGAAACCTCTCGATCGACATCTCTGACTATGCATATTTGATAGGAACAACCCACCAAAAATATTAACTAATATCGTACAAATAATCATTTGATACTTCAAACTCTGTGAAATCATTTTATCGAATACGAATATTTTCATGCTAACTCAGGTATACTGATAAGCACGAATTTTATAGCTTATTTGGCACTTTATTTCGTCGTACTCGTGCTTATTTGACAATTTTATTCCGACTTTTGCACCTAAATCGTCATATATTTATATGTTTGTAGGTTCGGGACTTGGCCAAAAAACACGGAAAAATCCTAAGACACCAAGAAGATTTAAGAGAAGAAAAATGCACGGATCCCATGCTGCTTTTGGAAGGAGGTCCGTCCATTTTAGTTTGTAAGAAGGAGTCGGCCCAGAATAATGTCCGGACCCCGTGCCCCGTCTAGACCAACCCCCATGTCAATGAAATTGAAGAAATCCGAGACAAAGGAACTCCAGAGGGATATCCGGACCCTTATCCAGGGTCCGATTTGTTACTGTTCACGTTTGAAGAAAAATATCCGGAGGTGTATCCGGGGGGTATCCGGGGTCCGGGTCATTCGCGAATTTGGAAAAAACCTTATTTTCAGAATTTAGAAATTTCGGGATTCTGATTATTTGGACGAAAAATAGAGCTATTGAAGAGACGTATAAAAGGAAATAAAGCCCTAATTGAAAAGGACTTTTTGACGCTTAGACTTTTGCGAGATTTTTGGAGTTTGATGGCTGAGAGCTTGGAAAAGAAGAAACACGCAACGCAAGCAAGATTCGGCACTATTGCTGAGAATTTTCTATTCTTCTTTTTTTGTTTTATTTTATTATGAATTCATACCTGAAACTTTTGTTTGATTTTATTATTATGGAGTAGTCGTCCTTTGACCAGGGCCACAATAGGGCCAGAGTATTGATTTTTGTTCATGGAACAGATTGATTGAATTTTGATTTATGAAATATTTATTGATTAATATTTGAGCTTATTTCTTGCTTTTAATCTGGCCAATTAATTGCATGTTTATTGTTCGATCTAGACTTGAAAAAGAAAAGATTGAAATTAGCTTCAAAAATATTGATCAACACATGGTTAAACCGACTAGAAATAGTATTCGGTTTCAGTGTGCGATTTTAGGCGAAAGCTGAAATTCCATAACTCGTGAATGCGTTTTTGTTTAATTAAATTCAATTAGAAATAATTGGACTGTTAAATAAAAATAGGATTGTTAATTCTAGAAATAGATTAATAATTATTCTAGGGAATTTCGTCGTGAATATGAATGATTCTTGCTTGATTAAATCCAATACGTGGCAATCATCGATGTCTGGTACCGTTGTGTGTTCCTGGTCATTTTCCAAAAATTTGAATCAGTCTTAAGGCTTTTTCTGCTCATTTAATTTAATTTAAACTTCTGCTTTAGAATAATTTATTTTATTTTAATTAGTAGTTAATTTATAAAAATCTCTCATTTTAATTAGCCTAGATTAATTTGAATAATCTATATCTTAGTATTTAAACATTAGTCTATGTGGGATCGACTTGGACTCTGTCCAACTATATTATAACTTGACCTAGTTCACTTGCTAGAATTTTTCCCAACCGAAATCGTCGGTTATGTTTTTGGCGTCGTTGTCGGGGACTATTTGTTTACTATTAGGATTGATTATTTATTTGAGACTAGGTTTATATTTTATTTTGTTTGATTTTTATTCAAGTGGTTGATTTGTGCGCTTTATTTTTTTTTCAGGAGTATGTCTAATGTTATATGAGCCGTGCTCGAGATTCTGAAAACCTCATACCACTTGATCTGGAGATTGAAAGCACTCTTCATCGAATACGTAGAGATCGAAGGCAGCATAACTTAGCTCTAAATTTTGAATCTGAAGAGGAGCTTGAAGATATGGCTGAAGAAGAGAATAATCGTACTCTGATGGACCTTCATCGATCATTAGTTGGAGGATACGGATCCTGCATGGTTTGCCCTGCAGTTCAGGCGAACACTTTTGAGCTCAAACCAGCCATCATCCAGATGATATAGATGAAAGTCAGATTTGGAGGGGCGCATTCTGAGGATCCGAATGCTCATCTGGAGCAATTCTTGTCAATATGTGACACCTTCAAATTCAGTGGAGTGACTGCTGATGCTGTTTGGTTGAGGCTATTTCCGTTTTCACTACAAGGCGAAGCGATAGAGTGGCTTCGAGATTTGCCAGAAGGATCAATTACTACTTGGGATGGTTTGGTTGAAGTTTTCATGCACAAGTATTTTCCACCAACCAAAGTTACACAACTGCGGAATGAAATCATGTCTTTTAGGAAGAAAGATGGAGAATCAATGAATTCCGCATGTACGAGATTTAAAAAATGTTGAGAGTATGTCCTGTACACGATCTCTCCATAGGCCAACAAGTAGAGACTTTCTACTACGGGGTCGACTCATCTGTTCGTTCCATGCTTGATGCATCTGCCAATGGCAGCCTCTGTAGAAAGATTCCTATAGCAGCACTTGAAATCATATCGAATATGGCTGAAAGAAATATTTGTTGACAAGATAGCAGGAGAGAAAAGAAAGTTGGATTTCTGGAAATGGATGCTTTGACAGCAATTACAGCAAAACTTGATGGACTAACCCATCAAGTATCTCAACTGCAAGCAAATAAATCTGCACCATCTAAGCAAGTGAACCAAATCCAGGGAAGCACTGAGGTCGTTGAAGGATCAGCAAGTGGCATTCCATTCATGACAGATTCATTTTTTGATGGGCCACCAGTTTTTGAAAGTGATTCAGTGAATTATGTGGGAAACCAAGGGCGACAACAGTTTAATCCATACAGTTTCTCATATAATCCGGGTTGGAGAAGTCACCCAAATTTTGGGTGGAAACAGGCAGAAATTCTGTAGAGCCTCAATATTTTAATCCACCACAGCAGCCTGTGCTACAACTTAAATTGTAATTCACCCAAGTGTAGGTTGTCTGCAAGTAATATACTCGTGAGTACGAGATCGATCCACGGAGAGGATGTTGTAAGTTTAATTTTAGCAATAATATATTATAGATGAAAATATTATTATAAAACTTCAAATACACAAATTATAAAATTGTCAAGGTTTCAAAGGTTCATTGTTGGTTTAATTAAGATTGCTAAATAAAAATAAATAAAAGAAACTAAAATAAAAATAAACATAAAAGAACAATGAAATATTTAAACAAGTATATCATATAATATAGTTCCCACTATATTAATATCAGATTAACCGATATTTAATACATGGTACCCATAATATATATATAGATGAATAAATATAAACATAAAAAGAATAATTAAATATTTAAACAAGTATATCATATAATATAGTTCCCACTATATTAATATCCACCGATATTTAATACATGGTACCCATAATATATATAAATGCATAAATATAAATTGACATAAAAGTAAATGTTAGATCAAATCACAATATTTTATTTAGAACAACCGGCAGAGCCACGCTATCATCTAAATAAAATATATGACTTTATGTTAGATGCGATAAAGTAAATGTTAGTTGCGGAAAAGTAAAAGTTAGATGCGAGAAAGTAAATGTTAGTTGCGGAAAAGTAAATGTTAGTTGCGATAAAGTAAAAGTTAGATGCGATAAAGTAAATGTTAGTTCAAATCACAATATATTATTTAGAACAACCGACAGTGTCACGCTATCGTCTAAATAATATATATGACTTTATTATAAATAGATACATATATTTATAGTATATAATTATTGTAGTAATTATTGTATCATATTTGACAACAAATCAAGGTAACCACATTCAAGGTACCAAGCATTTGATGTAAATAGATAACAACAAATCATCCAAAATTATACCTACAAATAAAGATCAATTAGTAAAAATAAAAATAGAAAAGAAAAGAATATACAAAATATAGACAATCTTACTTGACCAACAATGAAACCTTTTCACCTTGACATAAAAAGATTTAGCTTTCCATGAACATGAAACTCAAGAATAAAGATAAAAGAAATTTCATACTTGAACTTGAGAAACTTGCACACTCAAACTTTTATTCTCACACACACAATATTTATTTTACAAATGAAGAATTCTCTACACTCTTGCACACTACAAAGCTTATACAACACATCTATTTATAGGCCAAATGAGAGGAAGAGTCCAAGGCTCATTAAATGTGAAATAGTAAAGTTGGTGGGTGCTTGTCTCCTTGAATGTCAATACCATGACCCAACTTTAATTGGCATGTTTGATGCCTTAGACCACCGATTCAGCCTTTCTTTTCAACATAGAACACGTAGGATATCTTGTGTAGATGTGTTTGGACAACTCATTCACCCCTTTTGGATAAAATATGAAATACTTATGATATTTTTACTCCAAGCTGGTCATAGTAAAAGTAAATCTATCTCCATTTTGATGTTTTATTATTTTGATCATCTTAATGAAGTTTTTGGAATTTCTTGTCTTCTACTAAGTTGAAGATGCCTCTTTTGTGATTCTACAGGTTTTGAGATTACTCCATTATGACCACTGTAGCTTGAGTAATTTTATTTTTACCAAACCTGCGCAAACCGTAAAATACAACATTTTAGTAAAACATTTAAATATAAACACATAACACTAAAATAATACAACTTCATAATTTTAATTAAACTTAAATTTTAAAACACACTTTTTAACATATAAATAATTACAAATTTTAAGTTTCATCACACCCCCAAACCGGCTAATTACTAGTCCCTTAGTAATAAAATATCATAAAATATCATATTTTATCATAAAATATCATAAAATCACAAGTTAGATTTTTATTCCTTAATATATATATTCAAATTTGCAAACTTTAAAATTTTAAAAACACACTTGTGAGGAGATCATATGTTTATTTATAAATCTCATTATCAACCAATATTTTAATATGTAATTGGATGGGCTATACATATATATTTCACACAATATCAAAATATTAAATATATATAATTTTTTTTTTTTTTTACATAAATATTTTCTAAAAACTTTGAGAATAATATAATTAAAAGGATAATAGAAATTATTTTCATAACATGTATATCATCAGGAATATTAATGTAAAAGTCTCAACTCCATATTCTCTCGGGTTAAAGTATTTCATATATAGCTGTTTTTCACTCGTGGAGTTGGAAGAAAATTATACACTCTTTGAAAATGGCTAGTAAAGCAGACAATCAAATAACCTAATATTGAAAATAAGATAGGATGATTTACAAAGAATAAACCCATTTTTTTTTTGTTTTTTGCTTTTTTTGCTTGGCTGCAAAATTGTTTTTACATAATCAAATACCTCCAATAAACTTTGAAAATGTAACATTTTTTTTTCAAAGTTTATTTATTTTTTTATTTTTTATGAGGTAAATCTATTACATTAATAATTATAGTAGAGATATTAATACTCTACATCTTTACAATCAAACTTCAAACAACTTTGCAGCCAATTTTCATTTTTCTTTTTTTTTTTTCTTTTTTTTTTTTTTTTTCAAAATGGGTTTAATCTAGTAATCAACCATTTCTTAATAATCAATAAAAGCTTATAAGTTATTTTCTCAATTCTTACCCCTCACTCACAAAATTTATGTGAGTAACTATTATACTTTTACAAATTAATTCCCTCAATTATACATGTTATTATTTATTCAATCAATATCACTTTAATTATATACTCATAAAAGTTTTAGAAAATATATATTTGAAAACACACAATTATATATTATTTATAACTTATATCCCATCAATTATATATTTTCTATTAAATTGGTAAAAAGAAGAATAAATAAACATCTATACAAAAAGACTTCATTTTCTTAGTAGTTTGCAATTTAAATATATACGGAATATTAAAATCTAATCTATTGTGATAAGATGATAAATAAAAACTAATGCGTGTCAGGAGTTTTTGACTCCTTACTCTGCCATTGAAAAAGAAAAATAATATTATTATAGAAATATATTTTTTTTAAATTTTAAATATTTTTTTTTTTTTTTAGAGATAAACCCTCCCCCAAACCTGAATATGACATTGTTTTTAATTTTTTTTTTTTTTAAGAAAAATAAAGAGTACATGATGAAAGAGATATCACCTGGAATTATTGAAGATGAGGAACAAACACAAACCATTTCATGACATGTTGAATCAATGATCCAGTTTTCTTTTCTTACTGGTTGGTTGAGACCAATTGATCTTTGTTATAGCTGAATCAGGTTGATGAACAAAAGCTTGGAGATCATCAATTAATTGGTCTTCATTCGAAGCAGAGATGAGCATCCTTCGTGAATTTTCTGAAATAAAATTTTGTTCCACGGCTACATCGAGAAAAGTCAACAAACCATCATAATAGTTATTGATATTCAACAAGCCAACAGGTTTATTATGGATATTAAGTTGTGCCCAAGAAACAACATGAAAAATTTCTTCTAAAGTACCAAAACCACCAGGTAAGGCAATAAAAGCATCAGAATTTTCTATCATTTTAGTTATTCTCTCGTACATTGATGAAACTTTCAACTCTTCCCCAACCGTAACACCTGTAATATTTCCTTCAGCTAAAGCTGTAGGAATAATACCCAAAACCTGACTACCTCCAAGATGAGCTGCTGTTGAAATAGATCCCATTAACCCTATATTGCCTCCTCCGTAAACCAAGTGAATTTTTCTCTCTGCTAACTTTTTTCCAAGATTAATTGCTGCATCAACAAATATTTCATTCTTTCCAGTATTAGAACCACAAAAGACACAAATATTTTTCAATTTTTGTGAAGAAGATCCTGTCATGTTTTTTTCTTTTCTTTTAAAAAATATAGAGAGAGTTGAGTGATTTTATAAGGAAAACAAGGAATAAGACAGAAATAGGAATACAGATGTGAACAAAATGATAAAAATAGTAAAAAAAATAATAATATATAATAATAACATGCATGCGTATAAACAGTGATGTGATTGTGGCTCACAGTGTTCCTTCAATATTTATGAATCGAGGGTTGGCTTACCATCCAATTTTCTTATAAATTGGCAAATAGGGTCTTTTTTAGTCAGATTCCCAAGACCATCACCATGACGCTGCGCTTGGAATAGTTTCCATAAACGGAGAAGTTGACCTTTTACATCTCCACTAGAATGCGTCTCAAGAGTCAATGAGATATCATCCAATGACTCTTTACTCAGCCCATTCTTAATGAAATCAATTTTATCTTCTCTATTTGTGGAAACATATCCCAAAGATCTGCATTGTCTATTACAAGTCCATCTGGCACAATTATGACAAACATCTAACCTTTTAGCCCTTCTTTTCTTCGCATAGGTACTTTTTCCTAGTCCAGACATATTTCGAACAAGTAAGAATTTTGGAACTTCACCACCTAATCGAACCTTGGCTTCAATTATAAGACGAATATCCTCCGGGATTCCTTTTTGCATAAGCATTCTCAATCTTTCACATCTGCCTTCATAAATCATTCTCAGAACTTTTTTAGAAACAGATGGAAAATATTTACCAAGTTTTTTGATATCTTCATCCATAATATATATTTATATATATATATATATTCAATTATTTTGGGAAATTGAAATAAAACCGACTGAAAGTAGTCACGGAGTACCGTTATCCGCCACTTAACCGGGAAGTGAACTCAATTCTGCAAAAATAAAATAAAAATATAAGTAACAATTAAGTTGGATCATATAAAGGCATAAACTCTTCATTAAGAACTTCATTTTCTATAAACGGTTTAAGTCTTTGCCCATTAACTTTAAATACATTATTATTTTTAGGATTTTCAACATCAACAGCACCATGAGGATAGACAAATTTAACAATAAATGGTCCAGACCATCGCGATCTAAGTTTTCCTGGAAACAAATGCAAGCGAGAATTATAAAGTAAAACTTTTTTTCCGATTTCAAAAGATTTTCTCATAATATTTTTATCATGAAATGCTTTTGTTTTATCTTTATAAATCTTTGCATTTTCATATGCATCATTTCTTAATTCTTCTAGTTCATTTAATTGCAATTTTCTTGATTTAGATGCATCATCTAAATTAGTATTAAATGCTTTAATTGCCCAATAAGCTTTATGTTCAATTTCAACAGGTAAATGACAATGCTTTCCAAAAACTAATCTATATGGTGACATCCCCAATGATGTTTTAAATGCAGTTCTATATGCCCATAATGCATCACTTAATCTTAAAGACCAATCTTTTCGATTTGGATTGACTGTTTTTTCCAAAATTTGTTTTATTTCTTTATTTGCAAGTTCAACCTGACCATTCGTTTGAGGATGATATGGAGTAGAGACTTTATGTGTAATACCATATTTTCTTAACAACGAAGAAAATGATTTATTTATAAAATGACTTCCCCCATCACTTATTATAGCTCTAGGTATTCCAAATCGACTAAAAATATTTTCTTTCAAAAATTTTATCACAACTTTATGATCATTAGTTCTACATGCAATTGCTTCAATCCATTTTGAAACATAATCTACAGCTACTAAAATATAAGTGAATCCAAAAGATAATGGAAATGGACCCATAAAATCTATTCCCCAACTGTCAAATATTTCAATAATCATGATTGGATTTAAAGGCATCATGTTTCGTTTTGAAATTGAACCCATTTTCTGACAATTTTCACAAGATTTGCAAAATGAATGTGTATCTTTGAATAAAGAAGGCCAATAAAATCCACATTGAAAGATTTTTGCAGCTGTTTTCTTTGACGAAAAATGACCTCCACATGCCTCAGAATGACAAAATTTAATGACACTACTTACCTCATTGTCGGGTATGCATCGTCGAAAAATTTGATCAGGACAATACTTAAACAAATAAGGATCATCCCAATAAAATTTTTTGACCTCTTTCAAAAATTTATTTTTATCTTGTGAACTCCAATGAGAAGGCATTTTATTTGTCACAAGAAAATTTACAATATTAGCAAACCAAGGCATAGTAGTAGCATAAAATAGTTGATCATCCGGAAAATTTTCATTTATTGGTATTTCATTTTGAGATGATTCAGAAATTATTCTTGATAAATGATCGGCTACTACATTTTCTTTTCCTTTTTTATCTTTTATTACAAGATCAAATTCTTGTAACAACAAAATCCATCTTATTAATCTTGGCTTAGCATCTTGTTTATTTGATAAATATTTTATGGCAGAATGATCAGTGTAAACAATAGTAGTAGAACCAATTAAATAGGATCGAAATTTATCTAATGCAAACACTACTGAAAGTAATTCTTTTTCAGTTGTTGAATAATTGATTTGAGCACTATTTAATGTTCTACTTGCATAATAGATCACATAAGGTTTACCTTCTTTTCTTTGTCCTAACACGGCTCCTACAGCATAATCACTTGCATCACACATTAATTCAAATGGTAAAGACCAATCAGGAGGTTGTAAAATAGGTGATGTAGTTAAAAGATTAATTATTTTTTTAAAAGCAGTTTCACACTCTTGAGTCCATTCAAATTGTGCATCTTTTGTTAAAAGATTTGAAATTGGTTTCGATATTATGCTAAAATTTTTTATAAATCTTCTATAAAATCCCGCATGACCCAAAAATGATCGAATTTCTTTGATCGTGTTTGGTGATGGTAGATTAGCAATAACATCAACCTTAGCTTTATCAACTTCAATTCCTTTTTCAGATATGACATGCCCTAACACAATTCCGGATTTAACCATGTAGTGACATTTTTCCCAATTTAAAACAAGATTTTTTTCTTCACATCTTTTTAAAACTTCTTCCAAATTTTTAAGACAGTTTTCAAATGAGTTTCCAAAAACAGTTATATCATCCATAAAAACTTCCACAAATTCTTCAATCATGTCACTAAAAATACTTAGCATGCATCTTTGAAAAGTAGCCGGGGCATTACATAAACCAAATGGCATTCTTTTAAAAGCAAAAGTTCCGAACGGACAAGTGAAAGTAGTTTTTTCTTGATCTTCTAATGATATTGGTATTTGATAATACCCCGAATACCCATCAAGAAAACAATAATAAGGATTACCTGCCACTTTCTCTAAAATTTGATCTAAAAATGGTAACGGAAAGTGATCTTTTCTAGTTGAATCATTTAATTTTCTATAATCAATGCACATACGCCAACTAGATGGAATCCTAGCTTGTAATAATTCTCCCTTTTCATTTTTTATAACAGTGATGCCTGATTTTTTTGGTACTACTTGTGTTGGACTTACCCATTTACTATCCGAGATTGGATAAATAATTCCGGCATCTAATAGTTTTAAAACTTCATTTTTAACAACTTCTTTCATGTGTGGATTTAATCTTCTTTGTGGTTGTTGATATGTTTTAGCATTTTCTTCCAAGTGAATTCTATGTGTGCAGATTAAAGGATTTATACCTTTTATATCTTGCAAAGTCCATCCAATTGCATTTTTGTGTTTTTTAAGTAGTGTTATTACATCTTCTTCTTGTTTTGGTAAGAGGGTAGAAGATATTACAATAGGATATGTTTGATTTTCACCAAGAAAAGCATATTTTAGTTCTATTGGCAAGGGTTTTAATTCAAGTTTTGGATGATCATTTTCTTTTACTTCTTCAAGTTCATTAATTTCTTCAAATAACTTTGATTTAAAAACATTTTTGAATCAAAACTTTCCACTAAACAAACTTCAGATTGTTGATTTAAGTTTTCTTGGTGTATATTTTCTTCCACAATTGTTTCTATTGCATTATCATCTTCATCTTCATTAATACTTGGTTGTTTACATAAATTGAACACATTAAGTTCTAAAGTCATATTTCCAAAAGACAATTTCATTATTCCATTTCGACAATTAATTAGAGCATTTGAAGTTGCTAGAAATGGACGTCCCAATATTACTGGAATTTCGTTATGTACTTCTATTGGTTGTGTATCCAAGACAATAAAATCCACAGGATATATGAATTTATCGACTTGAACTAACACATCTTCTACGATACCTCTAGGTATTTTGATTGACCTATCGGCTAGTAAAAGAGTGACAGATGTAGGTTTTAAATCTCCCAACTTAAGCTTTTCATAAACTGAATAAGGAATTAAATTCACACTTGCTCCCAAATCTAACAAAGCTTTTTTAATTTTATTTTTTCCAATAATACATGAAATTGTTGGACAACCGGGATCTTTATATTTCAAGGTAGAATTATTTTGAATAATAGAGCTTACTTGCTCCGTTAAGAATGTTTTCTTCTTTACATGCAATTGTCTTTTTACAGTACATAAATCTTTTAAAAACTTTGCATAAGAAGGAACTTGTTTAATAGCATCTAATAATGGAATATTTATTTTTACTTGTTTAAAAACTTCATAAATATCAGAATCATTTTTTTGTTTTTTATTATTTACTAATGCATGAGGAAAAGGAACATGTTTATTTATTTTATCATCAATTTTCTTATTTTTAGGACTCAAAGCATCATCTTTCTCAAAAGTATCAGGATTTGAATCCTTACTCTTTGAGTTTAATTGATCTTTGTTTTCATCACTATATGGATCATTAACTATTTTACCACTTCTAAGAGTAATAACAGATTTTACTTGATCAAATTTTTCTTGATTTTGATTTTTAGGATTAGGTTGTGGTTGAGATGGAAATTTTCCTTTTTCATGAATATTAAGTGCAGATGCAAATTTTGCAAGAGTTTCTTTCAAATCATTCATAGATTGAATGTTTTGAATATTGATAGACTCTTGCTTTTGAATGTATGCATGAATTTCATCTTCAAAATTTTTTCTTGGAGGTGGGATATAAGGAGCATAACCTTGATGATTTTGGTTATTTTGAAAAGGTTGTTGTGAAGGTTGTGCATTATTATCGTTCCTCCAACTAAAATTGGGATGATTTCTCCAACCAGGATTGTATGTTTGTGAAAAAGGATCTAATGTTGGTTTTTTAAAATTGTTAACATAATTGGCTTGTTCATGGAGACATTCTTTAAATGAAGGCAAAGTAGGACAATTTTTTGTAAGATGATCATGTGTGTCACATATATGACAAACAATTTCTTGAACACTTTTTAATTGATCACTCTTTTTCATTTCTAATGACTCGATTTTTCTTGCTAAAGATGCAAGTTTAGCTTGAATATCTACATCATCTTTAAGATGATAAATACCACCCCCATTTGTTGAATTATTGGTTTTACTTGCTGGTTCAATTGAGCCTATATTATCCCAATTTTGAGCATTTTCTGCTAATGACTCCAAATATTCCATAGCTTCATTTGGGTTTTTATCTTCAAAAGTTCCATTACACATGAATTCTATCATTTGCCTATCTTTAGGTATTAAACCTTCATAAAAGTGAGAAATTATTCTCCATATTTCAAAACCATGATGTGGGCATGTATTAAGTAACTCTTTATATCTATCCCAACATTGATAAAATGTTTCCCCTTGTTTTTGAGAAAAAGTTGTAATTTGTCTTTTAAAAGAGTTTGTTCTATGGGAAGGAAAAAACTTTTTTAGAAATTGTTGTTGCATTTCTTCCCATGATCTTATTGAACTTGATCTCAAATTTTGCAACCATGTTTTACCTTTATCTTTTAAGGAAAAAGGGAAAAGCTTTAATCGAACAGTATCCATGCTACAATTTTGATCATTATAAGTGTTGCAAACCTCCTCAAATTCTCTTAAATGCAAATATGGATTTTCAGAATCTAATCCATGAAAATTTGGTAAAAGTTGAATGACTTGTGGCTTAAAATTGAAATTAGATGCATCAGGAGGAAAAACTAAACAAGATGGTGTACTAGTTCTTATTGGATTCATATGATGCCTAAGTGTTCTTGGTTGTTCATATTCTTGATGATGATTATTATTATTATTATCATCTTGATTATTAGAATTATCGTCCATGTTTAAAATATTTTCAGTTACTCGAACAAGTCTACCACTTTGTTTACGACTCCAAACAATCATATAATTAAAAACAACATACTATTTACATAATAACAAAATTAAACTTAATTTATACCTCCCCGGCAACGGCGCCAAAAACTTGCTACAACTTAAATTGTAATTCACCCAAGTGTAGGTTGTCTGCAAGTAATATACTCGTGAGTACGAGATCGATCCACGGAGAGGATGTTGTAAGTTTAATTTTAGCAATAATATATTATAGATGAAAATATTATTATAAAACTTCAAATACACAAATTATAAAATTGTCAAGGTTTCAAAGGTTCATTGTTGGTTTAATTAAGATTGCTAAATAAAAATAAATAAAAGAAACTAAAATAAAAATAAACATAAAAGAACAATGAAATATTTAAACAAGTATATCATATAATATAGTTCCCACTATATTAATATCAGATTAACCGATATTTAATACATGGTACCCATAATATATATATAGATGAATAAATATAAACATAAAAAGAATAATTAAATATTTAAACAAGTATATCATATAATATAGTTCCCACTATATTAATATCCACCGATATTTAATACATGGTACCCATAATATATATATAAATGCATAAATATAAATTGACATAAAAGTAAATGTTAGATCAAATCACAATATTTTATTTAGAACAACCGGCAGAGCCACGCTATCGTCTAAATAAAATATATGACTTTATGTTAGATGCGATAAAGGTAATGTTAGTTGCGGAAAAGTAAAAGTTAGATGCGAGAAAGTAAATGTTAGTTGCGGAAAAGTAAATGTTAGTTGCGATAAAGTAAAAGTTAGATGCGATAAAGTAAATGTTAGTTCAAATCACAATATATTATTTAGAACAACCGACAGTGTCACGCTATCGTCTAAATAATATATATGACTTTATTATAAATAGATACATATATTTATAGTATATAATTATTGTAGTAATTATTGTATCATATTTGACAACAAATCAAGGTAACCACATTCAAGGTACCAAGCATTTGATGTAAATAGATAACAACAAATCATCCAAAATTATACCTACAAATAAAGATCAATTAGTAAAAATAAAAATAGAAAAGAAAAGAATATACAAAATATAGACAATCTTACTTGACCAACAATGAAACCTTTTCACCTTGACATAAAAAGATTTAGCTTTCCATGAACATGAAACTCAAGAATAAAGATAAAAGAAATTTCATACTTGAACTTGAGAAACTTGCACACTCAAACTTTTATTCTCACACACACAATATTTATTTTACAAATGAAGAATTCTCTACACTCTTGCACACTACAAAGCTTATACAACACATCTATTTATAGGCCAAATGAGAGGAAGAGTCCAAGGCTCATTAAATGTGAAATAGTAAAGTTGGTGGGTGCTTGTCTCCTTGAATGTCAATACCATGACCCAACTTTAATTGGCATGTTTGATGCCTTAGACCACCGATTCAGCCTTTCATTTCAACATAGAACACGTAGGATATTTTGTGTAGATGTGTTTGGACAACTCATTCACCCCTTTTGGATAAAATATGAAATACTTATGATATTTTTACTCCAAGCTGGTCATAGTAAAAGTAAATCTATCTCCATTTTGATGTTTTATTATTTTGATCATCTTAATGAAGTTTTTGGAATTTCTTGTCTTCTACAAAGTTGAAGATGCCTCTTTTGTGATTCTACAGGTTTTGAGATTACTCCATTATGACCACTGTAGCTTGAGTAATTTTATTTTTACCAAACCTGCGCAAACCGTAAAATACAACATTTTAGTAAAACATTTAAATATAAACACATAACACTAAAATAATACAACTTCATAATTTTAATTAAACTTAAATTTTAAAACACACTTTTTAACATATAAATAATTACAAATTTTAAGTTTCATCAGCCTGCACAGCAAAGGCCTCCTCAACAAGCAGTTAGCCCTCCACAAGGTGCTGGACCTTCTATGCCGCCAGGTTTCAAGCCATCTGAGAATAAGTCAAATCTGGAAGACATGCTTGCAAAATACATAGCTGGGAATGAGATGAGACGGCAGAATCACGATGCTATGATGCAAAGAGTGGAAACCCAATTGGGTCAGTTAGCAAACCAATTCGCTACACGGGCTCCAGGCTCACTTCCTAGTGACACAGAAAAAAAATCCAAAAGGTGTCAATGCAATCATAGTAGCTGAACAGGTGAAGAAAGAGGAGGTTGAGGTTGAAAAAGCTATCAAGGAGAAAGAATTAGATAAGCAGCAAGGCGAGAACTCAAGGGAGAAAGGTAAGTCTCTTAACTGCAATATTGATATAAATTCTCTCCCTTTTTCCCAAAGAGCAAAGCAACTGCAACTTGATATACAATTTTCAAAATTTCTAGAGATTTTTAAGAAGTTGCATATTAATATCCCGTTTGCAGAAGCTTTGGCTCAAATGCCCTCTTATGCTAAATTTTTGAAAGAAATTTTATCAAACAAGAGGAAACTGGTAGATTTTTGAGACAGTGAAGCTTTCGGAGGAATGCTCTGCAATTTTACAAAACAAATTACCTCTGAAACTTAAGGATCCTGGTAGCTTCTCTATTCCTTGCACCATAGAAAATTCATTTTTTAGAAAAGATTTGTGTGATCTTGGTGCAAGCATTAATTTGATGTCATATTCTTGTTTTGAGAAGTTATGAGTTGGTGAGGTGAAACCAACTACAATTTCCCTACAATTGGCTGATAGATCGATTAAATATCCTAGGGGAATAGTAGAGGATGTTTTAGTTAAGGTCGATAAATTTATTTTCCCAGTGGACTTTGTTGTTTTGGATATGGAAGAGGATCGTGAGATTCCTCTTATTTTGGGTAGACCATTTTTTGCCACTAGGAAAGCTTTGATAGATGTCCAGAAGGGTGAATTGGTGCTGAGGTTAAATGATGAGAGGGTAGTGTTTAATGTGTTTCATTCTATGAAATATCCGTCTAATGTTTCTAATTATTTTAGAATTGATGCTACTAATCAGTTTGTTGAGTGTGATGTGCAGGAATTTATTTGTGAAGATCCCTTGAAATTATGCTTGACATATCCAGCACCAAGCGAGTTAGATAATGAAGAAATTGAGGAATGTGTGCAGTATTTGGATGCCGGAAAACCACTCTCAAGGATGGTAAACTCAAGGATTGGGGAGCTTGGACATGTTCCAAGACCATTAAAGCCATCAGTTGAAGAAGCCTCGATCCTTGAAATGAAACCTCTCCCTTCGCATCTGAAATATTTATTTTTGCTTAACAATGATAAACTGCCTATAATTGTTTCTTCTACTTTGACAGGGGATGAGGAACAAAAATTGATTCGCGTGTTGAGGGAGAATATCAAGGCCATTGGGTGGAGCATAGCGGATATAAAGGGGGTCAGCTCTTCCATGTGCATGCACAAAATTCTGATGGAAGCTGATCACAAAACATCTACCCAACCTCAAAGGCGTCTTAATCCTGCTATGCAAGAAGAGGTAAAGAAGGAAGTAATCAAACTTCTGGATGCATGTATTATATATCCCATCTCTGATAGTAAGTGGGTTAGTCCCGTCCAGGTTGTTCCGAAAAAAGGTGGGATCACTGTTGTTAAGAATGAGAATAATGAATTAATTCCCACTAGGACTGTTACGGGTTGGCGTGTTTGCATAGACTATAAAAAACTTAATGATGCAACCCGTAAAGATCATTTTCCCCTACCCTTCATTGATCAAATGTTGGAAAGATTAGCCGGACATCCTTTTTATTGTTTCTTGGATGGCTATTCGGGTTATATGCAAATTCTCATTGATCCTGAGGATCAAGAAAAAACCACTTTTACATGTCCTTATGGGACTTTTACATATAAACGAATGTCATTCGGTCTTTGTAACGCACCGGCTACTTTCCAACGCTGCATGATGGCAATTTTCCATGACATGATTGAGGATTTTATTGAAATATTCATGGATGATTTTTCAGTGTTTGGCTCTTCATTTGATGCTTGCTTGCTGAATTTGTCTAAGGTTTTAGAAAGATGTGAAGAGCCCAATTTAGTTTTGAACTGGGAAAAGTGTCATTTTATGGTGAGAAAGGTAATAGTTTTGGGACATAAAATTTCTGAAAGGGGAATTGAAGTTGACAAAGCGAAAATTGAGGTAATTGAGAAACTTCCTCCGCCATCAAATTTGAAAGGGGTGCGTAGTTTTTTAGGACATGCAGGATTTTATAGACGGTTCATTAAGGATTTTTCTAGCATCGCCAAGCCGATGAATAATTTGCTTATAAAATATGTACCGTTTGATTTTTCTGCTGAGTGTGTGCAGGCCTTTCAGATTTTGAAGAAGAAATTAATCACTGCTCCGGCGATTGTAGCACCTGATTGGGATTCACCTTTTGAGGTGATGTGTGATGCGAGTGACACAGCTTTAGGAGCAGTTTTGGGGCAGAAGCGTGACAGATGCTTACATGTCATCTACTATTCTAGTATGACACTATCAGCTGCCCAACTGAATTACGCTACAACAGAAAAGGAGCTACTCGCTGTGGTCTTTGCACTTGATAAATTCAGATCTTATCTGCTTGGGAGCAAAGTGATCGTGCACACTAACCATTCGGCCCTGAAATATTTGATGAATAAAAAAGATGCAAAACCAAGATTAATTCATTGGATTCTTCTCTTGCAGGAATTTGATTTGAAGATCATTGATAGGAAAGGCAATGAGAACCAAGTGGCGGACCATCTTTCATGCCTGGAGAATCCCATTCAGAGCAATAGCATTATTCGTGATGAATTCCTTGATGAACAGCTCTTTGAGGTGAACAATTTACCATGGTATGCTAATTTTGTAAACTACCTCTCAAGTAAGTTCCTACCACCGCACTTTACTTATCAGAAAAAGAAGAAATTCTTTTCTGACTTGAAATACTATTTGTGGGAATATCCTTATTTGTTTAGAATATGCGCAGATGGTATAATTAGGCGGTGTGTTCCCAAGGAAGAGGTAAGTGAGATTTTATTTCACTGTCATAAGGGTCCAACTGGAGGTCACTTTGGTGCGACAAGAACCGCATCCAAAGTGCTTCAATCTTGTTTTTATTGGCCCACTTAGTTTAATGATGCGCATGAGTATGTGATAAAGTGTGATGAGTGTCAGCGTACTGGTAATATCTCTAGGAGACACGAAATTCCAATTAATAATATCTTGGTTTGTGAACTTTTTGATGTGTGGGGTATAGACTTCATGGGTTCGTTCCCAGTCTCTTTTGGGAATAAATATATTTTGGTTGCTGTAGACTATGTGTCTAAATGGGTAGGGGCAAGTGCTTGTAAAAATAATGATGCTAAGGTTGTCATTCAGTTTCTCAAGAAAAATATTTTTTCACGGTTTGGCACACCTAGAGCGATCATCAGTGATGGGGGTACTCATTTTTGTAACCGTCAGTTTGACAGTCTATTAGCTAAGTATGGAGTTAGGCATAAGGTGGCAACACCTTACCATCCTCAGATCAGTGGCCAAGTCGAGGTGTCGAACAGAGAGATAAAACGCATTCTAGAGAAGACCGTTGGTGCTTCAAGGAAAGAATGGTCTAGTAAACTCGAAGACGCACTGTGGGCTTATCGCACAGCATTTAAAACCCCAGTTGGAATGTCTCCATTTCATCTAGTGCATGGAAAATCATGTCACTTGCCTGTTGAACTTGAACATAAGGCTTATTAGGCTACTAAATTTTTGAATTTTGATGTCAAAGCCACAGGTGAAGAAAGGTTGCTGCAGTTGCAAGAATTGAAAGAGTTTCGGCTTGATGCTTATGAGAATGCAAAGCTCTACAAAGAAAAGACCAAACGTTGGCATGATCAAAATATTGTGAATCGAGAATTCGAGGTAGGACATCAGATATTATTATATAATTCTCGTTTGAAGTTGATGCCAGGTAAGTTGCGGTCGCGTTCGTCAGGACCTTATACTATCACTCAAGTTTTCCCATATGGCACCGTGGAAATCACTAGCGAGGCAACTGGAAAATTTCAAGTGAACGGCCATAGACTTAAGGTTTATCGAGGCGGCGAGGTGGTTGATGAGCAGATCACCGTGAACTTGCAGGATCCAAATTAAAAAGGGAAGCACAGTCGGGCTATAGACTATAAATTTAGCGCTTGCTGGGAGGCAACCCAGTTTCTTTTCCTTTTGTTCTTTTATTTCGTTAAATTTTGTTTTATTTTTTAAGTTATTTGAATTCTTCTAAAGTTAATCTCGGCAATTTTTTTTGAGGGTGCAAATTTTTTGTGAATCGGAGTAAATCATTGCTTGAGGAGGAAAGAGCGCACGTATTTTTGGGCGTCTTATCATTCAGGGGAGTCTCTTTTAAATTTTGCATTTTGTGTGCTTGCGTGTCTTATCTGAAATTTTTAGATGCAAATTCATTTGGGTGGATTAAAATTGTGAGTGCTTGATTGAAAAAAAAAAATTTTGCCTAATCCTTTTGAAAAATGCACGGACCCCGGACCTAGGTCCGGGTAAGGGTCCGTGCCTCCTTTTTCTTCAAAGTTTAGGACAGTGGGCGTCCAGAGGTGTATCCGGACCCCTACCTGGGGTCCGTGCCCTACGATTCCAATTTAAAACATCAGACGACTTCACTCTCTATTCTCAAATCCCTAATTCCCAAATCTTTTCCTCCCGACATTTTCTCCATCAACCGGACACCGTGCTCATGGATTCGCAACATCCGATCATCTCCTCCATTTCCTTCACCCGTATACACCTCCGGGCAATCGCTAACCATCCAGTCACATCCATCCTGCCACCTTTCCACTTCGGCTCCGCCTCTGCTCCTCACGCAGCCGCGCCCATCCGTTCCTGAGTCTGGATTTTGATCTTCGGATTGTGTTTTCCTTTTCGACGGTAAGCATGGCTTTACTCTATTTTTCGAGGAGGATTAATCGTGTCTTTGAATTAGTTTCGGGATTGGAGTTTGCACAGTTGTCCAAATCTTGTTGAGGATTGTGGTTCTTGTTTTGTTGGGATTTTCTTATTGGTGATTGATGAAGAGTTTCTTTAGCGAGTTTGTTCTTACGCATAACTTTGAGCAGTAGTTTATCAGTTTTTGGGATTTTTTGTCGCGTTCAATTTACTGCTTGGAGTTGGTCTTGGGTCATAAGGCATAGTTGTTTAATTGGTTGATGAAGTTGCTTTGAATTTGGTTGGAGTGTTGTTGTGGTATATGCTTAAGTAGTTTGAGTGCTTCGGTTGGTTATCGTCGCTGGTTTTCTGCTGTGGTTGATTGGTTGAATCTATTGACTTTGCGTTGTGGTTGTGAAATTTCGGTCAACTATAGTTGGGTTGGTTGTGGTCTTGTCTTGGAGATTGTGAAGCGTCGTCATATCTATTCATTGATTATTTTGTGATGCCACCTAGACCAGCTGGTACTAAGCGTGTGAGAGGTGGAGCATCCTCATCTCGAGGAGCTCCAAGAGTCGAGTTTGATGCTACTCGGTTTACTAGTCGGGAAAATTTTGAATGGCATGAGAAAATGAAGGTAAATCCCATGATTGTGGAGAAATCTATTCACCCTACCATTGATGCCCAAGTACCGATACGAGCAGAATTTAATAAGTTTGGATGGGGCTCTATATTAGACATCAAGGGTGATTATTTTCCTGAGTTGGTGTGGCACTTTTATGAAAATATGGAGGAGAAGAATAAAATCGGAATGCAAGTGATCCAAACTTTTGTGAAGGGTGTTCGAGTCGAGGTGACGATTGAGTTTTTGGCACAGCTGTTGCATATCCCGAATGATGGTCCACCAGTGGTGTACAACCAATATGATGCTATTGTGTCTGATCCGACCTACAATTTCTACGAATCCATGAATGATCTCTCATACCGCAGGGTAAAGACTGGTGCCCGTTACAGCATCCTTCATACATTTCTCCCACTAATGGATAGGCTCATGTGCTACTTTCTCAGCGGCAACATAATTCCTAGGAAGGCCGGGAATAATGAAATCTGGAACTTGGACATGTATATCATTGATAAGATGGTAAGAGGTTTGGGCGACATCGCGGCCATCCCTTTGGCGAGCATTATGATTTCGCACATGCGCGTTTTCACTCATTCCGCTTGTGCTCCGCATGCGAAGCAACATGCCCCTTTTTCCATTACAGTCTCCCGGATTTTGTCAGCGTTTGGAGTTGATTTTACTGGCGAGATGTCACTATCCTCCTCCGTTCGACATATGCTCACTCCTAATGTCTTGACGGGTAAGCAATTTATTTTTAGATAGGGTGGATGGTACATGAACCCTGCGAGCCCTCATTTGAGTCGCCACACTCGAGACCCTCCTGTCCCACCACCTACAGCTACAGATGAAGCCCGAGAGGCTCGCGTTTAGGAAGAAGCCGCTCTAGATCAGTCTGATGATCCTCCCACAGGTGCCCCTGTCCGCGCTAGAGCTCCGAGGGGCACACGTCGCATTTTTTCTGCCATATTTGACTGCTTGGATGAGCTTCGCATCGGTATGGCTCGACTACAACATCACGCCATTTCCCAGTCCTACTCCACTGAGATTCATGCCCCGCCCTTTGATCGCTCTTCCCTGGATGACCTTGCCGAGTCAGCTTCTGCTTTGGAGGAGGAGTAGTTTAGAGATATTTTCTGCTGTAGTTGTTTTGGTTATTTTGGGTATTTTGTTATGGGTTTTGAACTATGTGTGTTTTGGAGTTTATTTGCTCTCTTTTGGCATGTGTTGCGGATACTCTAGCCTTTTCTAATTATTTAGTGGATCATAACTATTGTTAAACTTTATCAAATTTGGTTTAGTTGGCATTTAATGGATATCGTGCTTATTCACTCAGCGTGTTTATTCTGTGTTGAATTTATTTTGGGAGGTTTTATGTGTGTGCTTGTATGCATCATTTTTTTCTATTTTACGCGTTTTGGTTGGTTTTGTTGTTCTCTTTGCTCAGGCTGCCGCTTACCCCTAGTTTTGCATGGTCGTTGACATTTTTCAGGGAAGTGTTTTTGCTATTGCTATTTTTCTTTCTTTATTTTTCTATTAGCTTAACACTGCAGACAGTGTCGCGTTCTAAGTGTGGGGGTAGGTTGTTCATTACACTCTGTTTCACAGCACTTAGTAAAAATTTTCAAAATAAAAAAAATGTGCACTTGTGGTTTACATGACATACCAATTAGTTTGCTAGATTTTTGACCGCCTGAGAAATTGTTTTGTGCCTACAACTGAATGAGATTAGCTGTAGTTGCAAGGAGATACTTTGATATGAACTAGTTTTGCATTGACTTTATGAGACATGCATCCTTCATGCACATTTGTCAGACTTATGCAAATTAATTGTTAATTGGGGAGGGGTGAACTCATGAAAAAAAAGAAAAAAAGAAAAGAGATAACAACTCCATCCGGGCCAAAGATAAGTGATTGAAATCCTAATTACCAAATTCAAGGCTAAGTATGTGGATAAAATGGGGTTGAAGCTTCATCCGGGATATAGACGAGGGGATTGAAATCCTAATCCTATCAAAGTTGTAGTTATGTTTGCGGATAAAATATGGGGCGTTGAAAAAAAAATTTGATTGGTGAATAAACATGAGAGATCTTTAAACCGAAAAACTTTTGAGGAGTATAAGTTCTGACACTCACACTACACACGTCTCATTCTGTTGATCTTTACTGGGTAGTGTTCGAGTTTTGAATTGTGACGAAAGCGAGGCTTGTGATTTTTGAAGTATGAGCTTTTGATTGGGTGTGACGAGATTTGGTAGATTGAAAGGTTTTGATTGTGCCACTTTGTGTTGTAAATCAAGGATATTTTTCATCTCTAATTTTCTTCTGATTTGTTCGAGTACGAACAAAAGCTAAGTGTGGGTGATTTGATAAGAACGAATTTTATAGCTTATTTGGCAATTTATTTCGTCGTACTCGTGCTTATTTGGCAATTTTATTCCGACTTTTGCGCCTAAATCATCATATTTTTATATGTTTGTAGGTTTGACTAAAATTTGAGAAGGCTTAAATATTGATGAAAAAGTCAAACAATGCGATGCCACGTCGGAACTTGGCCGGAAAACACGGAGAAATCATAAGACGCCAAGAAGATTTAAGAGAAGAAAAATGCACGGACCCCGTGCTGCTTCTGGAAGGAGGTCCGTGCATTTTAGTTTGTAAGAAGGAGTCCGCCTAGAATAATTTCCGGACCCCGTGCCCCATCTGGACCAACCCCCGTGTCAATGCAATTGAAGAAATCTGAGACAGAGGACCTCCAGAGGGATATCCGGACCCTTATGCGGGGTCCAGGTGGTTACTGTTCACGTTTGAAGAAACATATCCGGAGGTGTATCCGGAGGGTATCTGGGGTCCGGGTCATTTGCGAATTTGGAAAAAATATTATTTTCAGAATTTAGAAATTTCGGGATTCTGATTATTTGGACGAAAAATAGGACTTTTGAAGAGACGTATAAAATGGAATAAAGCCCTAATTGAAAAGGACTTTTTGAAGCCTAGACTTTTGCGAGATTTTCGGAGTTTGACGGCTGAGACCTTGGAAGATAAGAAACGCGCAACGCAAGCAAAATTCGGCACTATTGCTGAGAATTTTCTATTCTTCTTTTTCTATTTTATTTTATTATGAATTCAAACATGAAACTTTTGTTTGATTTTATTATTATGGAGTAGTCGTCCTTTGACCGGGGCCACAATAGGGCCAGACTATTGATTTTTGTTCATCGAACAGATTGATTTAATTTTGATTTATGAAATATTTATTGATTAATATTTGTGCTTATTTCTTTCTTTTAATCTGGCCAATTAATTGCATGTCTGTTGTTCGATCTAGAATTGAAAAAGAAAAGATTGAAATTAGCTTCAAAAATATTGATCAACACATGGTTAAACCGACTAGAAATAGTATTCGGTTTCAGTGTGCGATTTTAGGCGAAAGCTGAAATTCCATAACTCGTTAATGCGTTTTTGTTTAATTAAATTCAATTAGAAATAACTGGACTGTTAAATGAAAATAGGATTGTTAATTCTAGAAATAGATTAATAATTATTCTAGGGAATTTTGCCGTGAATATGATTGATTCTTGCTTGATTAAATCCAATACGTGGCAATCATCGATGTCTGGTACCGTTGTTTGTTCCTGGTCATTTTCCAAAAATTTGAATCAGTCTTAAGGCTTTTCTGCTCATTTAATTTAATTTAAACTTCTGCTTTAGAATAATTTATTTTATTTTAATTAGTATTTAATTTATAAAAATCTCTCATTTTAATTATCCTAGATTAATTTGAATAATCTATATTTTAGTATTTAAACATTAGTCACTGTGGGATCGACTTGGACTCTGTCCAACTATATTATAGCATGACCTAGTTCACTTGCTAGAATTTTTACCAACCGAAATCGTCGGTTATATAATAAGTCAGTCTCGAGTAAAAAAAAAATCCTAGTCTCGGGTCGAATAAATTACTCCACTTGAACTCAAAACGTGCACGTCCGACAATCGTAATTAACAGATGACAAAAACTCGAGTGTGTGTGTACGTGTGTATTACTTTAAAATATTTAAAACAAATAGGTAGTTGCCAAGTAAATATTATCTTAAGAGTGAATTGTGAATAAATCCCTAAACCCAAACCTAATTTTTTTATAAATCCCTACAATAAAAATTCTTTCTTAAAACTCCCTAGGACCACCAAACATGGTCAAATCCAATGTTTAATTCTTGTACCCAATTTAAGCATTTATGTACTTCATTTATGCTAATTTTGTGCTCAATTATGGTACTTGAATCATCCGCAAAAATGGTATCAGAGATTTAGGTTAATTATTCAAACTTTATATTATTCGTTAATTCATACTTTTCTTTGTTGAGGAGAAGATTTTCTACAAAGATGATTTCAAACGAAGGTTTGAATCAAGAGGATTTTATTCATATAAAATCCTATAAACAAGTTAATCTACTCATAATAGATTACTTACAACAGGTTGTGATTAATGCTCTTAATTTTGAAGGGAGTAAGAAAGATGATCTCTAACTCTAAATTTTTAGAGATTACCCTAGATTCCTCTAAACTCTCCGGAGATCTTAGAGAAATTCAAAAGACAGTACAATATTACAGCAATCAGCTGTATGAAATACCTCGGCAAATTGAAGAAATCCTTAAGAAACAAGAAGAAATTCTTGGAACTCTAAAGGATCTTCAAAATAAAATCATAAATCTAGAACACACTTCTGGTTCTAGAAAAGGAAATACATGAGGAAGGTTACCACTCTCGTTTGGTAATGAACCTTTGTTACATCAGAAAGATAAAACCAAAATGGTTCAAAAACCTTTAACTGATGATGAAAGGATGATTAATCTTATAAAAGCAGTATAAGAGAAAAACACTATCTGATGACTACTTTAGAAAGATTAAATCTCTAGGATCTACAAGATCTTGCGGATTCTTTTGCGAATCTCAAAGTAGTAGATCTAAAAATGAATTCCCCTGAGGGTGAACAACCCATAGGGAATCCCCCAAGATATGCGGTTAAAACAGAAAAACCACATAGTGAGTTTCAGGTTGGAGAAAATTCACATCCAGCAAGAACCAGATCAAGAAGGAGTAAAATCCCACTCCATCAAACTCCTTACAGAAAAACTATTTTAGATCCAATACATCCTTATGGGGTTATGTTAAATCTTGATGTTTTGGACTTAAAAAACAGAGAAGATCTTATAGATGATTGGACGTCATCTATGAGAATTGCAGCAGGAACATTAGATCTCAATAAAGAAGGATTCATTAAACTTCTAGAAATGAGTCTAATGGGATCTGTCAAGATTGCATGGGAGATGACTATGCCAGATACAAAGGAATCAATCTTAGCAGGAGAATCCCTCAGCGAGATTGGAGAAAGAATGGCCACCCTATTTAAAGAACAATTCATAGGGGTAGTCTATTTCAATAATCAAGATACAGAGAAAAAGAGAAGATATACTCAAGCTCTGTATAGCCTCGAGTTACATGATATCTGTTTAGTTGATGAATACATTATGTTATTCACCAAATACAGATGGAATTCAGGAGTCGAGGAAAATGTAGCTATTCAGCTATTTTTCGCAAAAATGTCAAGTTCCTGGAGAGAAATGTTGATTAAAGAATACTTTCCAGGTCATCTTGATACATTGTCAAGACGCGCGTCCTTTTTGAAAGAAAAATTGGCATAATGGTGCCATATGGCAACATTACAGAAGAACTACAAGAAAATAAGGGTTATAGATATACGTACACCTTTATGTTGTAGAGAAAATGATCTTCCAACGATCATTGAAAACAGATCACGGGGATTTAAAAGGAAAAAATTCAGAAATAATCCCTATAATAAAATAATGAGAAGTTCTTGGAAACCAAGAACATTTTGGTCCAAACAAAAGGTCAGATCTTATAGATCAGGAAGAAGAAGTGGACCTACAAGAACATCCCAAGTAACAAGCTCATCACAAAGCAAGGGAAGAACACCATCAAGAAGAACTTTCAGAAGAACTTATACAAGAGCAAGTGAAAGTTTCAAGGATTGCAACTGCTGGACATGTGGAGCAAGAGGACATATATCTATAAATTGTCCAGAAAACGAGAAAAAAAGAGTTAAACTCTTTGAAGCAACACCAGATATGGATGATGCGGTCTTCTTTCAAGATCTAGTCCAAGTATATCAATTTGAGGATATCCCCTCAGATGAAAGCATATACGAAGAAGAGATATTGTTTAGTCAAGAAGGTTCTGAGAATGAATCAGAATCAGAATCGGAATAAAGAAGAAGTGTTTCGGCAGGAAACACATGAAAGTTTGGCTGGATTCTTTAGCCAAACCACGATATCTCATAATATGGTCCAAAGGATTATGAGAGAAAATCCAGCGTTACAAAAGTACAAGGGATTTTCGGCAGGACAAGTAGAAAGAGTCTTAGGCAACCTAGGGCTTAGACAAAGAAGACATAATTTGATTTACAAAGTATCCAGAAGGGAAATGGCAATCCCCATGGAGTTAACAAGTAATCAAATAGAGATGCAGTTAATTTGGTCCAAAGGATTATGAAAGAAAATCCAGCGTTACAAAAGTACCAGGGATTTTCGGCATGACAAGTAGAAAGAGTCTTAGGCAACCTAGGGCTTAGACAAAGAAGACATAATTTGATTTACAAAGTATCCAGAAGGGAAATGGCAATCCCCATCGAGATATCCTGACTGAGTATGCATGTATTATGTGACTGCATGATTTATATGCCATGATATTATGCTGCATTCATTTGCATCTTGCTGTATCTCTTTCGAGATGTCTGTTAGTAGGGTTGTACCCTATCCTGTTAGTGGATGGACTTCCATCGATTTGGGTCCGGCGTATCCACGGTTATCTCGGTATGGGAGCCACCTCCTGAAGCGACGGCACAGCGTGCTACATACCAGGGCCCGGTCTGTCTCTGTTATCTAATCCTTGACCTCGAGTCTATAGGGAGTTCACTTTGCATGCATGTATACTCATACTCTCTTACTGAGCGTTTTATGCTCACGTCTCGTACTCTGTGTTTCTGGACACCCTATTGAAAGAGTGGGTGCCCGGTGAGCCAACTTGTGGCTAAGGGCTTTGATGACTCTTTGTATAAACAATCTTTTGTTTAATATTATTTACACTTTTATTAATGGCAATGACTTTATCTTTCTTCATATTGTTATATTGTGATATACTATTGTTGTTTTGATAAAGACCTTGAATATACTATAGTGTATGTAAGATGTAGTAGAACATGGGGATGTCTATCATGAAACACATCTTATAGTCACTGTATATTCTAAACTGTTCCTAGTCGATTGAGCCGTCCGATAATAAGGATAAGGATCGCTCGAGTTTGAGACTAGCATTTGCAATGCAGAGTACCACGTTTCATTGGTAAGGAACATAGAGATGTTCGAAGCATGCAAATGGATATTCATATGATGAATGATCGAACTACCCTATCCGGACTTTCCAAGTGGTTATCACTTATCGAGTGGATAAAGTCCGAGGTTTTGGTTGTACACCATTAGTCCTTACTACTTGAAACATCATTGAGACTCTATATGCTAGTACTGTGCTTTGACTCGTTTACCGACTCTATTGGGGTCATCAGGTGTCGGGATTGGGTACAGTTACAACACATATAGGAGTCGATGCTTTGTTGTCAAGGATTCACCACATACTAGCGAGTGTGGATATCCTATGCGATCTGAGGAGATATTAGTGTGAAGAATCTCTGGCCAGAGTACATGATGTGTTTTAAGAAATGGTTTCTTAGTAACACATGCGATGTCACTATTTGATCTTCAAGATGTATTGCATAGTTATCGAATCTCGAACGACTCTCGATATACCAATGGTTGTTGATTCGATCGGGATATATGGATGAAGGGACCGTACTCTACGCTAACCAAAATTTATTGGTTCTTGTAGGCACTATCAGTGATACCTAGGGAATCATGGGGCGATGTTGCTAGACGCTCTTACCATGATTCGATGGGCAAGTCGGAAATTGTTGTTCCGAGTCATAAGGAGTTGTGAGCCCACGGCTAGCTGTATCCCTGAACCATTGAGGGTCACACAGAGTAATGGATTTTTAATCCCCGTTGAGATAGTTAAATTTAAAGAGTTAAATTTAATGAACAAAGAAGTTGGACTTCTTAATTATGAGTAGAGGAGTAAGATTTCCTAAAATGACATAGGGATGGGCATTTTTGGAAATCACTGAATTCGGATTCAGAAAAATTTATCTTGACTTTAAAAGGTGCAGAAATGGTTTCTGTACACATTGGTGAAATCGGTTTACCAATCGGAGTCATGATGAATTTTATATTAATTTCTGAACATGCGGGCTTTGCTTGTCGGGCTTGAACTTATGACTAATGGGCCCTAAGCTGTTAGTGGCCTACATTATAAATAAGTTATTGCAGTACAGAAATTATACACAATAGGTCACAATTTTCGAAAAAACCCTATTTTTCTCTCAGTAGTGGCCGCCCCCCTTCTCCCCTCTGCTCGGAAAATCCAGTCTGTGAATTTTGAATTGCAGTCTGGTTTAACGGATCAAATTCGTTAATCTCTTCGTAGAAACTTCTGATAGATTTTCTAGTGCAATCTATCAGAGGGATTAAATATCCGTTCATCGACCTGATTGAAGAACAGTTCGTCCATCAGTTCCAGGGATATACAACAAGAGAAGAGCAATCTGTTGGTGTCCATAATCTCGCTTCGAGATTGGAGGTAAAAATTTATAATTGTTATTTAAATTTTTACACACACAATTTAATCGTAAGATTGATACCCATTATGGAATTGTTCCATATAAAAATTTTAAACTTCCGCTGCACCGGGTATCAATCCTGATTGATCTGATCGCCGCGTTCTCCAACAGCTATTCCATGGGGCAGGTTTGCGATTGGACGAGGAGGGTGGATCCAGGAGGTGCTAGTCAGTGGTTGGCCAGCTAGAGCTTCGTCTAGGTTTTATTAATGTTGTTTGGGTTTATACAGCTATTCGATTTGGTTGTATATTATTGGATAAATTATAGATTTCTTTACTTGGGATTGTATAATGTTTATGGTTTCCGCAGTTTTATTCTGATATCTGTTTAATTAAGTTAATTGCATGCCTAAGTTCTGTTTAGTAGGTGATCCGGGTAAGGGTCACTACATTTATGGTATCAGAGCGTGCAAAAGAATTCTTGGGATTTAGTCTCATCTTGAGGTATTTTTGTAGATGGCAAATCATGACGACCGGAGTTCTCATGGCAGTGTTGGTGGGCGTTCGGGTGATGCCGACCGGGAGCCTCGTCGAGAACGGCATCATCGTCACCATGACGACGAGCGTTTCACTGTGCGTCGATTCTTAGCTATGGGTCCTAAGCCCTTAGTTGGAGGTGAGTCTCCGGAGGATGCGGAGAACTGGTTAGACCGCATGGAGACGACTTTTCAGACTTTCCAATGCACCGAGGAGCAGAAGGTGGAGACTCTTGGCTATCTTCTGGATGGGCGTGCGCGCAGGTGGTGGAGGTTTACTTCTGCACCTTTTGTTGCGGCGAGAGGAGTGGCCACCTGGGCCGAGTTCCGCATAGCTTTCCAAAAGCGGTATTTTCCTCCTGCACTCCGTCAGTCGAAGGCAGGCGAGCTACTGAGTCTGCGACAAGGAGCCATGTCTATCGATGTGTATCAGCAAAGGTTCTTTGATCTGCTATCCTATTGCCCCGAGATTGCTGATAGCTCAGAGATGAAGTATAATCTGTTCCTTCAGGGCCTTAACCCTGAGATCCATGACCGTGTGGCGGTTGGCGACGACATGTCCTACGAGGGTTTGGTGAGCCGTTGTCACCAGGCAGAGGACAGCATTCGGCGGAACAGGTCTTTCCCTCAGTCGAGGCCTGCTAGTTCTTTGGGTCCCCGTGCCCAAACTTTCAAGAAGTCTAGATCTTCTTCTTCCTCTGGTTCTGGAGGTGTTGTCCATTACGGTAAGAAGGACAAGTGTGATCACTGTGGGAAGAACCATCCATCCGACAAGTGCCGCAGAGCTTCTGGAGCTTGTTTCCGTTGTGGAGAGACTGGTCATATCCGGAGAGATTGTCCACTGTCTGGGGGAGGCGGTTCTGGTTCTGGTTCAGGATCGGGTTCTCAGGCCACCGTACAGCAGAGGTCGCAGGGACAGTCTGCTGGGAGTTCTCATTTGAGGCCACGAGCTTCTGGCCAGGTGTTTGCCCTGAGACATGATCAGGCTGTGGAGGAGAATGAGAAAGTCATCGCAGGTACATTTCGTCTTTATGGTATACCTGCTCTTGTACTTATTGACACTGGTGCATCTCATTCCTTCATTTCTGCATGTTTTGTTAAGAGGCATAAGTTACCATGCATTGCACTAGACGTAGTGATGTCTATTTCCACTCCGACGGGCCAATCTACTTTGGCTAAGCGTCTAGTAATGGGTTGCCCTTTAGAGTTCGAAGGGAACATTTTGTTAGCAAATCTCATGGTCCTGGCGATGGACGACTTTGATTGCATTCTGGGAATAGATATGTTGACTACCTATCGAGCTTCAGTGGACTGCTATCAGAAATTAGTACGCTTTCATCCAGAGGGGAGTGAGAGTTAGTTTTTCTATGGTGAGGGAGCGCGACCCCCGATGCCTTTGGTATCAGCTTTGAGAGCCTGTCGAGCTCTAGAGTCTGGCGGGGAAGGCTACCTTATCTATGCAGTTGATTTGTCCGCTGAGAGTATTGGGATAGAGAGCATTCCTGTTGTGGATGAATTTCCAGATGTGTTTCCTGATGAGATTCCGGGTTTTCCTCCTGCTAGGGAAGTCGAGTTTGGCATAGAGTTGATGCCGGGTACTTCGCCTATTTCTAGAGCACCGTATCGTCTGGCTCCATCAGAGATGCGTGAGTTGAAGAATCAGCTACAGGATCTTTTGGACAAGGGGTACATTCGTCCTAGTGTATCTCCTTGGGGAGCTCCTGTTCTCTTCGTGAAGAAGAAGGATGGGTCGATGCGGCTGTGCATTGACTATCGGCAGCTGAATCGAGTCACTGTGAAGAACAAGTATCCGTTTCCTCGTATTGATGACTTGTTTGATCTGCTGCAGGACACATCAGTTTACTCCAAGATTGACTTGAGATCTGGGTATCATCAGTTGAGAGTCCGTGATCAGAACGTAGCCAAGACTGCATTCCGTACTCGCTATGGGCATTATGAGTTCCTAGTGATGCCATTTGGTTTGACTAATGCGCCGGCTATATTCATGGATCTGATGAACCGTGTCTTCAGGGAGTATTTGGACAAGTTTGTCGTGGTTTTCATTGATGAAATCTTGGTGTATTCGCGTAATACGAAAGAGCATGTTTTTCACTTGCGGTTGATACTACAGACTCTTCGAGATGAGCAGTTGTACGCCAAGCTGAGCAAGTGTGAGTTCTGGAGGGATAGAGTGGTCTTTCTTGGCCATATCATATCCAGGGAAGGGATTTCTGTTGATCCAAACAAGATTGAAGCGGTACTTAATTGGTCGCGTCCGACGACAGTTGCTGAGATCCGTAGTTTTCTGGGTCTAGCAGGGTATTATCGTCGCTTCATTCTGAATTTCTCTCAGTTAGCTCGACCGTTGACACAGCTTACCCGCAAGGGTGTGGATTTCGAGTGGTCCTCCGAGTGTGAGGAGAATTTCTGTGAGCTTCGACGGCGGTTGACTTCTGCGCCGGTGTTGGCATTACCGTCAGGATCTGGAGGGTATGTGGTTTACACGGATGCTTCTCTTCAGGGGTTAGGTTGTGTCCTGACTCAGAATGGGCATGTGATCGCATACGCTTCTAGACAGCTGAAGCTTCACGAGGACAACTACCCAGTCCATGATTTGGAATTGGCAGTCATTTGTTCGCTTTGAAGATCTGGCGTCATTATCTGTATGGCGAGAAATTTGAGATCTTTACCGACCATAAAAGTCTCAAGTATTTGTTCACTCAGGCGGAGTTGAACATGAGGCAGAGACGTTGGATGGACTTGCTTAAGGACTATGATTGCGAGATTAAGTACCATCCGGGAGCTGCTAATCTCACCGCTGATGCTTTGAGTCGCAAGGTGCGACTATCCGCACTTCAGACTTGTTCGATGTCTAGTGCGATCAGTGACTGTTGTACTTCAGGTTATACCTTCAAGCATAAGAAAGGTATGCAGAGTATCCAGATGTTTGCGATATTATCTGAGCCAGCTTTGTATTCGCGGATCCGAGATGCTCAGATGTCTGATTCGAAGACCCAGCGTTTAGCTCGTCTAGCTAACGAGGGTAGCTCGTCTGGATTTCATTATCAGTCAGATGGCTTTCTGTGTTTGTCTGGTAGGCTTGTGATTCCGCAGGATGAAGAGTTGCGAGAGGAGATTTTGTCTCAGGCACATCGCACTAAGTTGAGTATTCATCCTGGGAGCAATAAGATGTACAAGGATCTACGTACTCGTTTCTGGTGGAAGGGAATGAAACGCAGTGTTTATCAGTTTGTTTCGAGATGTTAGGTGTGCCAACAGGTCAAGGCAGAGCACCGACGACCTGGAGGATTGCTTCACAGTCTGCCTATTCCTGAATGGAAATGGGAGTTTATCACAATGGACTTTGTGACCCATTTGCCGGTATCCCCGAGGAACTGTGATGCTATCTGGGTTGTGGTGGACCGACTCACCAAGTCAGCACATTTCATTGCCTATAGCCGAGAGTACTCTGTGGATCGCATGGCACGGATGTACATTCAGGAGATCGTTCGACTTCATGGAGTGCCTGTGAGCATTGTCAGCGATCGGGACCCCAGGTTTACTTCTAGATTCTGGGGGAGTGTTCAGCGTGCGATGGGTACTACTCTCAGTTTGAGTACTGCCTATCATCCGGAGACTGATGGTCAGTCGGAACGCACTATCCGTACTTTGGAGGATATGCTTAGAGCGTGCGTCATGGATTTTGGTTCAGCCTGGCAGGATCATTTGCCGTTGATCGAGTTCGCTTACAACAACAGCTATCATACTAGTATTGGGATGGCACCTTTTGAGGCGTTGTATGGGCGACGTTGTCGTACTCCACTCTACTGGGAAGAAGTGGGGGAGAGACAGGCTGAGGGGCCAGAGTTTATTCAGCAGGCGATAGATATTATTGATCAAATCAAGAAACGGATTAAGACTGCACAGGATCGTCAGGCCAGTTATGCTAATATCAAGCGTAGGCCCTTGCAGTTCGAGGTCGGGGAGAAAGTATTTCTGAAAGTGTCACCTTTCCGCAAGATTCTCAGATTTGGCCTTAAGGGCAAGTTGTCTTCCAGATTTATCGGTCCGTTTGAGATCTTGCAGAGCATTGGCGATTTGGCTTATCGACTAGCTTTGCCACCGCATCTATCCAGTATTCACGACGTGTTCCACGTATCTCTGTTGCGACGGTATGTGGCGGATGAATCTCATATTCTGCAGCGGTCTGAGGTTCAGGTAGACAAGGATTTGACTTATGTCGAGAAACCTCTTCGTATCCTGGATTATAAGGATAAGGTTTTACGGAACAAAGTCATTCCTTTGGTTTTAGTTCAGTGGCAGCGCCGAGGCACTGAGGAAGCTACTTGGGAGCTTGAGGACAGGATGCGTAAAGACCATCCTGAGTTGTTTTGATTTCATTCTTTAAGTTGTATTCAGTTGCAAACTCTGTAAACGTTGGATTTGAATAAAGAATGTTTTCTATATTTGCATTCGGTACTTAAGATCTGATTTCGAGGACGAAATATCTTAAGTGGGGGAGAATGTAGTAGCCCGTAACCAAAATCAGTAATTAAGGAATGAATCATAATTACTTGGGTAGATTTCGGAAGCTTTGAAGGTGAGTTCGGAAGCTCCGATCAGGATCGGAAGCTCCGAACAGGATCGGAAGCTCCGATCGATATTACGTCAGGCATGACGTGTGGCAAGATCGGAAGCTCCAATCAGGACCGGAAGCTCCGATCACCCCTATCCGGAGTCAACAAGTGATATTTTGACACGTGGCAGATCAGGATCTTTGGAAGCTCCGATGGCAGGATCGGACGTTCCGATCGTTGTCTATAAATAGAAGGCCGAGGCTTCACTCTCATTTGCCAATTCCGAGTTCTCCTTTCCATTCTAGTCCTTTTGGAGCTGTTCTAGTCTTCTTAGGCTTGGTTCGGAGGTCGACGGGGCGTTCGGTAGTCGTAGCGGAGTTGTGCCCAAGTTCTGGAGGCATCGACATCAAAGGGCTAACGACGGACGAAGGTATAGCTTTTGCTTCCTATAAATATTTAGGAGTATGCAATAGCTTAGTTAAGGCTTTTAGAGCACTTTAATGATAGTAGTATCATTTGGCAGTGTAGAGCAGACTATAGGCGTGGACCTAGAGTTGGTAGAGCTTGCACTGTTTTGAGGTACGAAAGTACTGTTCGAGATATCCTGACTGAGTATGCATGTATTATGTGACTGCATGATTTATATGCCATGATATTATGCTGCATTCATTTGCATCTTGCTGTATCTCTTTCGAGATGTCTGTTAGTAGGGTTGTACCCTATCCTGTTAGTGGATGGACTTCCATCGATTTGGGTCCGGCGTATCTACGGTTATCTTGGTATGGGAGCCACCTCCTGAAGCAATGGCACAGCGTGCTACATACCAGTGCCCGGTCTGTCTCTGTTATCTGATCCTTGACCTCGAGTCTATAGGGAGTTCACTTCGCATGCATGTATACTCATACTCTCGTACTGAGCGTTTTATGCTCACGTCTCGTACTCTGTGTTTCTGGACACCCTATTCCATGGGGCAGGTTTGCGATTGGACGAGGAGGGTGGATCCAGGAGGGGCTAGTCAGTGGTTGGCCAGCTTGAGCTTCGTCTAGGTTTTATTACTGTTGTTTGGGTTTATACAGCTATTCGATTTGGTTGTATATTATCGGATAAATTACAGATTCCTTTACTTGGGATTGTATAATGTTTATGGTTTTCGCAGTTTTATTCTGATATCTATTTAATTAAGTTAATTGCATGCCTAAGTTCTGTTTAGTAGGTGATCCGGGTAAGGGTCACTACAATCCAAATAATGATTAAGGCAACTTTTAAAGAAGGAATAGATTTACCTATAGATATCGTAGTATGCGATAAAAGAATGGGGAATATTCAAGATGCTATCTTGGGTACTATCTCAGGAAATCTTTGTGCAGGAAAAATTGTAGGAGTTATTTATCCAAGAATAGCCTACAATTTAGCTGACAGGGACTTTAGTCGAGCCTTGACGTTGCATCAAAAGTTCAAGGAAAAAAGACTAATGAAGGAAGGTAATAGGCCATATTCTATTACATATCAAATTTCATATGCTCTTTCTAATTCTCACCATTCTGAATTATTTATTAGAAATGAGTTCATTGAAATTCCAGAGATCTTTGGGAAAGTTGCTCATGCGATATACCCAGAAAGAATCGAGTTTCCTTTAATTCAGGAAACAGACATTCAAATTCAAGACAGACCGGTTCTATACAGAGACCTTAAAATAGAACCTCGAATGTTATCTTTCCAAGGAAACCGAATGACAAGTAGGAGATGGGACAAATCTCCTATTCAAGAAATTCCACCAGAAGAAAAAGAGTTTTCTATAATAGGAAAACTTAGATCTCCAGAAGGATGGAAAGAAGTAAAAATAGTATTCGAAATTACAAGTCATCGGAACCAGTTCCCTTGTAACTCGATTTACTATTTGAAACAACAAGAAAAAGGAACTTACCAAGGATTGATAAATATTGGAGAATTGGAAGTGACAACAAGTTCATTCTCCATATACATTCCAATAGGAATGTTGTATGAACAATATAAGGCTGAATACTTTGCAGCTTATATTGATTCGGGAGCAGGAATTTTTACAGCAAAAAGAGGAGTCTTCCCTGAAGAATGTGAAGAAGAATTACCAAAAATTGCTAGACGAGATTTCTCTAGAAGAATTTTAATTCTTTGTAAAGGAATAAAACAAGCAGAGATCCTTATGGGAGGAGCAGGTCAGACACCTTGGTACAAGGTAAAGACACCACCAATCTATTTCCATGATACAAGAGATGATATCCTGTTGGGAAATAACTTCTTACAAATGTTTAAGAAGTACACACAAGACAATGAGTTAAGAAGGCTTATGTTCACTACAATTTGTGATCATAAAATTATCGTTCAAAGACTCAAGGTTGTTTTTTATCGACAATTGCCGAGAATATTTCACAGTCAGCGTGGTGATAAAGGACAACTTTTTCACCCAAAAATTAAAGATCCAAGAAGGTTTGGAGAAACCATGTTGAAAATAACAACAGAACAAGAACTCCAAACAGAGGATATGGAGCTTCTTAAGATAACTCTACATCACAGAGATATAGAGTTAAAAAATATGGTATCCCTTGAAGATGTCAAAAATAGGCTCAAAGAAAGTTATAACGAACATCATTTGGCATGGTGGGATAGAAATCAACTCAAAGCCAGTCTTACTCTAAAGGAAGGCAAAGAGTATGAATTCGTCAGATATAAGCCTATACCGATGAACTTAACAGATCAAAGGGATATGAGAATGATTATCAAGAAACATTTGGACCTTGGATGGATTTTCACGATATAGCAGTCCAGGATTTCTGGTCAAAAATCATGGTGAAATAAAAAGAGGAAAACCCAGGTTAGTTATTAATTACCAAGGTATTAATAAAATCCTGGAGTTTGATGGGTACTTCATACCCAGTAGAGAACATCTAATTAGCTGTGTACGAAATGCTAGAGTGTTCTCAAAATTTGATTGTAAGTCTGGATTCTACCAGATAAGAATGGAAGAAGGCAGTAAGAAATTCACAGCCTTCTCTACTCCACAAGGACACTATATTTGGGAAGTTATGCCTATGGGATTGGCTAATGCACCCCAGATATTTCAAAGAAAGATGGATAACCTTTTTAAGGATTATTTCAACTTTATGTTTGTTTATATTGATGATATTCTTATAGCATCAAAAAACATCGACGAACACGTTAAACATTTAGAGATTTTCTCTAAAATTTACAAACAAGAGGGATTGGTCTTATCTGAAAAGAAAGCAGTCATATCAACAAGGAAAATTGAATTCCTTGGTATTGAGATTGATGAATCCGGAATAATTCTACAACCCCATATTGCGGAAAAGGTAAAGAATTTTCCAGATAAACTCAAAGACGTAAAACAACTCCAGAGTTTTCTTGGAGTAGTTAATTTTGCAGGGATGTTCATTAACAACCTAGCAATGTACAAAAAGGTGTTTAGTCCTTTGTTAAAAAAGGATGCTAAGTTTATATGGACCGATGACCATACTAAAGGGGTAAACCAATTAAAGGAGATATGTAAGAATCTTCCAAAAATGGATATACCCGTAGATGAAGATGATCTGGTGTTATTCACGGATGCCAGTGACGAATGGTGGGCAGCAGTCCTTACCAAGATCACCCCAGATGGAGAAATACCATGCAGATACTGTAGCGGTCTTTTTTCAGAATCAGAGGCCATCAGATGGCATATCAACGAGAAGGGATTTTATGCAGTTAAAAGGGCTTTCAAAAAAATGGCCATTATTTTTACTTGCTAAGAAATTCACACTCAAGGTTGATAACACCCAGGTAAAAGCTTTCCTAAGAAATAAGATTGAATCTAAACCTGAGAAAGCTAGGTTATTAAGATGGCAAGCATTATGTCAAAATTATATTTTTTATATTGTTATTATTAAATCTCATGAAAATATTCTTTCAGATTTCTTAACAAGAGATGGAAGGCAATGACGTGGATTCCATCATGAAAATGCAGAGGCATCTCAGGGAACACCTTGGGTTGCTTCAAACCGAGTTCAACCAGTTAGCCATTAATGCTGAAATGGCCGGCAGGTTACAACAAGCTGATCGGATCAAAGTATCTAATCGAATTACAGGATGTATGCAGGCTCAAACACAACTTTGGGCTGCTATTCAAGGGCCAATTGTGAAGGCTATAGAGAAACCATTGGTTTCTCATAAACAAGATATGCTAAACCACTGGTTTTACAAAAACAAGAAATACAACCACCAGTTGTGAAACAAGATGTTGAGGGATCTAAAACTCAAGAAACAAGTGTGAATCTATCATCAGCCTTTGATGATTTGGATGTAGCAACAATTGATGAGGATAACTCATCAAGTCAACCCTCCGCCTCTGGGGTAAAAGAGGAAGAGATCAATCTTAGGCCCAACACAGACAAGGGCAAATCTAAGATCGATACTAACCCAGCTATTATTTCTCCATTTCAGGTTTATCAACAGAGGTGGGAGAAATTAAGTACAAGGAGTGAAATTAACCCTAACACTTGCAGGGTTGATGTAGCAGGGATATATCCAAGGGTTTGGCTAAAAAACAATGTCAATCCTAAGGATGTAAAGCTCTGGTATGAATTTGGGGCTTTGGCCTCAGTTTATACAACGTCACCAAGCTTTCCGGAGATATCACAGTTACCAAAATGGATTCAGGAAGCAGTCCAAGAAATATGGGCAAATAACAACCATTTGTCCAGAGAAGATGTGCTTGAATTATATTTCTTTAGTACAGCCCCAGAACCAACCGGGAAAGGATCACACGAGCCCTTTCATTTTATCAAGCTGAGGAGACCTGACATGAATAATCAAAAATTCATCAAGGATCCCCTATCTGAAGAAATACCATTAGTATCCACTTTTGGAGAAGATGAAATTTCAACCAGAAGGGCATGGGTTATTTGGGTTTGTCTCACCGAGATGGACAAGGTCAAGTTTTTGTTCAAATTTTATCAGAATTCTGTGAACGGATCATTCCTGTTAAACACAATGACAAGAAAAACTATGGCTTTTGCGGAAGAACTCTTCGAAAAGAAGAGAAACTTTTTGTGGAACAACAAGCTGTCGGGGAGTAAAGAGACTCGCCGAAAATTTTGTAACATGGCTCATATCGGAAGATGGTCAGAAAACATCTGCCCAGAGTGTCCAAACCAGAAGAAGCCAGAATTCGGAAAAAACTTCAGACCCCGAACGGATCAAAAAGAATTTTCCGAGACAAGCAAAGTGAAAGAGTGGGTGCCCGGTTAGCCAACTTGTGGCTAAGGGCTTTTATGACTCTATGTATAAACAATCTTTGTTTAATATAATTTACATTAATTAATGGAATTTTCTTTATATTTCTTCATATTGTTATATTGTGATATACTATTGTTGTTTTGATAAAGACCTTGAATATACTATTGTGTAAGTAAGATGAGATAGTGAATAAAGAGATATCACTATTATGAAACACATCTTATAGTCACTGTATATTCTAAACAGTTCCTAGTCAATTGAGTCATCCGCTAATAAGGATAAGGATCGCTCGAGATTTAGACTAGCATTTGTGATGCCAAGTACCACGTTTCATTGGTAATGGACATGGAGATGTTCAAAGCATGCAAATGAATATTCCTATGATAAATGATCGAACTGCCCTATTTGGACTTTTCAAGTGGTTATTATTATTTGAGTGGATAAGTCCGCGGTTTTGGTTGTACACCATTATTCCTTACTACTTGAAACATCATTGAGACTCTATATGCTAGTACTGTACTTTGGCTCGTTTACCGACTCTAAGGGGTCATCAGGTGTCGGGATTGGGTACAGTTACGACACATATAGGAGTTGATGCTTTGTTGTCAAGGATTCACCACACGCTTGCGAGTGTGGATATCCTATGCGATCTGAGGAGATATTAGTGTGACAAATCTCTGGCCAGAGTACTCGATGTGATTTAGGTTACTTGGTTTCCTAGTAGCACATGCGATGTCACTATTTGATCTTCAAGATGCGTTGCATAGTTATTGAATCTTGAACGACTCTCGATGTACCAATGGTTGTTGATTTGATCGGGATATATGGATGAAGGGACTGTACTGTACGCTAACCAAAACTTACTGGTTCTTGCAGGCACTATCAGTGATACCTAGGGAATCATGGGGCGATGTTGCTAGACGCTCTTACCATGATTCGTTGGGTAAGTCGGAAATCGTTGTTCCGAGTCACAAGGAGTTGTGAGCCCACAACTAGCTGTATCCCTGAACCATTGAGGGTCACACAAGTAATGGATTACTAAACCCCGTTGAGATAGTTAAATTTAAAGAGTTAAATTTAATGAAAGAGAAGTTGGACTTCTTAACTAAAAGGAGTGAAATTTCCTAAAATGACATAGGGATGGACATTTTTGGAAATCAGTGAATTCGGATTCAGAAAAATTATCTTGACTTTAAAAGGTGCAGAAATGGTTTCTGTGCACATTGGTGAAATCGGTTAATCAATCGGAGTCATGATGAATTTTATATTAATTTCTATAATAACGGGTTTGGCTTGTTGGCTTAAGTTATGGATTGTGGGCCCTAAGGAGTTAGTGTCCTAATACAATTATAACTTAATCTAGTCTAGAAATTATATATATATATATGTGTATAATTTCGAAAATAAGACATTGATTCCTCCTTGGTATTTTCGAAAGACTCACATATAATTTCTAAGGGAATTTTTGAAAATTCCCTTACTCCTTTTGAGAAAATTCGGTCTGTGATTTTTTCTGAAAAGTCACTTTCTGAATTGACAGATCAAATCTGTTTATTCTCTACGATAAACATCTGATTGATTTCTAGTGCAATGAATCAGAGGATTTCTGTTTTCTATTCGTGGACCTAATTCCGGAGATTGATCGAGCGATCATCGGTTCCCGGGATTTACAACAAGAGCAGATTAAATCTGTTGGAGTCCATAATCAAGCCTTAGCTTGAAGAGGTAAAAATATTTAATTGTGAATTTATATTTTTACTTGCAAGACTTTAATCGTTTGGATTTGATACCCATGATATGGAATCGTTCCATATCGAAAAATAAAATTTTTAAACTTCCGCTGCTCCGGGTATCATATCCGTGTGATTAGAGAACGCATGTTCCAACAGTGGTATCAGAGCCAGGTCGTACTTTAATCAAATGATTAAAATTAATTGATTGTACAAAATTTTTAGCCTCGGTTTTTGAAACAAAACGAAAAATTTTTAAAATTAAATTTGAACAGGGCAACGGGGCAGCGATCGTCGCTGCCCGGGGCAGCGAGATCGCTACCCAAAAGGGCAGCAATTGTTGCTGCTGCCCAACGGGCAACAAGATCGCTGCCCTACACCCCACGTGGGGGCTGCCCTGCCCCACGTGGGGGCGGGGCTACCCAGGAACGTCCCGGGCAGCCCGAAAAATTAAATTTTTTTATTTTTTTTTGGAATTTTAAATTTTTGAAATTTTAGTTTTTGGTCCGATCGAAAATTATTTTTTGATTAGTCCACGAGGCATCGGATCAAATTGTTTGAGTCTAAAATTTTTAAAATTGATTTTTGGATAAATTTGAATTTTTGGAACATTTATAAATTTTATCCGTTAAATTAGATTTTATAAAATTAATTATTTTGGTACAATTGATGATAAGATATGATCTTATGAAAGGATGAGATAAAATTTGATTTTATCTTTTTAATTATGATGTCATTGCATGTTATCCAATTATTTAATTATTGAATTAATTATTGAATAAAAGGATGATCGATTGTCATGACCAATTTTGTAGGTGTATGTTAAGTTATTTACATTTGTTTTTATTTTTGTTGGGTTTTATTGTAGTAGCCCGTAACCAAAATCAGTAATTAAGAAATTAATCATAATTACTTGGGTAGAGTTCGGAAGCTCCGAAGGTGAGTTCGGAAGCTCCGATCAGGATCGAAAGCTCCGAACAGGATCGGAAGCTCCGATCGTTATTACGTCAGGCATGACGTGTGGCAAGATCGGAAGCTCCGATCAGGACCGGAAGCTCCGATCACCCCTATCAGGAGTCAACAAGTGATATTTTGACACGTGGCAGATTAGGATCTTCGGAAGCTCCGATGGCAGGATCGGACGTTCCGATCGAGGTTCGGACGTTCCGATCAAGGATTTGAAGTTCCGATCGTTGTCTATAAATAGAAGGTCGAGGTTTCACTTTCAATTGCCAATTCCGAGTTCTCCTTTCCATTCTAGTCCTTTTGGAGCTGTTCTAGTCTTCTTAGGCTTGGTCCGGAGGTCGGCGAGGCGTTCAGTAGTCGTAGCGGAGTTGTGCCCAAGTTCTGGAGGCATCGACATCAAAGGGCTAACGACGGAGGAAGGTATAGCTTTTGCTTCCTATAAATATTTAGGAGTATGCAATAGCTTAGTTAAGGCTTTTAGAGCACTTTAATGATAGTAGTATCATTTGGCAGTGTAGAGCAGACTATAGGCGTGGACCTAGAGTTGGTAGAGCTTGCACTGTTTTGAGGTACGAAAGTACTGTTCGAGATATCCTGACTGAGTATGCATGTATTATATGACTGCATGATATTATGCTGCATTCATTTGCATCTTGCTGTATCTCTTTCGAGATGTCTGTTAGTAGGGTTGTACCCTATCCTGTTAGTGGATGGACTTCCATCGATTTGGGTCCGGCGTATCCACGGTTATCTCGGTATGGGAGCCACCTCCTGAAGCGACGGCACAGCGTGCTACATACCAGGGCCCGATCTGTCTCTGTTATCTGATCCTTGACCTCGAGTCTATAGGGAGTTCACTTTGCATGCATGTATACTTATACTCTCGCACTGAGCGTTTTATGCTCACGTCTCGTACTCTGTGTTTCTGGGCACCCTATTCCATGGGGCAGGTTTGCGATTGGACGAGGAGGGTGGATCCAGGAGGGGCTAGTCAGTGGTTGGCCAGCTGGAGCTTCTCTTAGGTTTTATTACTGTTGTTTTGGGTTTATACAGCTATTCGATTTGGTTGTATATTATTGGATAAATTACAGATTCCTTTATTTGGGATTGTATTTTTGTTTATGGATTCCGCAGTTTTATTCTGATATCTGTTTAATTAAGTTAATTGCATGCATAAGTTCTGTTTAGTAGGTGATCCGGGTAAGGGTCACTACATTTATGGTATCAGAGCATGCAAAAGAATTCTTGGGATTTAGTCTCATCTTGAGGTATTTTTGTAGATGTCAAATCGTGACGACCAGAGTTCTCATGGCAGTGTTGGTGGGCGTTGGGGTGATGCCGACCGGGAACCTCGTCGAGAACGGCGTCATCGTCACCATGACGACGAGCGTTTCACTGTGCGTCAATTCTTAGCTATGGGTCCTAAGCCCTTAGTTGGAGGTGAGTCTCCGGAGGATGCGGAGAACTGGTTAGACCGCATGGAGACGACTTTTCAGACTTTCCAATGCACCGAGGAGCAGAAAGTGGAGACCCTTGGCTATCTTCTAGATGGGCGTGCGCGCAGGTGGTGGAGGTTTACTTCTGCACCTTTTGTTGCGGCGAGAGGAGTGGCCACCTGGGCCGAGTTCCGCACAGCTTTCCAAAAGCGGTATTTTCCTCCTGCACTCCGTCAGTCGAAGGCAGGCGAGCTACTGAGTCTGCGACAAGGAGCCATGTCTATCGATGTGTATCAGCAAAGGTTCTTTGATCTGCTATCCTATTGCCCCGAGATTGCTGATAGCTCAGAGATGAAGTATAATCTGTTCCTTCAGGGCCTTAACCCTGAGATCCATGACCGTGTGGCGGTTGGCGACGACATGTCCTACGAGGGTTTGGTGAGCCGTTGTCACCAGGCAGAGGACAGCATTCGGCGGAACAGGTCTTTCCCTCAGTCGAGGCCTGCTAGTTCTTTGGGTCCCCGTGCCCAAACTTTCAAGAAGTCTAGATCTTCTTCTTCCTCTGGTTCTGGAGGTGTTGTCCATTACGGTAAGAAGGACAAGTGTGATCACTGTGGGAAGAACCATCCATCCGACAAGTGCCGCAGAGCTTCTGGAGCTTGTTTCCGTTGTGGAGAGACTGGTCATATCCGGAGAGATTGTCCACTGTCTGGGGGAGGCGGTTCTGGTTCTGGTTCAGGATCGGGTTCTCAGGCCACCGTACAGCAGAGGTCGCAGGGACAGTCTGCTGGGAGTTCTCATTTGAGGCCACGAGCTTCTGGCCAGGTGTTTGCCCTGAGACATGATCAGGCTGTGGAGGAGAATGAGAAAGTCATCGCAGGTACATTTCGTCTTTATGGTATACCTGCTCTTGTACTTATTGACACTGGTGCATCTCATTCCTTCATTTCTGCATGTTTTGTTAAGAGGCATAAGTTACCATGCATTGCACTAGACGTAGTGATGTCTATTTCCACTCCGACGGGCCAATCTGCTTTGGCTAAGCGTCTAGTAATGGGTTGCCCTTTAGAGTTCGAAGGGAACATTTTGTTAGCAAATCTCATGGTCCTGGTGATGGACGACTTTGATTGCATTGTGGGAATAGATATGTTGACTACCTATCGAGCTTCAGTGGACTGCTATCAGAAATTAGTACGCTTTCATCCAGAGGGGAGTGAGAGTTAGTTTTTCTATGGTGAGGAAGCGCGACCCCCGATGCCTTTGGTATCAGCTTTGAGAGCCTGTCGAGCTCTAGAGTCTGGCGGGGAAGGCTACCTTATCTATGCAGTTGATTTGTCCGTTGAGAGTATTGGGATAGAGAGCATTCCTGTTGTGGATGAATTTCCAGATGTGTTTCCTGATGAGATTCCGGGTTTTCCTCCTGCTAGGGAAGTCGAGTTTGGCATAGAGTTGATGCCGGGTACTTCGCCTATTTCTAGAGCACCGTATCGTCTGGCTCCATCAGAGATGCGTGAGTTGAAGAATCAGCTACAGGATCTTTTGGACAAGGGGTACATTCGTCCTAGTGTATCTCCTTGGGGAGCTCCTGTTCTCTTCGTGAATAAGAAGGATGGGTCGATGCGGCTGTGCATTGACTATCGGTAGCTGAATCGAGTCACTGTGAAGAACAAGTATCCGTTGCCTCGTATAGATGACTTGTTTGACCAGCTGTAGGGAACATCAGTTTACTCCAAGATTGACTTGAGATCTGGGTATCATCAGTTGAGAGTCCGTGATCAGGACGTAGCCAAGACTGCATTCCGTACTCGCTATGGGCATTACGAGTTCCTAGTGATGCCATTTGGTTTGACTAATGCGCCGGCTATATTCATGGATCTGATGAACCGTGTCTTCAGGGAGTATTTGGACAAGTTTGTCGTGGTCTTTATTGACGACATCTTGGTGTATTCACGTAATACGGAAGAGCATGTTTCTCACTTGCAGTTGTTACTACAGACTCTTCGAGATGAGCAGTTGTACGCCAAGCTGAGCAAGTGTGAGTTCTGGATGGATAGAGTGGTCTTTCTTGGCCATATCATATCCAGGGAGGGGATTTCTGTTGATCCAAGCAAGATTGAAGCAGTACTTAATTGGTCGCGTCCGACGACAGTTGCTGAGATCCGTAGTTTTCTGGGTCTAGCAGGGTATTATCGTCGCTTCATTCTGAACTTCTCTCAGTTAGCTCGACCGTTGACGCAGCTTACCCGCAAGGGTGTGGATTTTGAGTGGTCCTCCGAGTGTGAGGAGAATTTTCGTGAGCGTCGACGGAGGTTGACTTCTGCGCCGGTGTTGGCATTACCGTCAGGATCTGGAGGGTATGTAGTTTACACGGATGCTTCTCTTCAGGGGTTAGGCTGTGTCCTGACTCAGAATGGGCATGTGATCGCATACGCTTCTAGACAGCTAAAGCTTCACGAGGACAACTACCCAGTCCATGATTTGGAGTTAGCAGCCATTGTGTTTGCTTTGAAGATCTGGCGTCATTATCTGTATGGCGAGAAATTTGAGATCTTCACTGATCATAAGAGTCTCAAGTATTTGTTCACTCAGGCGGAGTTGAACATGAGGCAGAGACGTTGGATGGACTTGCTTAAGGACTATGATTGCGAGATTAAGTACCATCCGGGAGCTGCTAATCTCACCGCTGATGCTTTGAGTCGCAAGGTGCGACTATCCGCACTTCAGACTTGTTCGATGTCTAGTGCGATCAGTGACTGTTGTACTTCAGGTTTTACCTTCAAGCATAAGAAAGGTATGCAGAGTATCCAGATGTTTGCGATATTATCTGAGCCAGCCTTGTATTCGCGGATCCGAGATGTTCAGATGTCTGATTCGACAACCCAGCGTTTAGCTCGTCTAGCTAACGAAGGTAGCTTGTCTGGATTTCATTATCAGTCAGATGGCTTTCTGTGTTTGTCTGGTAGGCTTGTGATTCCACAGGATGAAGAGTTGCGAGAGGAGATTTTGTCTCAGGCACATCGCACTAAGTTGAGTATTCATCCTGGGAGCAACAAGATGTACAAGGATCTCCGTACTCATTTCTGGTGGAAGGGAATGAAACGCAGTGTTTATCAGTTTGTTTCGAGATGTTTGGTGTGTCAACAGGTCAAGGCAGAGCACCGACGACCTGGAGGATTGCTTCACAGTCTGCCTATTCCTGAATGGAAATGGGAGTTTATCACAATGGACTTTGTGACCCATTTGCCGGTATCCCCGAGGAACTGTGATGCTATCTGGGTTGTGGTGGACCGACTCACCAAGTCAGCACATTTCATTGCCTATAGCCAAGAGTACTCTGTGGATCGCATGGCACGGATGTACATTCAGGAGATCGTTCGACTTCATGGAGTGCCTGTGAGCATTGTCAGCGATCGGGACCCCAGGTTTACTTCTAGATTCTGGGGGAGTGTTCAGCGTGCGATGGGTACTACTCTCAGTTTGAGTACAGCCTATCATCCGGAGACTGATGGTCAGTCAGAGCGCACTATCCGTACGTTAGAGGATATGCTTAGAGCATGCGTCATGGATTTTGGTTCAGCCTGGCAGGATCATTTGCCGTTGATCGAGTTCGCTTACAACAACAGCTATCACACTAGTATTGGGATGGCACCTTTTGAGGCGTTGTATGGGCGACGTTGTCGTACTCCACTCTTCTGGGAAGAAGTGGGGGAGAGACATGCTGAGGGACCGGAGTTTATCCAGCAGGCGATAGATATTGTTGATCAGATCAAGAAACGGATTAAGACTGCACAGGATCGTCAGGCCAGCTATGCTAATATCAAGCGTAGGCCCTTGCAGTACGAGGTCGGGGAGAAAGTGTTTCTGAGAGTGTCACCTTTCCACAAGATTCTCAGATTTGGCCTTAAAGGCAAGTTGTCTCCCAGATTTATCGGTCCGTTTGAGATCTTGGAGAGCTTTGGCGATTTGGCTTATCGACTAGCTTTGCCACCGCATCTATCCAGTATTCACGACGTGTTCCATGTATCTCTGTTGCGACGGTATGTGGCGGATGAATCTCATATTCTGCAGCGGTCTGAGGTTCAGGTAGACAAGGATTTGACTTATGTTGAGAAACCTCTTCGTATCCTGGATTATAAGGATAAGGTTTTACGGAACAAAGTCATTCCTTTGGTTTTAGTTCAGTGGCAGCGCCGAGGCACTGAGGAAGCTACTTGGGAGCTTGAGGACAAGATGCGTAAAGACCATCCTGAGATGTTTTGATTTCATTCTTTAAGTTGTATTCAGTTGAAAACTCTGTAAACGTTTGATTTGAATAAAGAATGTTTCTGATTTTTGTATTTGCATTCGGTACTTAAGATCTGATTTCAAGGACGAAATATCTTAAGTGGGGGAGAATGTAGTAGCCCGTAACCAAAATCAGTAATTAAGGAATTAATCATAATTACTTGGGTAGAGTTCGGAAGCTCCGAAGGTGAGTTCGGAAGCTCCGATCAGGATCGGAAGCTCCGAACAGGATCGGAAGCTCCGATCGTTATTACGTCAGGCATGACGTGTGGCAAGATCGGAAGCTCCGATCAGGACCGGAAGCTCCGATCACCCCTATCAGGAGTCAACAAGTGATATTTTGACACGTGGCATATCAGGATCTTCGGAAGCTCCGATGACAGGATCGGACGTTCCGATCGAGGTTCGGACGTTCCGATCAAGGATCGGAAGTTCCGATCGTTGTCTATAAATAGAAGGTCGAGGCTTCACTTTCAATTGCCAATTCCGAGTTCTCCTTTCCATTCTAGTCCTTTTGGAGCTATTCTAGTCTTCTTAGGCTTGGTCCGAAGGTCGGCGAGGCATTCAATAGTCGTAGCGGAGTTGAGCCCAAGTTCTGGAGGCATCAACATCAAAGGGCTAACGACGGACGAAGGTATAGCTTTTGCTTCCTATAAATATTTAGGAGTATGCAATAGCTTAGTTAAGGCTTTTAGAGCACTTTAATGATAGTAGTATCATTTGGCAGTGTAGAGCAGACTATAGGCGTGGACCTAGAGTTGGTAGAGCTTGCACTGTTTTGAGGTACGAAAGTACTGTTCGAGATATCCTGACAGAGTATGCATGTATTATATGACTGCATGATATTATGCTGCATTCATTTGCATCTTGCTGTATCTCTTTCGAGATGTCTGTTAGTAGGGTTGTACCCTATCCTGTTAGTGGATGGACTTCCATCGATTTGGGTCCGGCGTATCCACGATTATCTCGGTATGGGAGCCACCTCCTGAAGCGACGGCACAGCGTGCTACATACCAGGGCCCGGTCTGTCTCTGTTATCTGATCCTTGACCTCGAGTCTATAGGGAGTTCACTTTGCATGCATGTATACTTATACTCTCGCACTGAGCGTTTTATGCTCACGTCTCGTACTCTGTGTTTCTGGGCACCCTATTCCATGGGGCAGGTTTGCGATTGGACGAGGAGGGTGGATCCAGGAGGGGCTAGTCAGTGGTTGGCCAGCTGGAGCTTCGCTTAGGTTTTATTACTGTTGTTTTGGGTTTATACAGCTATTCGATTTAATTGTATATTATTGGATAAATTACAGATTCCTTTATTTGGGATTGTATTTTTGTTTATGGATTCCGCAGTTTTATTCTGATATCTGTTTAATTAAGTTAATTGCATGCATAAGTTCTGTTTAGTAGGTGATCCGGGTAAGGGTCACTACATTTATTAATGGGCTTGGTTTATGGCCCAATTTGAATTGTCATTTGTAATAAAAAGTGGGCCTGGTTTATGTGTTGGAACACGGTCATTCTCCGGTTCGAAAAAAATGATACCCGTTGCGGCGGAAGTTTTAAAATTTTATATGGAACAATTCCATATCATGGATATCAAATTCCTACGATTAAAATTGATAACATAAAATTTAAACAATGTAAATTTTACCTTAAAATCTCGAAGCGAGATTATGGACACCAACAGATTAATCTACTCTTGTTGTATATCCCAGGAACTGATGAACGAACAATTTTTCAATCAGGTCCACGAACAGAAGTTTAATCCCTCTGATAGACTGCACTAGAAAGTCTATCAGAAGTTTCTACGATGATATAGAACAGATATGATCTGTTAAATCAGACTGCAAATTCAGAAATTTGCAGACTGAATTTCGAACACTGTGAGGGAAGGGGGCGGCCGAATTCTAGAGAGGAGGCTCTCTAGGTTTTGAAATTTTGTGACCTGTTACATGTAATTTCTGCACTGCAATAACTTATTTATAATGTGGGCTTCTAATAGCTTAGGGCCCATTAGTCATAAGTTCAAGTCTGACAAGCAAATCCCGCATGTTCAGAAATTAATATAAAATTCATCGTGACTCAGATTGATAAACCAATTTCACAAATGTGCACAGAAACCATTTCTGCATCTTTTAAAGTCAAGATAAATTTTCTGAATCCAAATTCAATGATTTCCAAAAATGTCCATCACTATGTCATTTTAGAAAATCTTACTCCCTCTATTCTTAAATAAGAAGTCCCACTTCTTTATTCACTAAATTTAACTCTTTAAATTTAATTATCTCAACGGAGATTAGAAATCCATTACTTGTGTGACCCTCAATGGTTCAGGGATACAGCTAGCCGTGGGCTCACAACTCCTTGTGACTCGGAACAACGATTTCCGACTTACCCAACGAATCATGGTAAGAGCGCCTAGCAACATCACCCCATGATTCCCTAGGTATCACTGATAGTGCCTGCAAGAACCAATAGATTTTGGTTAGCGTACAGTACGGTCCCTTCATCCATATATCCCGATCGAATAAACAACCATTGGTAAATCGAGAGTCGTTCGAGATTCGATAACTATGCAATTCATCTTGAAGATCAAATAGTGACATCGCATGTGCTACTAAGAAACCATTTCTTAAAGCACATCATGTACTCTGGCCAGAGATTTGTCACACTAATATCTCCTCAGATCGCATTGGATATCCACGCTCGCAAGCATGTGGTGAATCCTTGACAACAAAGCATCGACTCCTATATGTATCGTAACTGCACCCAATCCTGACACCTTATGACCCCAATAGAGTCGGTAAACGAGTCAAAGTACAGTACTAGCATATAGAGTCTCAATGATGTTTCAAGTAGTAAGGACTAATGGTGTACAACCAAAACCGCAGACTTTATCCACTCGATAAGTGATAACCACTTGGAAAATCCGGATAGGGTAGTTCGATCATTCATCATATGAATATCCATTTGCATGCTTTGAACATCTCTATGTTCCATACCAATGAAACGTGGTACTAGGCATCGCAAATGCTAGTCTCAATCTTGAGCGATCCTTATCCTTATTTGCGGACGGCTCAATCGACTAGGAACTGTTTAGAAAATACAGTGACTATAAGATATGTTTCATGATAGTCATCCCAACGTACTACCACATCTTACATACACTATAGTATATTCAAGGTCTTTATCAAAACAACAATAGTATATCATAATATATCAATATGAAGGAAGATAAATTAAATGCCATTATTAAAAAGTGTATATTATATTAAACAAAAGATTGTTTACACATAGATTCATAACAGCCCTTAACCATAAGTTAGCTAACCGGGCACCCACTCTTTCAATCTCCTACTTGCCCTAAAGCCAACTAGTCATACTACGTAATCCCATTGCTTCGCGATGTTTGTCAAACAATGGTCCCGGCAAGGGCTTAGTAAGCGGATCAGCGATATTGTCTGCAGAGGCCACTCTCTCGACAGTGATGTCTCCTCTATCCACGATCTCCCGGATGATGTGGTATTTCCTCAGTACGTGTTTGGACTTCTGATGAGACCTTGGTTCCTTTTCCTGAGCAACGGCACCTGTAGTGACCCAACCCGGATCCACTATCTAATCAGAGTTATAGTAAAAGCGCACGCAATAAAAGCTTAAAGAGTAAAGTGCGGATAATTAAAATACAAAAAATCCAATCGGCAGAATACAACCGACGCTATCACAAGTGTATAAATACTGTTATACAACCAAATCAAAGGTTCAGGGTAAATAAATCCCTACCCTCTACAACCTTGGACTCTCCCTAACTCTCAATCCTGCTGGGAGCCGCCTGAACCGTCCAGCCTCAAACCTGCCCCGCCACAAGGTACACAACGAATACCCAAACACAGGGGCGTGAGCTAGAACGCTCAATACGAAGCAATGATATAAATACAAATATGCTCACACCGATGATTTAAAGCTCAAGTGAAAACACTTACTCATGGCGTCGAGAATATACAGTACCGGCTAGAGAGCTACTCCCCGGGGTACTCGTATATTCCATATCAGGGCTGAGCCAACCCCATCCTGACCCGAATCCAAAACAGGATACAAGCCTCATATGGAAACTTTCATACCTGACTCGAGTCCAAAATGAGATCATCGTTCCCTATGGAGACTGTCAATGACTCACATCTCTCCGGATGCAGTCACACGTAAAATCATGTATGTGCTAAGGCGGTAAAACATGCTAAAACATGATAAACATATAGCACATACTCATGCAACATATAAGCAAATATATCATGCCGGCTATCTCGGTCAGTACTTACGTACCTCTAACACTGCTGGTCAAACCTAGCTCTACTGGTCTAGACTCCAAGCCTACTAGTCCAGTCTACTAGCTACTACAATGCAAATATCCATGCATCAACAATTAAGCTTTAAAAGCCTTAATTAAGCTATTGCATACTCCTAAATATTTTTAGAATGCCAAAGCTATACTTGCGTCCGTCGTTAGCCCTTTGCTGACGATAGCCTCAAAACTAGGCCGTAGCTCCGCGACGACATCTAGATCACTAAGCCACTTCCGGATTCCCCGTAGGACGCCTAGAACTCCGTAGATCTAAGTAAGAAGGTTTGAAAACCAGAGGAAAGGAGGGGAAATCGGTGCACAGAATGAGGGCTCGGACCCCTTATTTATAGACGGCGATCGGAACGTCCGATCCCTCATCGGAATGTCCGATCGTGAACGGAGCATCCGATCGTGACATCGGAACATCCGATGTCACCTCACGTGCGTAAGCAGTGACGTCATCTTGCTGACATCAATGATGACACCAGCCCTAGCCAGAACGAAACCTCCGATCATCCAACGGAACGTCCGATCCCGATCGGAGCTTCCGATCCGTGCTTCGGAGCTTCCGATCCACTTCGGATCATCCGAACTTCCTCTTCGGACCGTCCGATCCTGCTGAACCAATTCAACTAATTCGAGTGCTCTGAATCCATTTCTGAAGTTCGTTATCCCAACATGAACTTACTTAATCACGTTTTACTTAATCTAAACATGATCACGTGATTAATTACTCATTAATCACTAATTAGAAATGCGGGTTACTACATTCTCCCCCACTTAAGAAATTTCGTCCTCGAAATTTAAGTCTTAGAGGAAAACATAAATAGCTAACCAAATGTTCTTTATTACAAGCACAAACTCGATACAAAGAAGTACAAAGTCTCAAAATAACTCGGGGTGCTCGGCTAACATCCGGCTCTCCAACTCCCAAGTAGCTTCCTCTGTACCTCTGCGCTGCTACTGTACCATAACCAATGGGATGCGCTTGTTACGAAGTACCTTGTCCTTCCTGTCAAGAATCCGCAGGGGTTTCTCCACATACGATAGATCCCGATCCACCTTTACCTCAGTCGGATGCAAAATATGAGACTCATCCGCAACATACTATCTCAACAAGGACACGTGGAACACATCGTGGATCTTCGAAAGATTGGGTGGCAAGGCCAGACGATAAGCCACATCCCCAACCTTCTCGAGAATCTCGAAAGGACCAATAAATCTAGGTGTCAGCTTACCCTTGCGACCAAACCTCATCACCTTCCGGAAAGGTGACACACGCAAGAAAACATACTCTCCTATCTCAAAATGAAGTGGTCTGCGGTGAGTGTTCGCGTAGCTAGCCTGTTGATCCTGGGCTGTCTTAACCCTACGTCGGATCAACACTACTGCATCAATCATTTGCTGAATCATCTGAGGACCCTCAACCTGACACTCGCCAACCTCGTCCCAAAACAAAGGTGTACGACAACGGCATCCATAAAGAGCCTCAAATGATTCCATGCCAATGCTGCGATGATAACTATTGTTGTAGGCGAACTCCACCAAGGGTAAATGATCATGCCACGCTGGACCAAAATCAATTACTGCCGCGCGAAGCATATCCTCTAAAGTGCGAATAGTACGCTCCGACTGTCCGTCCGTCTCTGGATGATAAGCCGTACTTAAGCTCAAAGTAGTACCAAGGGCTCACTGGAAACTACCCCAAAATCTCGAGGTGAATCTTGGATCTCTATCGCTGACAATGCTCAATGGAATCCCATGCAATCGAACAATCTCTCGCACATATAATTGCGTCATCCTATCAAAGGTGTAATCACGGTTATAGGGAAGAAAATGCGCTGACTTCGACAACCGATCCACGACAACCCAAATAGCATCACAATTCCTGGAAGACATAGGCAAGTGGGTGACAAAGTCCATCGTCACATGCTCCCACTTCCATTCAGGAATCTCTAAGCTGTGAAGTTACCCTTCGGGTCGTCTAAACTCTGCCATGACTTGTTGACACACAAGGCATCGGGATACAAACTGATAAACACTGCGCTTCATCCCTTTCCACCAAAATCGAGTGCGAAGATCCTTATACATCTTCATGCTGCCTGGATGTACAGAAAATCGACTGCGGTGAGCTTGCGATAAGATCTCATCCCTCAAAGTAGAATCCTCGGGTACCACAACTCGACCAGAAAGACACAACAGACCGTCTCCTTGCAGATGAAAACCAGAAGTATTATCACCCTCAGCCAGGCGGGCCAACTTCTGAGCCTTCAGATCAGAATTTTGAGCTTCTCGGATTCGTCTGTATAGCGCTGGCTCTGCAAGCACAGAAGAGACACAAATCCCTTGCTGTTATTTCTTATGACGGAATGTGAATCCTAAAGAACAACACTCCTCCACGGCCTTCGAAACTGAACTGGTATGAAGGGAACTCACATAAACCTTGCGACTAAGCGCATCAGCAACGGGATTTGAAGAACCTGGATGGTACTTGATCTCACAATCGTAATCCTTCAACAGATCCATCCAATGACGCTGCCGCATGTTCAACTCAGCCTGAGTGAACAGATATTTCAAACTCTTATGATCGGTGAAGATCTCAAATCGTTCTCCATACAAATAGTGACGTCATATCTTAAGAGCAAAGACAATGGCTGCAAGCTCTAAATCATGTACGGGATAGTTCTTCTCGTGAATTTTCAACTGTCTGGAGGCATAAGCGATCACGTGGCCATTATGAGTCAACACACACCCCAAACCCTGGATAGAAGCATCGGTGAAGACTACAAAACCACCTAATCCAGACAGTAAAGCAAGAACTGGAGCTGTCGTCAGACGACGTCTCAACTCACAAAAACTGTCTTCACAAGCATCAGACCAAACAAACGAAATGTCTTTCTTCGTCAACTGAGTCAATGGCTTAGCTATCTGAGTGAAATTTTCCACAAAACGATGATAGTATCCTGCTAAACCAAGGAAACTATGAATCTCAGAAGCTGTAGTCGGACGTGACCAATTCAAAATAGCCTCTGTCTTGCTAGGATCAACAGATACGCCCTTCTGAGAAATGACATGACCAAGGAACACTACTCGATCAATCCAGAAGTCACACTTACTCAGCTTCGCGTACAACTGTCTCTCCCTCAAGACCTACAGTACAGTATAGATATGGTAGGTATGCTCATCCATGCTACGAGAGTACACCAAAATGTCATCTATAAATACCACCACGAACTTATCCAGAAAGTTGCGGAAAACTCTGTTCATCAGATCCATAAAAATAGCTGGAGCATTCGTCAAACCAAAGGCATCACTAGAAACTCATAGTGTCCATACCGCGTACGAAATTCTGTCTTAGGAACTTCCTCCTGTCGAACTCGCAACTGATGATAGCCAGACCGAAGATCAATCTTTGAATAGACAGAAGTACCCTGTAACTGATCAAAGAGATCATCTATTCGCGGAAGAGGATACTTATTCTTCACTGTCACCTGATTCAATTGGCGGTAGTCGATACACAACTGCATCGAACCATCCTTCTTCTTGACAAACAGTACTGGGGCTCCCCATGGCGAAACACTAGGTCGAATATAACCCTTATCAAGAAGATCTTGCAATTTCTTCTGCAGCTCTTTCATTTCTGACGGTGCCAATCGGTAAGGAGTTCTGGAAATCGGTGCAGTCCCTGGCACTAACTCAATGCCAAACTCAATCTCCCTTACTGGTGGCAATCCTGGAATCTCCTCCGGAAACAAATCTGGAAAGTCACGAACCACTGGTATCTCTTGGATATCTGGCTCTCCTAAGGATGCGTCAATGGCGTAGATAAGGTAGCCTTCCCCGCCAGACTCTAACGCACGCCGGGCCTTCAAAGTTGAAACCACTGGCATCGGGGGTCGCGCTCCCTCACCATAGAAATACCACGACTCGTCATCCTCTGGACGAAACTAAACAAACCTCTGATAGCAATCCACTATCGCTCGGTAGGTATTCAATAGATATATCCCAATGATGCAATCAAAATTCTCCATCGATAGAATCATTAGGTTCGCACTAAGCTGATGTCCCTCGAAATCCAAAACACAACCCACAACTAGACGCTTGGCTAAAACCTCGCTCCCCATAGGAGTAGAAACCACTAATAACACGTCTAGAGGAATATATGGCAACTTATACTTCTTAGCAAAATGTGCTGAGACAAAAGAATGCGATGCACCGGTATCAATTAAAACGTATGCAGGAAAACCACATAAACTACAGATACCTGCAATCATCCGATCGCTTTCAGCCTCTGCCTGCTCCTGGTTAAGCGCAAAGACCTGACCCTGGGCACGTGGCCTCAACGAAGAATGACCCCGAGAAGGAGTCTGAGTAGGCTGTCTTTGAGACTGCTGCGACTGCTGGCGCTGCTGCGAATATTGTTGCTGAAAAGGTGGCTGCTGGTACTGAGGTGGCTGAACAGATGCCTGAGAACCTCCGGAACCACTCGCTGCCCCAATCAGCATAGGACAATCTCTCTTCATGTGACCCTCCTGGCCACACTGAAAACATGCAGTGGTCGATCGGCCACACTGCCCTGGCGGATGTCTGCATCGGCACTGACGACAACGGTTCGGCCTTTGGCCACCAAAGTTATGCACACCACCAGATCCAGAGGAAGATGAAGAAGTACCTCCTGGCTTCTTGAAGGACTGTCCTCTCGGACCCAAAGGACTAGAGCTTGCTGGCCTGGAAGAAGAAGAATAAAGTCCCCTGTTCCTTCGAATACTGTCCTCGGCCTGGCGACAACGGTCCACCAAATCCTCGTAAGTCCCATCGCCGCCCACAGCAACCATCCGATGAATGTCAGGATTCAAACCCTGAAGGAAATGATCAAACTTCGCCATAGAAATATCAGCAATATGAGGACAAAAAGTTAGCAGATCAAAGAACTTCTGCTGGTACTCCTCGATCGTCATCGTCCCCTGTCGCAAACTCAACAACTCACTGGCTTTCGCCTGACGAAGAGCTGGAGGAAAATAAAATCTCTGATAAGCAGTACGGAACTCCACCCAAGTAGCTGCACCTCTAGCTGCTATGAACGGTGCGAAAGTAGATCTCCACCACTTCCTCGCTCTGCCCTCAAGCATAAAGGCAAGAATCTCCATCCTATCCTCAGCTGTGCAACGGAACTCCTGGATGTTGGAAAACTGGCGAGTTCCCAGACCAATTACGATTGATACCCGGTGCAGCGGAAGTTTAAAAAAATTTTTTTTTCATGGAACGTTTCCATGGTATGGGTATCAACCGTTCATCGATTGAATTACGTGTGTGTAAAATTTAAATAACAATTAAATAAATTTTACCTCAAATCTCGCAACGAGATTAATGGACACCAACAGAACAATTCTGCTCTTGTTGTCTCTCCCTGGAACCGATGAACGCCTTCAATCAGGTCCACGAACAGAGGTTTAATCCCTCTGATAGATTGCACTAGAAAATCTATCAGAAGTTTTCTGCGAAGAGAATACACGAATTTGATTCGTTATTCCTTACTGCAATTCAAAATCACAGACCGGAATTTTCTCGGGCAGAGCAAGGGGGCGGCCGAAATTCTTTGAGAGAGAATAGGGTTTTCGAATTTTTGCTCTCAAAATTATGACCTGTTGTGTGTAATTTCTGTACTGAAATAACTTATTTATAATGCAGGCCACTAACACCTTAGGGCCCATTAGTCATAAGCTGGGGCCCGACAAGCAAAGCCCGCTCGTTCAGAAATTAATACAAAATTCATCGTGACTCCGATTGATGAAACGATTTCACCAATGTGCACAGAAACTATTTCTGCACGTTTTAAAGTCAAAATAAATTTTCCTGAATCCGAATTCAGTGGTTTCCAAAAATGTCCATCCCTATGTCATTTTAGGAAATCCTACTCCCTTACTCTTATTTAAGAAGTCCAACTCCTTAGTTCATTAAATTTAACTCTTTAAATTTAACTATCTCAACGGGGATTAAAACTCCATTACACTGTGTGACCCTCAATGGTTCAGGGATACAGCTAGCCGTGGGCTCACAACTCCTTGTGACTCGGAACAACACTTTCCGACTTGCCCAACGAATCATGGTAAAGCGCCTAGCAACATCGCCCCATGATTCCCTAGGTATCACTGATAGTGCCTACAAGAACCAGTAGATTTTGGTTAACGTACAGTACGGTCCCTTCATCCATATATCCCGATCGAATCAACAACCATTGGTATATCGAGAGTCGCTCAAGATTCGATAACTATGCAATGCATCTTGAAGATCAAATTAGTGACATCGCATGTGCTACTAAGAAACCATTTCTTAAATCACATCAAGTACTCTGGCCAGAGATTTGTCACACTAATATCTCCTCAGATCGCATAGGATATCCACACTCGCAAGTATGTGGTGAATCCTTGACAACAATGCATTGACTCCTATATGTGTCGTAACTGTACCCAATCTCGACACCTGATGACCCCCTCAGAGTCGGTAAACGAGTCAAAGCACAGTACTAGCATATAGAGTCTCCATGATGTTTCAAGTCGTAAGGACTAATGGTGTACAACCAAAACCGCGGACTTTATCCACTCGATAAGTGATAACCACTTGGAAAGTCCGGATAGGGTAGTTCGACTATTCATCCTATGAATATCCATTTGCATGCTTCGAACATCTCCATGTTCCCTACCAATGAAACGTGGTACTCCGCATCGCAAATGCTAGTCTCAAACTCGAGCGATCCTTATCCTTATTATCGGACGGCTCAATCGACTAGGAACGGTTTTAGAATATACAGTGACTATAAGATGTATTTCATGATAGACATCTCCATGTTCTACCACATCTTACATACACTATAGTATATTCAAGGTCTTTATCAAAACAACAATAGTATATCACAATATAACAATATGAAGTAATATAAAGTCATTGCCATAAAAGTGTAAATAATATTAAACAAAAGATTGTTTATACAAAGAGTCAACAAAGCCCATAGCCACACAGTTGGCTCACTGGGCACCCACTCTTACAATCTCCCACTTGCCCTATAGCCAACTAGTCATACTACGTAGACCCATTGCTTCGCGATGTTTGTCAAACAATGGTCCTGGCAAAGGCTTAGTAAGTGGATCAGCGATATTGTCTGCAGAGGCCACTCGTTCGACACTGATGTCTCCTCTTTCCACAATCTCCCGGATTATGTGGTATTTCCTCAGTACGTGTTTGGATCTTTGATGAGACCTTGGTTCCTTTGCTTGAGCAACGGCACCCGTGTTGTCGCAGTACACCGGGACTGGACCAACAAATTCAGGAATGACGCCCAACTCTTGGACGAAATTCCTCATCCAAACGGCCTCTTTAGCAGCAGCTGATGCTGCAATGTATTCAGCCTCAGTGGTGGAATCCGCTGTGGTGTCCTGCTTGGAACTCTTCCAAGAGACAGCACCGCCATTGAGCATGAACACAAATCCAGAGGTTGACTTCGAGTCATCCACATCACTTTGGAAGATAGAGTCGGTATAGCCTTCCAGTTTGAGTTCTCGTCCTCCATAAACCATGAACATATTCTTAGTCCTTCGCAAGTACTTAAGAATGTCCTTCACGGCTTTCCAATGCATCTGACCAGGATTAGACTGATATCTGCTCGTGACACTCAGAGCAAATGCTACATCCGGTCTGGTAGATATCATCCCATACATGATACTACCTATAGCTGACGCATATGGTACATGTGTCATATTCTCTATCTCTGCATCAGTCTTGGGACACATAGACTTGGATAGAGAAACTCCATGACACATGGGTAGATGTCCTCTCTTGGACCCATCCATTGAAAACCGTTTCAATATGGTATCGATGTAGGTTGATTGAGTGAGTCCTATCATTCTCTTAGATCTATCCCTATAGATCTGTATCCCAAGAATGTAGGATGCCTCACCCAAATCCTTCATCGAAAATCTACCTGATAACCATATCTTCGTTGACTGCAACATCCCTACATCATTCCCAATGAGTAGGATGTCATCAACATAAAGTACTAAGAATGTCACCGCATCCTTAACTACTTTCTTGTACACGCAAGGTTCCTCCGGGTTCTTGATGAAACCAAAATCTTTAATTGTTTCATCAAATTTCTGGTTCCAACTTCTTGATGCTTGTTTTAGACCATAAATTGATCTCTGAAGCTTGCATACCTTATGCTCGCTTCCCATGGATGTGTACCCCTCAGGCTGCTTCATATAGATTTCTTCCTTAATGTCTCCATTAAGAAAAGCAGTCTTCACATCCATTTGCCATATCTCATAGTCATACCATGCAGCTATGGCAATAAGGATTCTTATGGACTTGAACATTGCAACTGGTGAAAAAGTTTCGTCATAGTCAACTCCTTGCCTTTGAGTATAACCTTTAGCCACCAATCGCGCCTTGTAGGTCAATACCTTACCATCAGGCCCAAGCTTTCTTTTGTAGATCCATTTACACCCTATTGGAACAATTCCATCGGGAGGATCCACTAAAGTCCAGACTTGGTTAGTATGCATCGAATCCAATTCTGATTGCATAGCTTCAAGCCATAAATTCGAATCCGCATCAGAAATTGCTTCCTTGAAGCTTCTTGGATCACATCCAATGTCGGGTTCATCTTGACCCTCTTCAAGAAGAAGACCATATCGAACTGGAGGTCTAGAAGTCCTCTCGGATCTTCTAGGTGCAGGCGTGTCCAGCAATGGTTCCTGAGGTGTGGGATCGTTATTTTGTATTTCGGGTTCTTCTCGAACTTCTTCGAGTTCCATCATCTCGCCTTTCTTATCCAATCAGAACTCCTTCTCCAAGAAGGTGGCATTCCGTGAAACAAACACTTTTGTTTCAGCAGGATAATAGAAATAATATCCGATTGAATTCTTCGGATACCCCACAAAATAACACAAGCTGGATCGACTATCCAACTTATCTCCCACTGTCCGCTTCACGTAAGCAGGACATCCCCAAATCCTCAAGTATGAATACTTAGGAGCTTTGCCATTCCATAACTCGTATGGTGTTTTGTCCACTGCTTTAGTGTGGACGTTATTCAACAACAATACCGCCGTTTCAAGCGCATAGCCCCAAAACGAAGGTGGAAGCTCAGTGAAGCTCATCATGGATCGAACCATGTCCAACAAAGTTCGATTACGACGCTCCGATACACCATTAAGCTGTGGTGTCATAGGAGGAGTCCACTGAGAGAGAATCCCATTCTCTTTTAGATAGTCCAAAAACTCGGTACTCAAGTATTCTCCACCTCGATCCGATCGAAGTGCTTTAATACTTTCACCTAGCTTGTTTTCTACTTCAGCCTTGAATTCTTTGAACTTTTCAAATGCTTCAGACTTATATTTCATTAAATATAAATACCCATACCTAGAATAATCATCAGTAAAGGTAATGAAGTAGGTGTGGCCATGTTGAGTCCCTACTCTAAATGGACCACAAACATCTGTATGGATCAAATCCAACAGATTTTGACTACGTTCAGGCTTCCCCTTAAAAGGAGATTTAGTCATTTTCCCTTTTAGGCAGGATTCACAAGTAGGTAGAGAGTTAATATCAGACATATCAAACATGCCCTCTCCCACTAGCTTGTTCATCCTCCTTGAGGAAATATGACCTAGTCTAGCGTGCCAAAGGTTTGCCGGGTTTTGACTATCGATTTTCCTTTTGTTTGTTGTTGCCGGTTTGTCAATGCAATTCACTGGAACGTCTTTTAGTTTTAAATTATATAGATCGTTTTCAAGTTGTCCATTTCCAATTAAACATTCATTCTTGTAAATACTGCAAATCCCATTCACAAAATTACAAGAATAACCATCTCTATCAAGCATAGAAATAGAAATAATGTTTTTAATTAAATCTGGCACAAATAAAACATCTCTCAACAATAATTTAAAACCATTCTGCAAAATCAAACAAACATCTCCAATGGCCGTAGCTTCAACTCTGGAACCATTCCCGAGCCTCAGCTGGGTCTCACCCATTCTAAGCCTGCGACTTCTTGTCATCACCTGCAAATCATTGCAAATGTGAGAACCACATCCGGTATCCAATACCCAAGAAGTTGTATTAAGTGACATGTTTATTTCGATATAGAACATACCCTTTGCAGTTCCCAACTGCTCAAGATACTCCTTGCAGTTGCGCTTCCAATGACCCGGCTTCTTGCAGTAATGGCAAACATCCTTGGATTTTCCATCGTTTGAAGCCTTTGTCTTTTGCTTCTTCTCGGGTTCCACTTTCTTGGGTGGGGCAGAACGTTTCTTGCCCTTCATACTTGGCCCCTTCTTAGCAGAAGATGAGGAGCCCACCAAGAAAGCTGGCTTATCCTTCTTAAGTGTGGATTCATATGTAACGAGCATATTGACCATCTCTTCAAGGGTGGCCTCTATCTTGTTCATATTAAAATTTATTACGAATCCATCAAATGAAGAAGGAAGAGATAGAAGCAGCAAGTCCACATTGAGTTCATGCTCCAACACCAAATCAAGGGTCGCTAACTTCTGTATGAGCCAAATCACTCGTACCCCATGATCACGGACCGAAGTCCCTTCACGCATGCGGCACGTCATCAACTCCTTAACAGTAGAGAACCTTTCAGCCCTCGACTGAGCCCCAAAAAGTTCCTTGAGTTGCGTGTGAATGTCAGCAGCATTCACCGTGTCCTCAAAACGCCTCTGGAGTTCATCAGACATCGAGGCTTGCATATAGCATTTGGTCTTGATGTCATGGTCACACCATGCATCAAGTTTGGCCAATTCCTCCGGACTTATGTCAGCTGGTGCTTCCTTCGGAGGTGCTTTCTCTAACACGTATAGCATTTTCTCCGAAGTTAAGACAATCTTCAACTTCCGGAACCATTCCGTATAGTTGGCGCCAGTCAGCTTGTTTTGTTCGAGGATCGAGAATAAAGGATTTCGCGAATTCATTGTATGAAATACTGAAAAGGAAAAACAGACATATATCAATGATTGTTTAACAATTTACTAAGACATAAAATAGGCGAATTTAATTTTATGAATCTCACTCCCACTATTTTAACGATTTCACCACCCTCTAGTGAAAACGGGAAACTTTTTCCTTAGTGAGAACATGGAGTCCAATTGATAAACTTATGGTCCCGAATAATATCAGCCAACCATAATTCTCAAAAGGTAGAGCCCAATTGCTTCCAAAGCAACCCCCATGTATTTACCTCATGTCCAATAAGGGCCCAATAATATGACGCCGTTTAAAGTGACATGTCAAGATGACCCATCAATATTAAGTTGTGATGGACGGTCGCCATGTGGATCCCCCAATAATATGAGCCGATCCCATGGGAGTTCCACCCAACTTACAACATTTGTCGATCCAATGTACAGCTTTCCGACGGACGGGCCCCCCCAATAATATGAGCCGGACCGTATCCGCGGGTAGCATCACATACATTGACCGTTGATGGAAGGTAGGAACATTTAAACAATATTTAAATTTCCTTTATTTATCTTGATATAAATTTTAAATCATATTTAAAATGAGGGATTTTATTTATAAAAATATTTGTCTCATCATTTTTAATTTATTGCATGCATTGCCGGATTCACGCAATTTATGTCTAAACATGCATACAATCATAATATCACATATTATATAGGATGATCGATTCCATTTCTAATTGACCCGTGGTTGCCAATCACGGGTCTTAGTCCAATCCTAGGTAATATGCAGTATGCAAATGCAATCCTATTACATATGCTTCCAATTTACATTTCTTCAGTCTTCATTGTCTGCTGGACCCACCATCTTCAAATCTTGATCTCCCACTAAATCTAATGTATTTACAATTAAATAACAATGACAAGTAGGGGATACATTTTTAGGGGGTGGGAACGGGCTATAAACCAAGCCCACTTTTATTACATATGACATTCATATCGGGCCATAAACCAGGCCCATTAATAAAACCAACAACAATAAAGACAAAATGTAAATTCCTAACATACACCTACAAAATTGGTCATGGCAATCGATCATCCTTATCCAATAACATTTAATTCAAAATTAATTTATTGGATAACATGCTGTGGCAATTCAAATTTAAACAAGATAAAATCATATTTTATATATAAAATCACATTTCACATATAAAATCATATTTTATCTCCATATCAAATAAAATCATATTTTATCTATAAAATCCAATTTTACAAATAAAATCATATTTTATCTAATATATCATAAGATCATATCTTATCATCAATTGTACCAAAATAATTGATTTCAAAATTCAATTTACGGATAAAATATTAAAATTTTCCAAAAATTCAAATTTATCCAAAATCAATTTTAAAATTTACGGACTCGAACAATTCGATCCGAAATCTCGTGAACCAATCAAAAACAATTTTTGACCGGACCAAAAATAAAATTTTTAAATATTAAAATTAATAAAAAAAAATTAAAAATTAATTTTTCCCGCGGGCCACCCGGGACACTCCCGGGTCGGCCCGCACCCGGGGCGCGGGCCGGGGGCAGCCCGGCTGCCCCCTTAGGGCAGCGCCTGGCGCCGCCCCTGGGCGGCGCCGTGCGCTGCCCTGGGCGGCGCCGAGCGCCGCCCTGCGCAGCGCCCAGCGCTGCGCTGGGCAGCGCACAGCGCTGCCCTGGGCGGCGCCGTGCGCCGCCCTGGGCGGCGACGGTCGCCGCCTTGGGCGGCGCTGTGCGCCCCCTTTGGGCGGCGCCGTGCGCCGCCCGGGGCAGCAACAATTGCTGCCCCACCGGGCAGCGATCCAATCGCTGCCCGGGTTTTGCCCCGAAAAAAATTTTTTTATTAAAAATATTTATTTTGTTTCATAAACCGAGACTCAAAAATTTTGTACAATTGATTATTCAATCGATTGATCTGAGCAACCTGGCTTTGATACCACTGTTGGAAAACTGGCGAGTTCCCAGACCAATTACGATTGATACCCGGTGCAGCGGAAGTTTAAAAAAATTTTTTTTTCATGGAACGTTTCCATGGTATGGGTATCAACCGTTCATCGATTGAATTACGTGTGTGTAAAATTTAAATAACAATTAAATAAATTTTACCTCAAATCTCGCAACGAGATTAATGGACACCAACAGAACAATTCTGCTCTTGTTGTCTCTCCCTGGAACCGATGAACGCCTTCAATCAGGTCCACGAACAGAGGTTTAATCCCTCTGATAGATTGCACTAGAAAATCTATCAGAAGTTTTCTGCGAAGAGAATACACGAATTTGATTCGTTATTCCTTACTGCAATTCAAAATCACAGACCGGAATTTTCTCGGGCAGAGCAAGGGGGCGGCCGAAATTCTTTGAGAGAGAATAGGGTTTTCGAATTTTTGCTCTCAAAATTATGACCTGTTGTGTGTAATTTCTGTACTGAAATAACTTATTTATAATGCAGGCCACTAACACCTTAGGGCCCATTAGTCATAAGCTGGGGCCCGACAAGCAAAGCCCGCTCGTTCAGAAATTAATACAAAATTCATCGTGACTCCGATTGATGAAACGATTTCACCAATGTGCACAGAAACTATTTCTGCACGTTTTAAAGTCAAAATAAATTTTCCTGAATCCGAATTCAGTGGTTTCCAAAAATGTCCATCCCTATGTCATTTTAGGAAATCCTACTCCCTTACTCTTATTTAAGAAGTCCAACTCCTTAGTTCATTAAATTTAACTCTTTAAATTTAACTATCTCAACGGGGATTAAAACTCCATTACACTGTGTGACCCTCAATGGTTCAGGGATACAGCTAGCCGTGGGCTCACAACTCCTTGTGACTCGGAACAACACTTTCCGACTTGCCCAACGAATCATGGTAAAGCGCCTAGCAACATCGCCCCATGATTCCCTAGGTATCACTGATAGTGCCTACAAGAACCAGTAGATTTTGGTTAACGTACAGTACGGTCCCTTCATCCATATATCCCGATCGAATCAACAACCATTGGTATATCGAGAGTCGCTCAAGATTCGATAACTATGCAATGCATCTTGAAGATCAAATTAGTGACATCGCATGTGCTACTAAGAAACCATTTCTTAAATCACATCAAGTACTCTGGCCAGAGATTTGTCACACTAATATCTCCTCAGATCGCATAGGATATCCACACTCGCAAGTATGTGGTGAATCCTTGACAACAATGCATTGACTCCTATATGTGTCGTAACTGTACCCAATCTCGACACCTGATGACCCCCTCAGAGTCGGTAAACGAGTCAAAGCACAGTACTAGCATATAGAGTCTCCATGATGTTTCAAGTCGTAAGGACTAATGGTGTACAACCAAAACCGCGGACTTTATCCACTCGATAAGTGATAACCACTTGGAAAGTCCGGATAGGGTAGTTCGACTATTCATCCTATGAATATCCATTTGCATGCTTCGAACATCTCCATGTTCCCTACCAATGAAACGTGGTACTCCGCATCGCAAATGCTAGTCTCAAACTCGAGCGATCCTTATCCTTATTATCGGACGGCTCAATCGACTAGGAACGGTTTTAGAATATACAGTGACTATAAGATGTATTTCATGATAGACATCTCCATGTTCTACCACATCTTACATACACTATAGTATATTCAAGGTCTTTATCAAAACAACAATAGTATATCACAATATAACAATATGAAGTAATATAAAGTCATTGCCATAAAAGTGTAAATAATATTAAACAAAAGATTGTTTATACAAAGAGTCAACAAAGCCCATAGCCACACAGTTGGCTCACTGGGCACCCACTCTTACACTGGAAGCACTGCTCCATCCTCTCCATCCAATCCTCTGCCTCTTCAGCTGTCTCCCCACCCTTCAAAGGCTTCGGGCTAACTTCTTTGAATCTACGCATGCTCATTCGCCTGCGCTCCTCGGGCTGTCCCCGACGTCTACGATCGTCCGGATCGCCCCAACGACCGCCGTCCATGCTACCGTGACTCTCGTCGTAATCTGCCATCTGTTACATAAGAACTGATAATTACTTAATCCTCTTTACGATATTCCCAGTGCAATGCGTAGCTCTGATACCAAAAATGTAGTGACCCAACCCGGATCCACTATCTAATCAGAGTTATAGTAAAAGCGCACGCAATAAAAGCTTAAAGCGCAAAGTGCGGATAATTAAAATACAACAAATCCAATCGGCAGAATACAACCGACGCTATCACAAGTGTATAAATACTGTTATACAACCAAATCGAAGGTTCAGGGTAAATAAATCCCTACCCTCTACAACCTTGGACTCTCCCTAACTCTCAATCCTACTGGGAGCCGCCTGAACCGTCCAGACTCAAACCTGCCCCGCCACAAGGTACACAACGAATACCCAAACACAGGGGCGTGAGCTAGAACGCTCAATACGAAGCAATTATATAAATACAAATATGCTCACACAGATGATTTAAAACTCAAGTGAAAACACTTACTCATGGCGCCGAGAATATACAGTACCGGCTAGAGAGCTACTCCGCGGGGTACTCGTATATTCCATATCAGGGCTGAGCCAACCCCATCCTGACCTGAATCCAAAACAGGATACAAGCCTCATATGGAAACTGTCATACCTGACTCGAGTCCAAAATGAGATCATCGTTCCATATGGAGACTGTCAATGACTCACATCTCTCCGGATGCAGTCACACATAAAATCATGTATGTGCTAAGGCGGTAAAACATGCTAAAACATGATAAAACATATAGCACATACTCATGCAACATATAAGCAAATATATCATGACGGCTATCTCAGTCAGTACTTACGTACCTCTAATACTGCTGGTCAAACCTATCTCTGCTGGTCTAGACTCCAAGCCTACTAGTCCAGTCTACTAGCTACTACAATGCAAATATCCATGCATCAACAATTAAGCTCTAAAAGCCTTAATTAATCTATTGCATACTCCTAAATATTTTTAGGATGCCAAAGCTATACATGCGTCCGTCGTTAGCCCTTTGCTGACGATAGCCTCAAAACTAGGCCGTAGCTCCGCGACGACGTCTAGATCACTAAGCCACTTCCGGATTCCCCATAGGACGCCTAGAACTCCGTAGATCTAAGTAAGAAGGTTCGAAAACCAGAGGAAAGGAGGGGAAATCGGTGCACAGAATGAGGGCTCGGACCCCTTATTTATAGACGGCGATCGGAACGTCCGATCCCTCATCGGAACGTCCGATCGCGAATAGAGCGTCCGATCGTGACATCGGAACGTCCGATGTCACCTCACGTGCATAAGCAGTGACGTCATCTTGCTGACGTCGGTGATGACGCCAGCCCTTGCCAGAACGGAACCTCCGATCCTCCAACGGAACGTCCGTCCCGATCGGAGCTTCCGATCCACTTCGGATCGTCCGAACTTCCTCTTCGGACCGTCCGATCCTGCTGAACCAATTCAACTAATTCGAGTGCTCTGAATCCATTTTTGAAGTTTGTTATCCAAACAGGAACTTACTTAATCACGTTTTACTTAATCTAAACATGATCACGTGATTAATTACTCATTAATCACTAATTAGAAATGCGGGTTACTACAGCACCCGTGTTGTCACAGTACACCGGGACTGGACCAACAGCTTCAGGAATTACACCCAACTCTTGGATGAATTTCCTAATCCAAACCGCCTCTTTAGCAGCAGCTGATGCTGCAATGTATTCTGCCTCAGTGGTGGAATACGATGTGGTGTCCTGCTTGGAACGCTTCCAAGAGACAGCACCGCCATTGAGCATGAATACAAATCCAGAGGTTGACTTCGAGTCATCCACGTCACTTTGGAAGCTAGAGTCGGTGTAGTCTTCCAATTTCAATTCTCTTCCTCCATAAACCATGAATATATTCTTAGTCCTTCACAAGTACTTAAGAATATCCTTCACGGCTTTCCAATGCATTTGACCGGGATTGGCTTGATATCTGCTCGTGACGCTCAGAGCATAGGCCACATCCGGTCTGGTAGATATCATCCCATACATGATACTACCTATGGCTAACGCATATGGAACGTGTGTCATCTTCTCTATCTCTTCGTCAGTCTTGGGACACATAGACTTGGATAGAGAAACTCCATGACACATAGGTAGATGTCCTCTCTTGGACCCATCCATTTAAAACCTTTTTAATATGGTGTCGATGTAGGTTGCTTGAGTGAGTCCTATCATTCTTTTAGATCTATCTCTATAGATCTGTATTCCTAGAATATAGGATGCCTCACCTAAATCCTTCATCGAGAATCTACCTGACAACCATATCTTAGTTGACTGCAACATCCCTACATCATTCCCAATGAGTAGGATGTCATCAACATAAAGTACTAAGAATGTTACCGCATCCTTAACTACTTTCTTGTTCACGCATGGTTCCTCCGGGTTCTTGATGAAACCAAAATCCTTTATTGTTTCATCAAATTTCTGGTTCCAACTTCTTGATGCTTGTTTGAGACCATAAATTGATCTCTGAAGCTTGCATACCTTATGCTCGCTTCCCATGGATGTGTATTCCCAGGCTGCATCATATAGATATTTTCCTTAATGTTTCCATTAAGAAATGCAGTCTTCATATCCATTTGACATATCTCATAGTCATACCAAGCTGCTATGGAAATAAGGATTCTTATGAACTTGAACATTGCGACTGGTGAAAAAGTTTCATCATAGTCAACTCCTTGTCTTTGAGTATAACCTTTTGCCACCAATCGTGCCTTGTAGGTCAGTACCTTACCATCAGGCCCAAGATTTCTCTTGTAGATCCATTTACACCCTATTGAAACTATTCCATCGGGAGGATCTACTAAAGACCAAACTTGGTTTGCATGCATCGAGTCTATTTCCGACTGCATAGCTTCAAGCCATAAGTTCGAATCAGCATCAGAAATTGCTTCCTTGAAGTTTCTCGGATCACATCCAATGTCGGGTTCACTTTGATCCCCTTCAAGAAGAAGACCATATCTAATAAGAGGCCTAGAAGTCCTCTTAGATCTTCTAGAAATAGGCGTGTCTTGTGATGATTCTTGAGGTATAGGATCGTTATTTTGTATCTCGGGTTCTTCTCGAATTTCTTCGAGTTCCATCATCTTGCCTTTCTTATCCAATAAGAACTCCTTCTCCAAGAAGGTGGCATTCCTTGAAACAAACACTTTTGTTTCAGTAGGATGATAGAAATAATATCCGATTGAATTCTTCGGATACCCTAAAAAATAACATAAGGTGGATCGACTATCCAACTTATCTCCCACTGTCTGCTTCACGTAAACTGGACATCCCCAAATCCTCAAGTACGAATACTTAGGAGCTTTGCCATTCCATAACTCGTATGGTGTTTTGTCCACTGCTTTAGTATGGACGTTGTTCAACAACAATACTGTCGTTTCAAGAGCATAGCCCCAAAACGAAGGTGGGAGCTCAGTGAAGCTCATCATTGATCAAACCATGTCCAACAAGGTTCGATTGCGACGCTCCGAAACACCATTCAGCTGAGGTGTCATAGGAGGAGTCCACTGAGAGAGAATCCCATTCTCTTTTAGATAATCTAAGAACTCGGCGATTAAGTATTCTCCACCTCGATCTGATCGAAGTACTTTAATACTCTTACCTAGTTTGTTTTCTACTTCAGCCTTGAATTCTTTGAACTTTTCAAATGATTCAGACTTATATTTCATCAAATATAAGTACCCATACCTAGAATAATCATCAGTAAAGGTAATGAAGTAGGTGTGACCAAATTTTGTACCAATACTAAATGGTCCGCAAACATCTATATGGATCAAATCCAATAGATTTTGACTACGCTCAGGTTTTCCTTTGAAAGGATATTTAGTCATTTTTCCTTTCAGGCAGGACTCACAAGTAGGTAGAGAGTTAATATCAGACATATCAAACATGCCCTCTCCCACTAGCTTGTTCATCCTCCTTGAGGAAACATGACCTAGCCTAGCATGCCAAAGGTTTGCCGGGTTTTGATTATCAATTTTCCTTTTATTTGTTGTTACCGGTTTATCAACATAATTAATTGGAACGTCTTTTAATTTTAAGTTATATATATCGTTTTCAAGTTGTCCACATCCAATTAAACATTCATTCTTGTAAATATTGCAAATCTCATTCACAAAATTGCAAAAAAAACCATCTCTATCAAGCATAGAAATAGAAATAATGTTTTTAACCAAATCTGGCACATATAAAACATCTCTCAAAAATAACTTAAAATCATTCTGCAAAATTAAACAAATGTCTCCCACAGCTTTTGCTTCAACTTGAGAACCATTTCCGAGCCTCAGCTGGGTCTCACCCATCCTAAGCTTGCGACTTCTTGTCATCACCTGCAAATCATTGCAAATGTGAGATCCACATCCGGTATCCAATATCCAAGAAGTAGTATTAAGTGAAACATTTATTTCAATATAAAACATACCCTTCGTAGTTCGCAACTGCTCGAGATATTCCTTGCAGTTACGTTTCCAATGACCGGGTTTCTTGCAGTGATGGCAAACATCCTTGGATTTTTCCACGTTTGAAGCCTTTGTCTTGTTTTTCTTCTCGGGTTCGGTTTTCTTGGATGGGGCAAAATGTTTCTTACCCTTTGTACTTGGCCCCTTCTTAGCAGAACAAGAGGAGCCCACCAAGAGAACCGATTTATCCTTCTTTAAAGTGGCTTCATAAGTTACAAGCATATTGACCATCTCTTCAAGGGAGGTCTCTATCTTGTTCATATTGAAATTCACCACAAAACCGTCAAACGATGAAGGAAGAGAGAGAAGTAATAAGTCCACATTGAGTTCTTGCTCCAATACCAATTCAAGCATTACCAACTTTTGAATGAGCCAAATCACGCGTACCCCATGATCACGGACTGAAGTCCCTTCACGCATGCGACACGTCATTAACTCTTTTACAGTAGCGAACCTTTCAGCTCTCGATTGAGCCTCAAAAAGTTCCTTGAGTTGTACGTGAATGTCAGCAGCATTCACGGTATCCTCAAATCGCCTCTGGAGTTCATTAGACATCGAAGCTTGCATATAGCATTTGGCCTTGATATCATGGTCCCACCATTTATCAAGTTTGGCCAACTCTTCCGGACTTATATCAGCTGGTGCTTCCTTCGGAGGAGATTTTTCTAACACGTAGAACATCTTCTCCAAGGTCAAGACAATCTTCAACTTACGGAACCATTCCATATAGTTTGTGCCAGTCAGTTTGTTTTGTTCGAGAATAGAGAATAGTGGATTGCGCGAATTCATCTTAATGAAATACTGAAAAGAAACAGACAATAATCAGTGATTGTTTAATTAATTTACTAAGACATAAAATAAGGCGAGTTTAATTTTATGAATTACACTTCCACTATTTTAATGATTCCACCACTTTCTAGTGAAAACGAGAGAATTATTTTCTTTAGTGGGAACATGGAGCCCAATTGACAAAACATGGTCCCGAATAATATCAGCCAACCATGCTCTTCAAAAGGTAGAGCCCAATTGTTTCCAAAACAATCCCCATGTTATTTACCTCATGTCCAGTAAGGGCCCAATAATATGACGCCGTTTATTGTGACATGTCAAGATGACCCATCAATATTAAGTTGTGATGGAAGGTCGCCATGTGGATCCCCAATATTATGAGCCAATCCCATGGGATTTCCACCCAACTTACAACATGTGTCGATCCAATGTACAGCTTTTCGACGAATGAGCCCCCCCAATAATATGAGTCGGACCATGCCTGCGGGTAGCATCTCATACATTGATCGTTGATGGAAGGTAGGAACATTTAAACAATATTTAAATTCCCTTTTGTTTATCTTGATATCAATTTTAAATCATATTTAAAATGAGGGATTTTAATTTTGAAAAATTTGTCTCATCATTCAAAATTTGTATGCTTGCGGGATTCATACAATTTAGTCTAAACATGCATACAACAATAATATCATATATTATTTTAGGATGATCGATTTCATTACTAATCGACCCGTGGTTGCCAATCACGAGTCTAAGTCCAATCCTAGGTAATATGCAAGTATGCAATGCAATCCTATTACATTGAGCTTCCAATTTACATTTCTTCGGTCTTTATTGTCTGCTGGGCCCACCTTTGTCTTCAAATCTTTATCTCCCACTGAGTCTTATAAATTTACAATAAATTTCGATGACAAGTAGGAAATACATATTTTAGGGGTGGGAACGGGCCATAAACCAGGCCCACTTATATTACATATGACAATTCATATTGGGCCATAAACCAGGCCCATTAATAAAACACAACAACAATAATAAAACCAAATGTAAACAACCTAACATACACCTATAATATTGGTCATGGCAATCGATCATCCTTATCCAATAATTTTAATTCCAAATTAATTCATTGGATAACATGCAATGGCAATAAAATTTAAATAGAAAAAATCATATTTCATACATAAAATCTTATTTTATATATAAAATCATATTTTATCTAGTTTATCCATAAAATCATATTTTACATATAAAATCCAATTTTATACATAAAAACATATTTTATTATCAATTGTACCAAAATTAATAATTAAAGATTTAATTTATTGGATTAAATTTATAAATTTCCAAAATTCAAAATTTATCCCAAATATTAATTTTCTTAAAAATTTTGGGCTCAAACAATTTTGACTCATTGCCTCGTGGACCAACTGAAATAATTTTCAATCGAGCCAAAAACTGGGCCCGATAACAATTAACGGGCTGAAATTCAAAATTTAAAAAAAAATTAAAATTTTAATTTTTCTGGGCTGCCCGGGACGATCCCGGGCAGTCCCCGAAAATCGGGCCGGGGGCCCAGCCCTTCGCTGGGCCGCATCCGCGGCCCAGCTGCGCGCAGGGCAGCAGGCAGCCCCCCGGAAACTTAAAAAATTTTTTTTTTCGTTTTATTTTTCTGAAAAATTGAGGCTTGTACAATTGAATAATATTTTATTCGTAAAATCCGAGAACAACCTGTCTCTGATACCACTGTTGGAACACGATCGTTCTTCAGATCGAAAAAAATGATACATGTTGCAGAGGAAGTTTTAAAATTTTATATGGAACAATTCCATATCATGGGTATCAAATTCCTACGATTAAAATTGATAACATAAAATTTAAACAATGTAAATTTTACCTTAAAATCTCGAAGCGAGATTATGGACACCAACAGATTAATATGCTCTTGTTGTATATCCCAGGAACTGATGAACGAACAATTCTTCAATCAGGTCCACGAACAGAAGTTTAATCCCTCTGATAGACTGCACTATAAAGTCTATCAGAAGTTTCTACGATGAGATAGAACAGATATGATCTGTTAAATCAGACTGCAAATTCAAAAATTTGCAGACTGAATTTCGAACACTGTGAGGGAAGGGGGCAGCCGAATTCTAGAGAGGAGGCTCTCTAGGTTTCGAAATTTTGTGACCTATTACATGTAATTTCTGCACTTCAATAACTTATTTATAATGTGGGCTGTTAACAGCTTAGGGCCCATTAGTCATAAGTTCAAACTTGACAAGCAAAGCCCTCATGTTCAGAAATTAATATAAAATTCATCGTGACTCAGATTGATAAACCAATTTCACAAATGTGCACAGAAACCATTTTTGCATCTTTTAAAGTCAAGATAAATTTTCTGAATCCAAATTCAGTGATTTCCAAAAATGTTCATCACTATGTCATTTTAAGAAATCTTACTCCCTCTATTCTTAAAGAAGAAGTCCCACTTCTTTATTCACTAAATTTAACTCTTTAAATTTAATTATCTCAACAAGGATTAGAAATCCATTACTTGTGTGATCCTCAATGGTTCAGGGATACAGCTAGCCGTGGGCTTACAACTCCTTGTGACTCGGAACAACAATTTCCGACTCACCCAACGAATCATGGTAAGAGCGTCTAGCAACATCGCCCCATGATTCCCTAGGTATCACTGATAGTGCCTGCAAGAACAATAGATTTTGGTTAGCGTACAGTATGGTCCCTTCATCCATATATCCCGATCGAATCAACAACCATTGGTAAATCGAGAGTCGTTCGAGATTCGATAACTATGCAATTCATCTTGAAAATCAAATAGTGACATCGCATGTGCTACTAAGAAACCATTTCTTAAAGCACATCATGTACTCTGGCCAGAGATTTGTCACACTAATATCTCCTCAGATCGCATAGGATATCCACGCTCGCAAGCATGTGGTGAATCCTTGACAACAAAGCATCGACTCCTATATGTATCGTAACTGCACCCAATCCCGACACCTTATGACCCCAATAGAGTCGGTAAACGATTCAAAGTACAGTACTAGCATATAGAGTCTCAATGATGTTTCAAGTAGTAAGGACTAATGGTGTACAACCAAAACCGCGGACTTTATCCACTCGATAAGTGATAACCACTTGGAAATTCCGGATAGGGTAGTTCGATCATTCATCATATGAATATCCATTTGCATGCTTTGAACATCTCTATGTTCCATACCAATGAAACGTGGTACTAGGCATCGCAAATGCTAGTCTCAATCTCGAGCGATCCTTATCCTTATTTGCGGACGGCTCAATCGACTAGGAACTGTTTAGAATATACAGTGACTATAAGATGTGTTTCATGATAGTCATCCCAACGTACTACCACATCTTAAATACACTATAGTATATTCAAGGTCTTTATCAAAACAACAATAGTATATCATAATATATCAATATGAAGGAAGATAAAGTAAATGCCATTATTAAAAAGTGTAAATTATATTAAATAAAAGATTGTTTATACATAGAGTCATAACAGCCCTTAACCACAAGTTGGCTAACCGGGCACCCACTCTTTCATTATGGCCCGTTCCCACCCTTAAATATGTATCCCCTAATTGTCATCGAAATTTATTGTAAGACAAATGTGGGCCCAGCAGACAATAAAGACCGAAGAAATGTAAATTGGAAGCTCAATGTAATAGGATTGCATTGCATACTTGCATATCACCTAGGATTGGACTTAGACTCGTGATTGGAAACCACGGGTCGATTAGTATTGGAGTCGATCATCCTAAATATAATATATGATATTATTGTTGTATGCATGTTTGGACTAAATTGTATGAATCCCGCAAGCATACAAATATTAAAATGATGAGACAATTTTTTCACAATTAAAAATCCCTCATTTTAAATATGATTTAAAATTGATATCAAGATTAACAAAAGGGAATTTAAATATTGTTTAAATGTTTCTACCTTCCATCAACGATCAATGTATGAGATGCTACCGGTGGGCACGGTCCGGCTCATATTATTGGGGGGGGCCCATTCGTCGGAAAGCTGTACATTGGATCGACACATGTTGTAAGTTGGGTGAAACTCCCATGGGATTGGCTCATATTATTGGGGATCCACATGGCGACCATCCATCACAACTTAATATTGATGGGTTATCTTGACATGTCACAATAAACGACGTCATATTATTGGGCTCTTATTGGACATGAGGTAAAAACATGGGGATTGCTTTGGAAGCAAATGGGCTCTACCTTTTGAAAATTATGGTTGGCTGATATTATTCGGGACTGTGATTTGTCAATTGGACTCCATGTTCCCACTAAAGAAAATAGTTTCTCGTTTTCACTAGAGGGTAGTGAAAATCGTTAAAATAGTGGGAGTGAAATTCATAAAATAAATTTCTCCATATTTTATGTCTTAGTAAATTAATTAAACAATCATCGATTATTGTCTGTTTCATCTCAGTATATCATTATGATGAATCTTCGTAATCCACATGTTTCAATTCTCGAACAAAAAAAACTTTCTGGCGCAAACTATACGGAATGGTTCCATAAGTTAAGATTGTCCTGAGTTCGGAAAAGATTTTCTAAGTGTTAGAAAAGGCTCCTCCGAAAAACAGCCCCGGCTGATGTAACTTCGGAAAGGTTGGCCGAACTAGAGAAATGGTAGGACCATGATCTCAAGGTCAAATGTTACATGCAAAGATGGACAAGTCTAAATAAGTTTGTCATCACTGCAAGAAACCCGATTACTGGAAGCGCAACTGCAAAGAATGTATATCGAGTAGTTACGAACTACAAAGGATATATTTTATAAATGTTTCACTTAATATTATTTCTTGGGTATTGGATACCAGATGTAGATCTCACATTTGCAATGAGTTGCAGATGATGACAAGAAGTCGTAAGCTTAGGATGGGTGAGACCCAATTAAGGCTCGGGAATGGTTCCAGAGTTGAATCCAAAAGCTATGGGAAACATTTGTTTAATTTTGCAAAAAAAATTTTAAGCTATATTTTGAGAGAGATGTTTTTATTCGTACCAAGATTTCATTAAAAAATTATTTTTTTTTCTATTCTTGATAGAGAAGATATTTCTTGAAAATTTGCGAATGAGATTTGCAATATTTACAAGAATGAATGTTTGATTTGAAATGGACAATTTAAAAACGATCTATATAACTTAAAATTAAAAGACGTTCCAGTTGATTATGTTGATAAACCGGTAACAACAAACAAAAGGAAAATCGATAGTCAAAACCCGGCAAACCTTTGGCATGCTAGGATAGGTCATATTTCCTCAAGGAGTATGAACAAGCTAGTGAAAGAGGGAATATTTGATATGTTTGATATTAACTCTCTACCTACTTGTGAGTCCTGCCTAAAAGGAGAAATGACTAAATCTCCTTTCAAAGGGAAACATGAGCGTAGTCAAAATCTGTTGGATTTGATCCATACGGATGTTTGCGGCCCATTTATTATTGGTACTAAATTTGGTCACACCTACTTCATTACCTTTACTGATGATTATTCTAGGTATGGTTATTTATATTTAATGAAATATAAGTCTAAATCATTTGAAAAGTTCAAAGAATTCAAGGTTGAAGTAGAAAACAAACAAGGTAGAAGTATTAAAGCACTTCAATCGGATCGAGGTGGAGAATACTTAAGTACCGAGTTTTTGAGCTATCTAAAAGAGAATAGGATTCTCTCTCAGTGGACTCCTCCTATAACACCTCAGCTAAATGGTGTTTTGGAGCGTCGCAATCGAACTTTGTTGGACATGATTCGATCTATGATGAGCTTCACTGAGCTCCCTCCTTCGTTTTGGGGCTATGCACTTGAAACGGCGGTATTGTTGTTGAAAAATGTTCACACCAAAGCAGTGAATAAAACTCCGTACGAGTTATGGGATGACAAAGCTCCTAAGTATTCGTACTTGAGGATTTGGGGATGTCCTGCTTACATGAAGCAGACAGTGGGAGATAAGTTGGATAGTCGATCCACCTTATGTTATTTTGTAGGATATCCAAAAAATTCAATCGGATATTATTTCTATCATCCTACTGAAACAAAAATGTTTGTTTCGAGGAATGCCACCTTCATGTAGAAGGAGTTCTTATTAGATAAGAAAGGCAAGATGATGGAACTCGAAGAAATTCGAGAAGAACCCGAGATACAAAATAATGATCCCACACCTCAAGAACCTTCAGTGGACACGCCTACACCTAGGAGATCCGAGAGGAATTCTAGACCTCCTATTCGATATGGTCTTCTTCTTGAAGGGGATCAAAGTGAACCCGACATTGGATGTGATCCAAGAAACTTCAAGGAAGCAATTTTTGATGCGGATTCGAATTTATGGCTTGAAGCTATGCAGTCGGAAATAGACTCGATGCATAAAAACCAAGTTTGGTCTTTAGTAGATCCTCCCGATGGAATTGTTCCAATAGGGTGTAAATGGATCTACAAGAGAAAACTTGGGCCTGATGGTAAGATACTAACCTACAAGGCACGATTGGTAGCAAAAGGTTATACTCAAAGACAAGGAGTTGACTATGATGAAACCTTTTCACCAGTCGCAATGTTCAAGTCCATAAGAATCCTTATTACCATAGCAGCATGGTATGACTATGAGATATGGCAAATGGATGTGAAGACTGCATTTCTTAATGGAAACATTAAGGAAGAAATCTATATGATGCAGCCCAAGGGATTCACATCCATGGGAAGCGAGCATAAGGTATGCAAGCTTCAGAGATCAATTTATGGTCTCAAACAAGCATCAAGAAGTTGGAACCAGAAATTTGATGATACAATAAAGGACTTTGGTTTCATCAAAAACTCGGAGGAACCGTGCGTGTACAAGAAAGTAGTTAAGGATGCGGTGACGTTCTTAGTGCTTTATGTTGATGACATCCTACTCATTGGGAATGACGTAGGGATGTTGCAGTCAACAAAGATATGGTTATCAGGTAGATTCTCGATGAAGGATTTGGGTGAGGCCTCCTATATTCTAGGGTTACAGATCTATAGAGATAGATCTAAGAGAATGATAGGACTCACTCAAGCAACCTACATCGACACCATATTGAAAAGGTTTTCTATGGATGAGTCCAAGAGAGGACATCTACCTATGTGTCATGGAGTTTCTCTATCCAAGTCTATGTGTCCCAAGACTGACGAAGAGATAGAGAAAATGACACACATACCATATGCATCAGCCATAGAAAGTATTATGTATGGGATGATATCTACCAGACCGGATGTAGCTTTTGCTCTGAGTGTCACGAGCAGATATCAGGCCAACCCCAGTCAAATTCATTGGAAAGCCGTGAAGGATATTCTTAATTACTTGAGAAGGACTAAGAATATATTCATGGTTTATGGAGGAAGAGAATTGAAATTGGAAGGCTATACCGACTCTAGCTTCCAAAGCGACGTGGATGACTCGAAGTCAACCTCTTGATTTGTATTCATGCTCAATGGCAGTGCTGTCTCTTGGAAGAGTTCCAAGAAGGACACCACAGCGGATTCCACCACTGAGGCAGAATACATTGCAGCATCAGCTGCTGCTAAAGAGGCCGTTTGGATGAGGAATTTCATCCAAGAGTTGGGCGTAATTCCTGAAGCTGTTGGTCCAGTTCCGGTGTACTGCAACAACACTGGTGTCGTTGCTCAGGCAAAGGAACCAAGGTCTCATCAAAGATCCAAACACGTACTGAGGAAATACCACATCATCCGGGAGATTGTGGAAAGAGGAGACATCGTTGTCGAGAGAGTGGCCTCTACAGACAATATCGCTGATCCACTTACTAAGCCCTTGCTAGGACCATTGTTTGACAAACATCGTGAAGCAATGGGATTACGTAGTATGACTAGTTGGCTTTAGGGCAAGTGGGAGATTGAAAGAGTGGGTGTCCGGTTATCCAACTTGTGGCTAAGGGCTTTTATGACTCTATGTATAAACAATCTTTGTTTAATATAATTTACATTAATTAATGGCATTTTCTTTATCTTATTTCATATTGTTATATTGTGATATACTATTGTTGTTTTGATAAAGACCTTGAATATACAATTGTGTAAGTAAGATGAGATAGTGAATAAAGAGAGATCACTATTATGAAACACATCTTATAGTCACTGTATATTCTAAACAGTTCCTAGTCAATTGAGCCGTCCGCTAATAAGGATAAGGATCGCTCGAGATTGAGACTAGCATTTGTGATGTCAAATACCACGTAACAAGAGCAGAGTAATCTGTTGGTGTCCATAATCTCGATTCGAGATTGGAGGTAAAAATTTATAATTGTTATTTAATTTTTACACACACAATTTAATCGTAAAGTTTTGATACCCATTATGAAATCGTTCCATATAAAATTTTTAAACTTCCGCTGCACCGGGTATCAATTCTGATTGATCTGATCGCCGCGTTCTCCGACAGTGGTATCAGAGCCAGGTTGCTCAGATCAAGCGATTAAATTAATCGATTGTACAAAAATTTTTAAGCCTCGGTTTTTGAAACAAAATAAATATTTTAAAAAATAAAAAAAAAATTCGGGCAAAACCCGGGCAGCGATCGTCGCTGCCCTAGGGGCAGCCGGGCTGCCCGGCCCGAGCCCTTTGGGGCGCGGGCTGCCCGGGAACGTCCCGGGCGGCCCGCGAAAAATTAATTTTTTAATTTTAAAATTAAATTTTAATATGTTAAAATTCTATTTTTGGTCCGATCGAAAATTGTTTTTGATTGGTCCACGAGGCATCGGATCGAATTGTTCGAGTCCGAAAATTTTAAAATTGATTTTTGGATAAATTTGAATTTTGGAAAATTTAAATATTTTATCCGTTAAATCAGATTTTATGAAATTAATTATTTTTGGTACAATTGATGATAAGATATGATCTTATGGATATATTGAGTAAAATATGATTTTATATATAAAATTGGATTTTATAGATAAAATATGATTATATTTGATAAAAAGATAAAATATGATTTTGTATGTAAAATAAGATTTTATATATGGAATATGATTTTATCCTTTTAAATTTAAATTGTCATTGCATGTTATCCAATAAATTAATTTTGAATTAAATGTTATTGGATAAGGATGATCGATTGCCATGACCAATTTTGTAGGTGTATGTTAGGAATTTACATTTGTTTTTATTGTTGTTGGATTTATTAATGGTCCTGGTTTATGGCCCAATATGAATTGTCATATGTAATAAAAGTGGGCTTGGTTTATGGCCCGTTCCCACCCCTTAAAAATGTATCCCCTACTTGTCATTGTTATTTATTGTAAATACATTAGATTTAGTGGGAGATGAAGATTTGAAGACGGAGGTGGGCCCAGCAGACAATAAAGACAGAAGAAATGTAAATTGGAAGCTCAATGTAATAGGATTGCATTGCATACTGCATATTACCTAGGATTGGACTAAGACTCGTGATTGGCAACCACGGGTCGATTAAAAATGGAATCGATCATCCTATATAATATATGATATTATTGTTTGTATGCATGTTTTCGACAAAATTGTGTGAATCCGGCAAGCATACAAAATTTTTAAAATGATGAGACAAATTTTCAAAATTAAAATCCCTCATTTTAAATATGATTTAAAATTGATATCAAGATAAATAAAGTAAATTTAAAATTTTTTAAATGTTCCTACCTTCCATCAACGATCAATGTATGAGATGCTACCCGCGGATACGGTCCGGCTCATATTATTGGGGGGCCCGTTCGTCGAAAAGTTGTACATTGGATCGACACATGTTGTAAGTTGGGTGGAACTCCCATGGGATCGGCTCATATTATTGGGGGATCCACATGGCGACCGTCCATCACAACTTAATATTGATGGGTCATCTTGACATGTCACAATAAACGGCGTCATATTATTGGGCCCTTATTGGACATGAGGTAAAAACGTGGAGGTTGCTTTGGAAGCAATTGGGCTCTACCTTTTGAAAATTATGGTTGGCTGATATTATTCGGGACCATAGTTTGTCAATTGGACTCCATGTTCCCACTAAGGAAAACAGTTTCCCGTTTTCACTAGAGGGTAGTGAAATCGTTAAAATAGTGGGAGTGAGATTCATAAAATAAATTTCGCCTATTTTATGTCTTAGTAAATTAATTAAACAATCATCGATAATTGTCTGTTTCATCTCAGTATATCATTATGATGAATCTTCGTAATCCACATGTTTCAATTCTCCAACAAAACAAACTTACTGGCGCAAACAATACATAATGATTCCATAAGTTAAGATTATCCTAAGTTCGGAAAAGATTTTCTAAGTGTTAGAAAAGGCTTCTCCGAAAACAGCCCCGGCTGATGTAACTGCCGAAAGTTTGGCCGAAATAGAGAAATGGTTGGACCATGATCTCAAGGCCAAATGTTACATGCAAAATTGGACAAGTCTAAACAGGTTTGCCATCACTGCAAGAAACCCGATCATTGGAAACGTAACTGCAAGGAATACCTCGAGCAGTTGCGAACTGCAAAGGGTATGTTTTACATTGAAATAAATGTTTTTCTTAATACTACTTCTTGGGTATTGGATACCAGATGTAGATCTCATATTTGCAATGAGTTGCAAATGATGACAAGAAGTAATAGGCTAAGGATGGGTGAGACCCAGCTGAGGCTCGGAAATGGTTCCAGAGTTGAAGCTAAAGCTGTGGGAGATGTTTATTTAATTTTGCAGAACGGTTTTAAGTTACTTTTGAGAGATGTTTTATTTGTTCCAGATTTGATTAAAAAACATTATTTCTGTTTCTATGCTTGATAGAGATGGTTTTTCTTGCAATTTTGTGAATGGGATTAGCAATATTTACAAGAATAAATGTTTGATTGGAAATGGACAACTTGAAAACGATCTATATAACTTAAAATTAAAAGACGTTCCAATAAATTATGTTGATAAACCGACAACAACAAACAAAAGGAAAATCGATAGTCAAAACCCGGCAAACCTTTGGCATGCTAGGCTAGGTCATATTTCCTCAAGGAGAATGAACAAGCTAGTGGGAGAGGGCATGTTTGATATGTCTGATATTAACTCTCTACCTACTTGTGAGTCCTGCCTGAAAGGAAAAATGACTAAATCTCCTTTTAAGGGGAAACCTGAGCGTAGTCAAAATCTGTTGGATTTGATCCATATAGACGTTTGTGGTCCATTTAGAATTGGTACTCAATATGGCCACACCTACTTCATTACCTTTACTGATGATTATTCTAGGTATGGGTATTTATATTTAATGAAATATAAGTCTGAAGCATTTGAAAAGTTCAAATAATTCAAGGCTGAAGTAGAAAACAAGCTAGGTAAAAGTATTAAAGCACTTCGATCGGATCGAGGTGGAAAATACTTAAGTACCGAGTTTTTGGACTATCTGAAAGAGAATGGGATTCTCTCTCAGTGGACTCCTCCTATGACACCTCAGCTGAATGGTGTATCGGAGCGTCATAATCGAACTTTGTTGGACATGGTTCGATCCATGATGAGCTTCACTGAGCTTCCACCTTCGTTTTGGGGCTACGCGCTTGAAACGGCGGTGTTGTTGTTAAACAACGTCCACACCAAAGCAGTGGACAAAATACCATACGAGTTATGGAATGGCAAAGCTCCTAAGTATTCGTACTTGAGGATTTGGGGATGTCCTGCTTACGTGAAGCAGACAGTGGGAGATAAGTTGGATAGTCGATCCACCTTATGTTATTTTGTAGGGTATCCGAAGAATTCAATCGGATATTATTTCTATCATCCTGCTGAAACAAAGGTGTTTGTTTCAAGGAATGCCACCTTCTTGGAGAAGGAGTTCTTATTGGATAAGAAAGGCGAGATGATGGAACTCGAAGAAATTCGAGAAGAACCCGAAATACAAAATAATGATCCTACACCTCAGGACCCATTGATGGACACGCCTATACCTAGAAGATCCGAGAGGACTTCTAGACCTCCTATTCGATATGGTCTTCTTCTTGAAGGGGATCAAGATGTACCCGATGTTGGATGCGATCCAAGAAACTTCAAGGAAGCAATTTCTGATGCGGATTCAAATTTATGGCTTGAAGCTATGTAGTCGGAAATAGATTCGATGCATACAAACCAAGTTTGGTCTTTAGTAGATCCTCCCGATGGAATTGTTCCAATAGGGTGTAAATGGATCTACAAGAGAAAGCTTGGGCCTGATGGTAAGGTATTGACCTACAAGGCACGATTGGTGGCGAAAGGTTATACTCAAAGACAAGGAGTTGACTATGATGAAACCTTTTCACCAGTTGCAATGTTCAAGTCCATAAGAATCCTTATTGCCATAGCTGCTTGGTATGACTATGAGATATGACAAATGGATGTGAAGACTGCATTTCTTAATGGAAACATTAAGGAAGAGATCTATATGACGCAGCCTGAGGGATACACATCCATAGGAAGCGAGCATAAGGTATGCAAGCTTCAGAGATCAATCTATGATCTAAAACAAGCATCAAGAAGTTGGAACCAGAAATTTGATGAAACAATAAAGGATTTTGGTTTCATCAAGAACCCGGAGGAACCATGCGTGTACAAGAAAGTAGTTAAGGATGCTGTGACATTCTTAGTACTTTATGTTGATGACATCCTACTCATTGGGAATGACGTAGGGATGTTGCAGTCAACAAAGATATGGTTATCAGGTAGATTCTCGATGAAGGATTTGGGTGAGGCATCTTATATTCTAGGGATACAGATCTATAGAGATAGATCTAAGAGAATGATAGGACTCACTCAATCAACCTACATCGACACCATATTGAAAAGGTTTTCAATGGATGGGTCCAAGAGAGGACATCTACCCATGTGTCATGGAGTTTCTCTATCCAAGTCTATGTGTCCCAAGACTGATGAAGAGATAGAGAAAATGACACATGTACCATATGCGTCAGCCATAGGTAGTATCATGTATGGGATGATATCTACCAGACCGGATGTAGCATTTGCTCTGAGTGTCACGAGCAGATATCAAGCTAATCCCGGTCAAATGTATTGGAAAGCCGTGAAGGACATTCTTAAGTACTTACGAAGTACTAAGAATATGTTCATGGTATATGTAGGAAGAGAACTAAAATTGGAAGGCTATACCGACTCTAGCTTCCAAAGTGAAGTGGATGACTCGAAGTCAACCTCTGGATTTGTGTTCATGCTCAATGGCGGTGCTGTCTCTTGGAAGAGTTCCAAGCAGGACACCACAGCGGATTCCACCACTGAGACAGAATACATTGCAGCATCAGCTGCTGCTAAAGAGGCCGTTTGGATGAGGAATTTCGTCCAAGAGTTGGGCGTCATTCCTGAAGTTGTTGGTCCAGTCCCAGTGTACTGTGACAACACGGGTGCCGTTTCTCAGGCAAAGGAACCAAGGTCTCATCAAAGATCCAAACACGTACTGAGGAAATACCACATCATCCGGGAGATTGTGGAAAGAGGAGACATCACTGTCGAAAGAGTGGCCTCTGCAGACAATATCGCTGATCCACTTACTAAGCCCTTGCCAGGACCATTATTTGACAAACATCGCGAAGCAATGGGTCTACGTAGTATGACTAGTTGGCTTTAGGGCAAGTGGGAGATTGAAAGAGTGGGTGCCCGGTGAGCCAACTTGTGGCTAAGGGCTTTGATGACTCTTTGTATAAACAATCTTTTGTTTAATATAATTTACACTTTTATTAATGGCAATGACTTTATCTTTCTTCATATTGTTATATTGTGATATACTATTGTTGTTTTGATAAAGACCTTGAATATACTATATTGTATGTAAGATGTGGTAGAACATGGGGATGTCTATCATGAAACACATCTTATAGTCACTGTATATTCTAAACTGTTCCTAGTCGATTGAGCCGTCCGTTAATAAGGATAAGGATCGCTCGAGTTTGAGACTAGCATTTGCGATGCAGAGTACCACGTTTCATTGGTAGGGAACATAGAGATGTTCGAAGCATGCAAATGTATATTCATATGATGAATGATCGAACTACCCTATCTGGACTTTCCAAGTGGTTATCACTTATCGAGTGGATAAAGTCCGCGGTTTTGGTTGTACACCATTAGTCCTTACTACTTGAAACATCATTGAGACTCTATATGCTAGTACTGTGCTTTGACTCGTTTACCGACTCTATTGGAATCATCAGGTGTCGGGATTGGGTACAGTTAGCACACATATAGGATTCAATGCTTGTTGTCAAAGATTCACCACATACTTGCGAGTGTGGATATCCTATGCGATCTGAGGAGATATTAGTGTGACGAATCTCTGGCCAGAGTACATGATGTGTTTTAAGAAATGGTTTCTTAGTAGCACATGCGATGTCACTATTTGATCTTCAAGATGTATTGCATAGTTATCGAATCTCGAACGACTCTCGATTTACCCACGGCTAGCTGTATCCCTGAACCATTGAGGGTCACACAGAGTAATGGATTTTTAATCCCCGTTGAGATAGTTAAATTTAAAGAGTTAAATTTAATGAACAAAGAAGTTGGACTTCTTATTTAAGAGTAGAGGAGTAAGATTTCCTAAAATGACATAGGGATGGGCATTTTTGGAAATCACTGAATTCGGATTCAGAAAAATTTATCTTGACTTTAAAAGGTGCAGAAATGGTTTCTGTGCACATTGGTGAAATCGGTTTATCAATCAGAGTCATGATGAATTTTATATTAATTTCTGAACATGCGGGCTTTGCTTGTCAGGCTTGAACTTATGACTAATGGGCCCTAAGCTGTTAGCGGCCTACATTATAAATAAGTTATTGTAGTACAGAAATTACACACAACAGGTCACAATTTTCGAAAAACCCTAGTTTTCTCTCTAAAAGGTGGCCGCCCCCCTCCCCTCTGCTCGGGAAAAATCCAGCCTGTGAATTTTGAATTACAGTCTGGTTTAACGGATCAAATTCGTTAATTCTCTTCGTAGAAACTTCTGATAGATTTTCTAGTGCAATCTATCAGAGGGATTAAATCTCTGTTCGTGGACCTGATTGAAGAACAGTTCGTCCATCAGTTCCAGGGATATACAACAAGAGCAGAGTAATCTGTTGATGTCCATAATCTCGATTCGAGATTGGAGGTAAAAATTTATAATTGTTATTTAATTTTTACACACACAATTTAATCGTAAAGTTTTGATACCCATTATGGAATCGTTCCATATAAAATTTTTAAACTTCCGCTGCACCGGGTATCAATTCTGATTGATCTGATCGCCGAGTTCTCCAACACACATTTCATTGGTAATGGACATGGAGATGTTCAAAGCATGCAAATGGATATTCATATGATGAATGATCGAACTACCCTATTCGGACTTTCCAAGTGGTTATTATTATTTGAGTGGATAAGTCCGCGGTTTTGGTTGTACACCATTAGTCCTTACTACTTGAAACATCATTGAGACTCTATATACTAGTACTGTACTTTGACTCGTTTATCGACTCTAAGGGGTCATCAGGTGTCGGGATTGGGTACAGTTACGACATATATAGGAGTCGATGTTTTGTTGTCAAGGATTCACCACACGCTTGCGAGTGTGGATATCCTATGCGATCTGAGGAGATATTAGTGTGACAAATCTCTGGCCAGAGTACTCAATGTGATTTAGGTTACTTGGTTTCCTAGTAGCACATGCGATGTCACTATTTGATCTTCAAGATGCGTTGCATAGTTATCGAATCTTGAACGACTCTCGATGTACCATTGGTTGTTGATTCGATCGGGATATATGGATGAAGGAACTGTATTGTACGCTAACCAAAACTTACTGGTTCTTGCAGGCACTATTAGCTATACCTAGGGAATCATGGGGCAATTTTGCTAGACGCTCTTACCATGATTCGTTGGGTAAGTCGGAAATCGTTGTTCCGAGTCACAAGGAGTTATGAGCCCACGGCTAGCTGTATCCCTGAACCATTGAGGGTCACACAAGTAATGGATTACTAAACCCCATTGAGATAGTTAAAATTAAAGAGTTAAATTTAATGAAAGAGAAGTTGGACTTCTTAACTAAAGGGAGTGGAATTTCCTAAAATGACATAGGGATGGACATTTTTGGAAATCAGTGAATTCGAATTCAGAAAAATTATCTTGACTTTAAAAGGTGCAGAAATGGTTTCTGTGCACATTGGTGAAATCGGTTTATCAATCGGAGTCATGATGAATTTTATATTAATTTTTATAATAACAGGCTTGGCTTGTTGGGCTTAAGTTATGGATTGTGGGCCCTAAGGAGTTAGTGTCCTAATACAATTATAACTTAATCTAGTCTAGAAATTATATATATATATGTGTATAATTTCGAAAATAAGACATTGATTCCTCCTTGGTATTTTCGAAAGACTCACATATAATTTCTAAGGAAATTTTCGAAAATTCCCTTACTCTTTTTGAGAAAATTCGGTCTGTGATTTTTCTGAAAAGTCACTTTCTAAATTGACAGATCAAATCTGTTTATTCTCTACGATAAACATCTGATTGATTTCTAGTGCAATCAATCAGAGGATTTTTGTTTTCTATTCGTGGACCTAATTCCGGAGATTGATCGAGCGAGTCATCGGTTCCCGGGATTTACAACAAGAGAAGATTAAATCTGTTGGAGTCCATAATCAAGCCTTAGCTTGAAGAGGTAAAAATATTTAATTGTGAATTTATATTTTTACTTGCAAGACTTTAATCGTTTGGATTTGATACCCACGATATGGAATCGTTCCATATCAAAAAATAAAATTTTTAAACTTCCGCTGCTCCGGGTATTATATCCGTGTGATCAGAGAACGCATGTTCCAACACAAAGGTGGACAGGGACCACCAAAGATGCGTTTTTTCAGGGGACCACTGCAAAAGCAGGAGATGCCCCGACAACAATAAAAAAGGCATGTGAGGAAGATAGAGCCAAAAGAAAAAAGACAGCATGTGACTCCTCCACCAAAAGATGCCATCAATAATGGCATAACATGACAAGGTGGATAACGGGTGACTCATCCACTAGCTAAAAATGCCATTAATAATGGCATAAAAGGACAAGACAAAATAGCTGTAAGATTCCCTGAAGTTTTTCGATGAAACGAGTGGAACCTCAGCTATAAATACAAGCGTTCAAGAAAGCTGAAGACATCGAGCGTTTCCTTCAGTTTTCTTACAAATAAATTGTTGTAATATTTCTCATTCTATTGTAATAAGTTTTCTGTTTATGTATTTCAAGAACAAAGCTATTATGAGTAGCTAAACAAGTTGTCTTCTCCTCTTCAAAGGAGTTGATTTATGTAATAATATTTTGTCTGAATAATTTTTCTAAAGTCTCTTGTTCTTTCTTGCTCATATTTTATAATTAAATTCATATACCATACGCCTTAAGGTAGAAAAAGAATTAAGGCTGTGCTGGGTGTCGTTAAAGGAGCTTGTGCAGAAACCATCTGTTTCTACTGCGTGGTTGGAATATGAGGAGCACTTCGTAAAACTCGGCAGGTATGACTCGACGATACTATGGTCAAAGAGGTATTTGAATTTAATTCATCTTACGGAAGCATATTGGACCCTAATCCAGAGTATATCGGCTGGAAACCTTGCGTAACCGATAGTTCTGACTTGCCTGAACAGGTTCGATAGGTAAAACAATGTCACATACAAAGGATTAAATGTTAAACACTTTGTTAAGACAAATTTAAGGACCACTAGGGAGTTGAAAAAAAGAAATTTGAGTGTAAAGAGTTAAAAGGAAGAAATATTTGAGTTTAAGAATTTTAAAATAATTTAACCTTATCTTAATTGAAGAAATCTTATTTTAAAGTCGTGTGTGTGTACGTGTGTATTACTTTATCCAAAAGAAAACGTCAATGAAATGTATTGGTACACAGCCACGTGCCACGTATTGAAACCCATGCAAGCTCGAAAACTGACGCGTGCTCATTCCTCCCAGACTACAAATCCATGAGCCACAATATTTCCTCAAAATTAATCCCCAATCATGCAAGCGACGAGAATCGATCAGAAATCCCCCGAATATCAGCCGCAGAGGCTGAGGGAGAAGAAAGTGAGAGATTTAATGGCTGACATGAAAAGAATTAGGCTGGTGGAGGTTCCTTACACTGCATCTTTGGCTGACACCATGAACGCCTTGATGGCCAACAGGGTCTCCGCCGTGCCCGTGGCGGCGCCTCCGGGTCACTGGATCGGAGCTGGTGGTTCCATGATCTTGGAGTCCGATAAGCAGACCGGGGCCGCCAGGAAACACTACATAGGGATGGTGACTCTGCTGGATGTTCTGTCTCATATTGCTGTGAATCACGTTGACCAGGCCGGAGAATTCGAGCGGAAGATGATGCAGGTTCCCGTTTCTTCCATTATAGGCCATTGCCTCGAGAGTCTCAGTCTTTGGACGCTTAACTCTAATACTGGGTTTGTTCTCGACTTCAATTAATTTTGATAATTAAGCTTGAGATATTCATATAGATGGTGAATTGAACAGGCCAGCCGTTCAAGCCATGATTCATTATATTGCTCTATCATATTCATGTTTGAAATGACAAATATTAAATTAATTATAAGTTGAAAATGGTTCCCAAGTGTACGTTTCTCATAAAAGCATATATATATATATAATTGGGGGTGGTAATTATTGAGTTGGTTTTGATTGTTTTGTACTAAATCAGCATATTGGACTGTATGGAAGTCCTAAGCAAAGGAATTCACCGAGCTTTAATTCCAGTGGACAGCAACATGGAAAACGTAGCAGCAGGAGTGGAGCTGGTTGAATGCGCATTCAGCTATAGAATGCTGACCCAAATGGATCTGCTCAAGTTCTTGAAAGCACACGAGTCTGAGCTTAAAGGTATTATGGGTCGACCCGTGAGACAACTCGGAGCCGTGAGTGATATCGTTTTCGGGGTTACCGACCAAACCAAAGTGATCCATGCCATTAAGTGCATGAATATGGCATCACTTAATGCTGTGCCCATCATTGAAGCTACGATGGATATCGAGGAGGATCGTAGCCAGCTTATTAATGTAAGCCATCTACATTAATTTGACAACTGATCATTTCTTTTTTTTTCCTATATTTACAGTGCCTAATTTTGACTTGCTCTGTTTGGCTCTATTTCAGGGGAAAGATAGGAAACTTGTGGGAACATTCTCATCAACTGATCTCCGAGTATGCCCATTATCGCAGCTGGAATCCTGCCTGCATTTGAACATAATCGACTTCATCGAGAAACTGTCGGAGACTCCACTGCACAAAGCCTGTAACATGAAAAACTCGACTAAAGAACTCATAACCTGCCACCCCGAGTCGCCGCTACAGGAGGTGTTGGACAAGGCCATCAACAACTGTGTTCACAGGGTTTGGGTCCTGGATGAACAGGGCATGCTGGCGGGGCTTGTTTCGCTTACGGATATCATCCACGCTATCCGAGTTTGGATGCTTTCGGAGCCAGCTTGATGAAAGCTGATCTGATGATGTGAGGAGTTATGGTTTGGTTTGGTTTGGTTTGGTTTGTATATCGCGTATCTTTTATCAAAATAGAATCCAGACGGTGTGTTGTTAACAGACAGACAGACAGACAGTTTTAAACTGTGGTCTGGGCAAATTTTTTTTTTCTTTTTTTCTTTTTTTTGCCAGAAAGATAGGCTTCTGATGTGTAATTCTGGTCGATGAAAGATAGGTAAAGCAGTGTTAATCTGTTAATAACACTGCATAGGCCTATCTCTTTAGAACAACTTTGACTCGGGTCTTTTTCCACGATAGTGTTGTTAATGGCTCTGATTTTCAATATACGGTGGAATATTAAAGGTTTTTGGTTCTTACGTCCCAGATGAGTTGTTTGTGATTGCTATAAAACAAAACAATCCTAACCAATGAGCGATGTCGCGCGTATTGCCATTGATGGAGTCACCATCTTGTTTTGTTTGGTGTTTAACTTGAATAATCTGCCTTATTATTTTGTGAATTCCGAATTAGTTTATCCATTCATCGAACGAGAAATACCATAGATAACTAGCTGGTGCTTGCTGACTTTCAGATTTTAACAAAACAAAAGAATGATTTGGACAAGCCTCGGAAATAAGTCAAGTCTGTTTATGCATATATGTCTGCAGCAAAATATCTAGCGGTACCTATTAATCATCCGAGAGATCTGTATCTTTATTTTGTGTTCTTATAATCAATTGAACATATATTATATTACATTAAAACATAGGAGATTGTATTTGTTTAATGTAGACTAGAATTATGGCATGTGATCGCATGATAGAACCCACAGTTTTGAAGTTCAACATGAGGTCTCGATGACAACAGAAACAGGAAGGCTTAATTCGTTGAAAATCTACATGCATGCTGCCGTTGAGATGGCGGGTGGGTAGTGAGTGATGAGGAGGCATTTGGTTAGGTTTTGTTTTCGGTTTTGATAATTTTACTTCATCGTACCAAACAATACCTAATAGTCTACCAATTTCGGTTCACATTGAACATATCATAATTATCTAACACAAAAACACTAATATATAAGTGCCAAATCGTGAACAAGGAAAGGAATTAATTGATCATCATAAGCACTGTTTCCGTTATTAAAAGAGTAAGTTAGTTTTTGAGATTGCTTATAATAAACATTTTTGAGCTTTTTTCTGGTAAAATTTCACAAAATTTTCACATTTTTGTGAAGGAAAAACTTAAAAATATTTTTTAAAAAGGGAAAATAAGTTTTTTGGTCCATTAACTTGTCCATGTTTTGATTTTGGTCCATTAATTTTTCCAATGTGGGTTTTGGTATACTAACTTTGCATTTTCAGTGTTTTTTAGTCCAACTGCATACGTGTCAACTTTTGATTGGTCCAAAATGATGACGTGGACCAATCAGAAGCTGACACGTATGCAATTGGACCGAAAAACATTGAAAATGCAAAGTTAGTGTACCAAAACCCACATCTAAAAAGTTAATGGACCAAAACCCAAATGAGGTAAAGTTACTGGACCAAAAAACTTATTTTCCCTTCTAAAAATCATCTCAAATACTACCTAAACATAATTTGATGCAAACAATGAATATCAACATTATTACATCACCTATATGGTTGAGTTGAGTATTACAAGGATTAATTTTTTAAAAAAAAAAATAGTTCCTTCTCATTCAATTTAATTTCTTATTTTCATCGTTCTACATCATGGATCAAGCGATGTCAGGTTTATCATACTCAAGATCAAAAACTTTCCGAACGAAAACTTTGTATAAAATCAATTTTTAACTAAATCTCCTAGCATCAACTTAAAATTAGACGATCATTATTGAAAGTTTGAACATATAATTGTATCGAGTATATATAATGATATTAAATCCAATTTATTGAATTTAAATAATCTATTCGGGTGCGTCCGTTGAGTTATTTACCTGTGCCTATGGGGTAGATATATATATTAGCCATAGAGAAGTAAACCTGCCGGGTATGCTACATTTTTACAAGGACTTGACGAAGCCCATAGGCCATTTTCCTAAATAACTGAACTTGCACTGGGCTCTATGTATGACGACGAGATAGATTAACTCAAACACGTGTGTGGATTGCTTTGAGTGCGTTTAAACATAAACTCGTTCTATTGTCATCTCTAGTTAACACAATTATAATTTGCTACGGAAATAATAATTTGCGATCACCTTTAATATAAGTCCGTTATAATTTTCAATAATCTTTTTTCCCCAAAAAATTAAATAAAAAATAGATCTCAAGTTGGCTTTTAATTTTTCCTTTCATATATTTTGACGATCTAATATAATTCCTGACTAGAAATTTTTCATACTTGTTGCATTTTTTTTTAATACGTTTTCTTTTTTTACCACGAACATATATAATAAAATTTGAAATCATATAGAAGCAAGATTATTATTGGCTCTAAGAATTTGAACGGTAACCACATATATCTCATTAGTACCGGATATTGTAACATTTCACTTCTTCGATTAGGAACTGAATTTCGCATTGCATGTCTACACACGATTTCAACTATCAATAACATGGAGTGCTGTACACAAATTGTAACAAACTTCACCCCGACTATAAGAAAAAAAGAACGTAGATATTAATTAGAAAAAATTTCTGTACCCAATTTTAGAAATAATATAATATTCATTTATGTGTGCGATGCATGTTATATTATCACGAGCAACTCGTCCAATATTTCAATTTTAAAAAAGAAGTAAACTCAACTTTCTGTTGCGCACGAATCATCAGATTACTTATTAGTTTAAGAGTCATTAGGAATTTATAAAATGTTAAAGCCATGTTAATTCCCAACATTTGGATTTCCAAAGCCAAAAGTGGTCAGTGTAGTAGTACTTGTTTTTGAGTGGATAATTGCTGGCCAGTGAAAATAAGCACGGGAGAACAAACCAAGAAGCATAATGATTATGGTTATGATTTCTATGAACACTAAATTCATTAGTATTATAATATATACTGCCTATTTTGTTTTTAAAATATTGCGCACACCACATAATACCAAAGTTACACCACTCTGCCTAGCAAAGCCCAGGCGTGCAATACAATGCCAATGTAATTAAACATTTTGTTAAGTGTAATTTTAATAGGCTTGTTTTGATTATTTTGACATATGGATATTCTATGATATTTGATCTTTTATATCTTTATATTTGATAAGGTTTGTTTTGACTATCATATTTCAGATCTTAATGAAGATTTGATCAGGCTAATAAATAAATATTGAGAACATGTCTAGATTCGTTGGAAAAATCTTTAAACTCCATATATGATAATGATATGTTGATAATTGATAAAATTGCTTAGATTTCGTGTTTGTGATATCTCAAGGGCTTAAACTCCTATATTATTATGAGAAATACTGCAGTAGATCACGGGACTTATTCTGGAGAAGAAAACACATTGTGTTCTACTAATTGTCCCGACATCCAATGAGACAAGTTGAGAAAAATATCACGAAAATACATTATGTGTTGAGGGTTCAAGTTTTATCGTGATACATGCTCACAATTGAAGACTTTGATACATTCCTCGGGAGAGGAAGGTGAAGTTCTCGGGAGAGAACAATCAGCCGCATCGAAGGGAGTTCGAAGAGAGTGGAACCAAAGACGAGTGGTGCTCGCCAAGTGGATCTGCTGAAAGTCACTACAAGAAAAACGCAAAAAGACAACGGATTTTATCCGTTGTCGTAGGGGATATAAAACCGTTGTAACTGATGGTGTTGTCAAAACTGTGTCTCTACGACAACGGATAAAATCCGTTGTAGTAGGTACAAATTCGTTGTCTTTGAGAGAAACGACAACGGATAAAATCTGTTGTCGTAGGGGCGCAGTTTTGACAACACCATCAATTACAACAATTTTTTAGACCCCTTACGACAACAGATAAAATCCGTTGTCTTTTTCTATATAAAAAACAAAAAAAATAAAAATATTATAAATAAACCAAAATTTAAAATTTCATAAATAAAATTTAATATACAATTTTTTAGTATTACAAATCACTCAAAATTAAAATTCTAATCCAATGCACACTAAAAAAAATATCGGCAGGGTGGTCCAACGCTTTGCATCCTTGATGGTGTAATTAGCTGCAGCTCACATCAACTACTCTTCGATCTTTGATTCATCACTGCAATGTGACTGCGGTAAGAGAAGTTGTGGAACAAAGCCCTGATCTCCTTTAGCTTTTTCTTGGCAACAGCAAGCTCTCGGTGAATATGACTGGCTCATTTTATTACCTAAGTAAAACAATAGGAACCACTAGATGATGGCATGCACATTTAGACTTCAGAGCAGCTACTTGGCATAGAATTAAAGAGATCAACAAATGCCAATATTCATAAAGAGATCAATATTTAAGTTGTCCTTGTCACTCATTATTTGCTTTCATATGTCATAGTTGGCAGATTTCATCAAGCAATTTACCTTCTAAAGAGAAAAGAATGTTAACTCCTTAAAACCTAGGGATAAATTAGCAAATGCGTACCTCCACTAAAATCCACCAGCGCTGGACAATACCATGAAACCGATCCTTCCAGACAAACTCAGGGGTAACAATCAAATCAACCTAGCATAAATAAATTGTTTAGAATTCAAGAGCGACAAAAAATTTCAATTGCAGGAGAAACAAAAAAAAAAAAAAAGGTCCAACTGTCATTACCTTCAAATCAGTTCTAGTGATTGGACTGACTCTGGCTAATAACTGGACCATTGGGAAATATCCTAAGTGTTGTTTCACCAACTTAAATTGAAAAGTAAACAAACAAAATTTTATCAGGAAACCGCCAAAATAATCGAATCCCTCCTAAACAACAACTGAAGAAATAGAAAGGGACATGCAATAAAAATTGAAGCTAACCACTAAACCAAGTTGAACTGCTGAAAGGTTGAATGTTACCTGCAATGAGATATAAAATGACAGCAAGAATTATCAAAGCTCCAATGGAGATCCAGGACATCAAGTAGGAATGTTACCTGCAATGAGATGGTAGCTCCGGAGGTAGCACCAATATCATAGCTAAAGAAAAAACCCAATGCAGGGAACACAAATCTGACAATCAAGTATAACAGTCAAAATATACAGAAACAATGAACATAGATATGATAGAAATAAAATGCCGTAAAGATAGATACGTCCAAGGATTGCAATGGACTACTCCAACTCTTCGGAAGTTAAGGAAACCAAACTCAAGGAACTTTGCTTCCATTCTTTAAGCTCGTATCTAGATTGTTGTTCTCAAATCTTTGCCAATTAAGCACTACTCACGACTTTTGTAGAATAACATTATATGTGTTCTACTCTAGCTAAGGCAGAACATATTTCAACACATTTTTATTAATTAATAATTCAATCATATCATCATATCATATATATAAATGCGTCTACATTAAAATCAACCAATGATAATTAAATGTAATATCAAAGTTTAAGAATCAATAATAATAATATAATAATAATCCTTCCTTCAGTTATAGGGGTTAATTTTCATAATAATAATAATAATAATAATAATAATCAATTAAGAATGGGTGGCTCCGCTTTCTTGATTTTTGTTACCCGAAGCAGAGCTTGAATAGAATCTGCGAGCTTGTTGCGTCCACCAGATTACTTATGCCTTGTCTTTTGATATCCGCCTTCGATTCCTCGATTTGCAGTCTCCTTTCATGCAAACCCAATACTTCTCTGTGTCTTCTTCCGTCTGCTTCCTCCCGTGACTGCATCGCCTCAGCCATCATCAAAGCGCTCTTCGAGATTGCGGTCCCTATGTCTCCCAATGTGGCGGCGTCGCTGCTTCTTTCTCTGCCGCTCCTTACTTCTCGTTTCTTCCTTATTTTTGTCGCGGGCAAGTCTGTGCACTCACTCATGTCCTCAGAATCTGGGTCGTTTGATTATTATATATAAATGAGAGAGGAGCTTCAATAACCAGCCAAAAGTTAGATCCTCGATACATCAATAACCAGCCAAAAGTGTTTGCTCTCTCGAAGTAGCTTCAAATAAACTTCTTGAAATTTTGTAATTTTTCTCAGAAAAATCCATGAAGTATAAACAATAGACTGCAAAAATTTAATTCAAGATTTTGACTCCATGTTAGTCCATATAGATAAGTGGAGAGCTTAAACACAAAAGCCTAGAACTATAGGTAGGATGAACCTTGAGCATATAATTCCCTCAGTAATTACTTGGGGAGCAAATTTCTATCACAACCTCGGACCACCGTAGCCCACTCGAAACGATTTTCATTTGCTGCATGACATACACCTTAATCCAGTCTACAATGTGACCTAATTATACACTTTCTCGAGTCATCCCTTGCGCTGAGCTGACCATCGACGAAAGCAAAGCCCAAATTCACTTCATCATTCATTTTCTTTTTCGAGATAATTTATCAATTTCGTAGGATCTGACAATCACAATCATTTACATTGCTAAAGACGGCATAATCAGCAAGAAAACCTATCATCAAGTAACATATTTCCTTTCACTACAAATCAAGAATACAAATATTGACCTCACAATGCTCGAATGTTTTACAAGGATTTATAAAGGAAATGAAAAAGAATACACCGATAGAAATTTTCAACCAAAGAAAAATGAGCGAAAAATAGAAAACAACAAAGCTTGTGCATTACTAGACTTAAAAAGAGTAAAAACTAAATAAAGAAAACCACCTAACCTTGGATTTCCTATTGGAAGAACTGGGTTTACTGAGATGGGCCGAGACAGCAGCGGCGGAGTATGTAGACGGCAAAGCAGCTGTGGCGGAAGCCAGGCTGATATCATCATCTGACCTGAACACAATGAACCCAAAAAAGAGGAGAATAACGAGAAGAACTGTGACAAGAAGATGGATCCATATCAGCCATGGGATTTTGAAGCTTTGTATGATCAGTTCATCCCCAAACTGCTCCATTCCCCATCCAACTCCAACAAAATCGATTGATTTCTACACAGTAAACGGGGAAAACATCGAAAAAGGAACCAAAAAACAAAGACAAAAAAGGTGAAAAGTAAGAGTGAGAGAGAAGCGGAGAAGAGAAGTCTTCCATCATCAATCCTTCTTCTGCAACTCTCGATCTGAAGTCCGCTAGAGTGCTATGGTGGCTAGGGTTTGGTAATTGATGGCGAGAGCGATCAGGAGAAAGCGTTGAGGAGAGAAACGAGAGATCGCAAGAGAAAGAAAATGTGTTTCTATATTTAAAAAAAATTAATTTTATTAATATATAAAATAATAATACAACGGTTTTGTAGAATCCGTTGTCATAGGTCATAAAAAACGCGCTCAAAGACAACGGATTTTAAAATCCGTTGTCGTAGGCCATATAAAAAAAGCGCTAATAGACAACGAATTTTAAAATCCGTTGTCGTAGGCCATAATCTATTGTCGTATGACCATAAAAAAAACGCCCATCGACAACGAATTTTAATATCCGTTGTCGTAGGCCATAAAAAAGCGCTAATAGACAACGGATTTTAAAATCCGTTGTCGTAGGTCATAATCTGTTGTCGTTTCTTTAACAAAATAAGGCAAAGACAACGGAATTTAATAAATCCGTTGTGAAAGCTAATGAGGCAACGGTTTTTTCACAAAACCGTTGTCGTTTAGACGTTGTTGTACATCAAATTTGTTGTAGTGAGTGTTCGTCATAGAGGCGTCATAAAAAGAGGGAGTCTTTTTTTTATTGAATAAGCCCTTACATGATTGTAACATATTCAATTTTAGTGGATTATTTGATATCTGGGCGTGGTCCCGTAGATGTAGGTCTTTTGACCGAACTACGTTAAAATCCTGTGTCTTTATTTTCTATTCCGCTGCTTACATATCCTAGAAATAATGCTAATTTAAAAGACACATAAACTGCAAATTAAAAACACGGGTTTCAATTGGTACCAGAGAGGTTCACTTCATTTACTAAATAGTGAGATTCCGATTTTTGTATTCTGTGTTTTTGTTACAGATATGGATTTTGGAAGAGAAGGTGGATCAATGATAAGGCCTCCACTCCTGGACGGTACTAACTATCCATACTGGAAATCCAGGATGAGAGCATTCGTTAAATCCATCATTGAAAAGGCCTGGAGATCGATTGTGACTGGATGGAAGCCTCCGATGGACAAAAACAGTGAAGGAAAAGAAACCACACCGAAGAAAGAAGACAAATGGACCACCGAGGAAGAGCGATTGGGAGTCGCAAATGCAAAAGCTCTTAATGCTATTTTTATTGCGGTAAATTTAAATCAGTTTAAACAAATATCTACTTGTGAATGTGCTAGGGATGCTCTTGGAATATTTTGAAAACAGCTTATGAAGGCACCGCTGCTGTTAAAGTTTCAAAGTTGCAAATTCTTGCCACCAAGTTCGAAGATCTGAAGATGGAGGAGGATGAAACAATCAACGATTTCAATACAAAGTTGTGTGATATTACAAATAAGGCCTTTGCCTTGGACGAAAAGTACTCGGAAGCAAAACTTGTTCAAAAAACACTACGATCACTTCCAAAAAGATTTGATATAAAAGTTGCAGCTATTGAGGAAGCCAAAGATATAGATGGCATGCGACTTGATGAACTTACGGGATCACTGCTCACCTTCGAGATGAAATTCAAGCAAAAGAGAAAATACAAAGGGATCACCTTAAAAGCATAAACTCAAAACTTTGAGGGAAGTGATGTGTTAGAAAATGACAATGACCTGGTTGAATCTCTTACTTTGCTTACAAAAAATTTTTTTCCAAATTTTTGAAAAGAATGAAAAACAAGGGTAAAACTTTGAATTATTCTAGTGCTAACAAATCTCACAATTTTCGAAATTTCAGGAAAAATAAGGAAGAGATCGGTACTGCTAAAGAGAACAACAAATTCAAAGGAATACAGTGCAGGGCTTGCGGAGGTTTTGGACACATTCAAGCAGAATGTGCAAACACTCTTAAAAGGAAGAATAAAGCGATGAACTCCACTTGGAGTGATGATGACTCAGAGGAAAGTCAAGAAGATACCGAGGAACACGTGAACAATCATGTTGCCTTGACTGCTCACACCAATCTGTCAGGAAAAGAATTGCTGGAAACACAATGTCCTGGACCTGTCTTACTTGATGTCGCGACATGCAGTAAAACAAAGGCAGAAATTTTTGATTCTGAAACTGAAGCTGACTCGAATGATGATGAAGACAGTGACAAAGAATTTGAAGAAAAGGAAATATTGGATTCATATTCAAAAATGTACAGTATGCGGAAGATTGTGTGTAAAAAGAATTTGGAGCTGACCGAAAAATCAGAATTACTTGAATGTAAGAAAGAAGAATGGAAAAGACGTGCACATGAACTTGAATTGAGTGCTGCAGAGAGTGAAAGAAAATTAACAAATGCCTTACATTAACTCAATCTCCTGCAAGAATGTATTAAATTGCTTAATGTTGGAACGACTAATCTTGATCATGTTTTATCTGTGCAGAGGAACTATGGTGATCGAGTTGGATTAGGGTACCAAGGCAACAACTCAAATTCAGATACAAGATTTGTGAAAGATTCAAAGATGAACCAACATCAAGGGCATAGAGGTAAGTCATTTAAATTCGTCCCCATATGTCACTATTGTGAAAAACCTGGTCACATAAGACCCAAATGTTTTGAGTATATTAGAGATTTGAAGAGAAGAAAAATCATGTCATTCATTCATAGAATGTGTAGATCGTATCCTAGAACTAAAATTGATAAAACTCAAAACTTGGTTAAGAAAATTTGGGTTAAAAAATCTGATTTGAATGATTTTATTGCTTGCTCATCCTTAAAAGCATGTCCTGCTGAAAAAAAAATTTCTGAGAAAAGGTTGTTCTAGAGCCTGTTGCGACAGTAAAACAAAATTATGACATATTCATGAAGGCACTTGATTTCTGTGGGTGTGAATTACTTAGAAAAAAAATTTCAAATATATGTGCCATACACTTTTGAGATTAAATTGTTTGTATTTTAAATGTTTGAGCTTACAAGTTTAGAAAATTAAATTTTGACTTGAATTGAGTTAGATTGTGTGGTGAATACATTTTTTTGGAAATTGTGAATGATCGTCCTTGACAATGATAAATTATGTGAATTTATTGTGACTCAAGAATTAATCTTGGCCAATTCTCAATTTTTTTTGAAAAAAAAATGATGTGATTTGGAAGTAGAAGTGAATTGGATAAAAAAAATGGTTGGAAAAAGCTACCTAACAAACCCAATGGAAGGTTTTCTTAGAGTGTGAGCTACCAACCTACAAGTGGAAGAGGAAGTTTAATAAAATTATTGATGCATGTTTGGAAAAAGCTACCTAAAAGACCCAATGGAAGGTCTCTTTAGAGTAGGAGCTACCAAGACATGAAAAGAAAGAAAATAAATTTGGATTGGTCACATGAGTTTGAACTTGAAATTCCAAATTTATTTTGTCATGGAGTCAATACATGTGTTTCACATATGTTAAACCCACATCTATTTTTAAAGAGAGTTAGAAGTTAAGAAGTATAAACATGTAAGCTTGAATTGATTTTTTGGCATACCTAAATATTATTTATGACACATATATTTTTAAGTTTTTTTTGAGTAACTTTCCCCATAAATTTTTGTTCTAATTGAATTTTGTCAGCCAAATAAGCTTACTGTTGCATGTTAATAGATGGATAAATAATATGACGAAAAAAACGTGAGATTGAATAAGATAAATTATAAATAGATTAATTATAAAGGCTACCAAACGGTACCTTAGTAAAAAAAAGGATGGTACTTGGCGCTTTTGTATCAATTATCGAGCCTTAAACCATGTCACTGTTAAGGATAAATTTCATATTCCAACTTTTGATGAATTATTAGATGAACTCCATAGGGCTACTATTTTTTCAAAAATTGATCTACGAGGGAGATATCACCAAATTCGTATTTACCGACATGATATTCCTAAAACAACTTTTAGAACTCATGAGGGTCACTATGAGCTCATAGTCCTGCCCTTTGGGCTTACAAATTCTCCCTATACCTTTCAAGCGTCCATGAACAACCTTTTTAAACCTTACCTTCGAAAATTTGTTATCGTCTTTTTTGAAGATATCTTAATCTTTAGCCAGAATTGGGAGCTTCACCTTGATCATTTAGCCATAGTTTTGAAATGCCTCCAACACAAATCTTATTTTACCAAACGATCCAAGTGTTTTTTTGGAAAAAATTCTATTGACTATTTGGACCATGTTGTTTCTGCTCAAGGGGTGCAACCTGACCCCCTAAAGATGATTGCTATCCAGGATTGGCCCCCTCCCACCACACTTAAATCCTTTCATGGATTCTTGGGATTGACAGGATATTATCGAAAGTTTGTGATAGGATATGCCTCTGTGGCAGCACCTCTTACTGACCTTCTGAAAAAGTGTAGTAGCCCGTACCCAGTTTTAGTAAGTAATTGCTAATTAAACCGATAAACATGATTAAGAAGACTTCTAATGGATTAACGGAGCCCGGGATTAGACCCAGAATGATCAGAAATGGTCCGGAGGGTCAGGCAGAACGGAAGCAATGTTCTAGGAACGGATGCAACGTTCATGCCATCAGAAATGCGTCACTGCTTACGTACTTGATGTAACATTGGCACCATCGGAAGCAACGATGGTGAACTGACGCAACGTTCGTCAGGCAGAACGGACGCAACGTTGAGGAACGTTCGTGGTCTATAAATAGAGGTGCCGAGATTCATTTCAAAGCACACCATCCACCTCTTCTCTCTCGATTCCTTAGCCTTCTAACTCAGATCTAGGAAATTCTAGGCGTCTTATTGGGAATCCGGAAGTGACATAGCGATCCAGGCGTCGTAGCAGAGCTGTGGCCTAGTTTTGAGGCAATCGACAGCAAAGGGCTAACGACGGACGAAGGTATAGCTTTTGCTTTCTAAAAATATTTAGGAGTATGCAATAGCCTAGTTAAGGCTTTTAGAGCTCTTTAATGATATTAGTATCATTTGGCAGTGTAGTGCGGATTATAGGCGTAGACCTAGAGCTGGTAGAGCGCGCCTAGTATTTGAGGTACGAAAGTACTGTTCGAGATATCCTGACTGAGTATGCATGTATTATGTGACTGCATGATTTATATGCCATGATTTTATGCTGCATACATTTACATCTTGAGTTATCTCTATTGAGATGTCTGTTAGTAGGGTTTACCCTATCCTGTTAGTGGATGGACTTCCATTGATTTGGGTCCCGCATATCCATTGATATTTCGGTATGTGAGCCACCTCCTGAAGCGACGGCACATCGTGCTACATACCAGGGCCCGGTCTGTCTTTGTTATCTGATTCTTGACCTCCAATCAGTAAACGGTACACTTGCATGCATGTATACTCATACTCTCGTGCTGAGCGTTTTATGCACACGTCTCGTACTCTGTGTTTCTGGATACCCTATTCCTTGGGGCAAGTTTGCGATTGGACGAGGCGGCTGGATCCAAGAGGGGCTAGGCAGTGGTTAGTCAGCTGGAGCTTTGTCTAGGTTTTTATTTCTGTTGTATTGCATTGATACAACGTTCGATCTGGTTGTATAACTATTTGGGTATTTGCAGATTCCTTGCCTTGGGATTGAAGTATTTTATATTGTTTATGGTTTCCGCAGTTTAATTCTGATTTACTGTTTGATTAAGTTAATTGCATTCCTAAGTTCTATTTAGTAGGTGATCTCGGTAAGGGTCACTACATTTATGGTATCAGAGCATGCATAGTATTCTTGGGAATGTAGATTCTGCATAAGATAACCGTGAGGTAATTTTTGTAGATGGCGGATCGTGATGATCAGAGTAGTCACGACAGTATTGGTGGACGTTGGGGCGATGCCGACCGGGAGCGTCATCGGGAACGCCATCATCGTCGTCGTGATGAGGATCGTTTCAGTGTGCATCGATTCCTGCAGATGGGTCCTAAGCCCTTGGTTGGAGGCGAGTCTCCAGAGGATGCGGAAAACTGGTTAGACCGCATGGAGACGACTTTCCAGACTTTCCACTGCACTAAGGAGCAGGAGATGGAGACACTGGTTTACCTTCTGGATGGGCGAGCCCGTAGGTGGTGGAGGTTTACTTCTGCACCCTTTGTTACGGCGAGAGGAGTGGCCACCTGGGCCGAAGTCCGCACAGCTTTTCAGAAGCTGTATTTTCCTCCTGCACTCCGTCAGTCGAAGGAGGGAGAGCTGCTGAGTCTACGGCAGGGAGCCATGTCTATTGACGAGTATCAGCAGAAGTTCTTTGATCTGTTGTCTTATTGCCCTGAGATTGCCGACAGCTCTAAGATGAAGTATAATCTGTTCCTTCAGGGCCTTAATCCTGATATTCATGACCGTGTGGCGTTTGGTGATGACATGACCTACGAGGGTTTGGTGAGCCGTTGTCACCAGGCGAAGGATAGCATTCGGCGGAACAAGTCTTTCTCTCAGTCTAGGCCTGCGACTTCTTTGGGTCCCCGTGCTCAGACTTTCAAGAAGTCCGGATCTACTTCTTCTTCCTCTGGTTCTGCTGGTGTTGTCCGTTTTGGGAAGAAGGACAAGTGTGATCATTGTGGGAAGAACCATCCGATCGACCGATGCCGCAAAGCTTCTGGAGCTTGTTTTCGATGTGGAGAGGTTGGTCATCTCCGTGAAAGAGTAGGTGCCCAGTGAGCCAACTTGTGGCTATGGGCTTTGATGACTCTTTGTAAAAACAATCTTTTGTTTAATGTAATTTACACTTTTATTAATGGCAATGACTTTATATTACTTCATATTGTTATATTGTGATATACTATTGTTGTTTTGATAAAGACCTTGAACATACCATAGTGTATGTAAGATGTGGTAGAACATGGAGATGTCTATCATGAAATACATCTTATAGTCACTGTATATTCTAAACTGTTCCTAGTCGATTGAGCCGTCCGATAATAAGGATAAGGATCGCTCGAGTTTGAGACTAGCATTTGCGATGCGGAGTACCACGTTTCATTGGTAGGGAACATAGAGATGTTCGAAGCATGCAAATAGATATTCATAGGATGAATAATCGAACTACCCTATCCGGACTTTCCAAGTGGTTATCACTTATCGAGTGGATAAAGTCCGCGGTTTTGGTTGTACACCATTAGTCCTTACGACTTGAAACATCATGGAGACTCTATATGCTAGTGCTGTGCTTTGACTCGTTTACCGACTCTATGGGGGTCATCAGGTGTCGAGATTGGGTACAGTTACGACACATATAGGAGTCGATGCATTGTTGTCAAGGATTCACCACATACTTGCGAGTGTGGATATCCTATGCGATCTGAGGAGATATTAGTGTGACAAATCTCTGGCCAGAGTACTTGATGTGATTTAAGAAATGGTTTCTTAGTAGCACATGCGATGTCACTAATTTGATCTTCAAGATGTATTGCATAGTTATCGAATCTTGAGCGACTCTCGATATACCAATGGTTGTTGATTCGATCGGGATATATGGATGAAGGGACCGTACTGTACGCTAACCAAAATCTACTGGTTCTTGTAGGCACTATCAGTGATACCTAGGGAATCATGGGGCGATGTTGCTAGGCGCTTTACCATGATTCGTTGGGCAAGTCGAAAAGTGTTGTTCCGAGTCACAAGGAGTTGTGAGCCCACGGCTAGCTGTATCCCTGAACCATTGAGGGTCACACAGTGTAATGGAGTTTTAATCCCCGTTGAGATAGTTAAATTTAAAGAGTTAAATTTAATGAACTAAGGAGTTGGACTTCTTAAATAAGAGTAAGGGAGTAGGATTTCCTAAAATGACATAGGGATGGACATTTTTGGAAACCACTGAATTCGGATTCAGGAAAATTTATCTTGACTTTAAAATGTGCAGAAATGGTTTCTGTGCACATTGGTAAAATCGGTTTATCAATCGGAGTCACGATGAATTTTATATTAATTTCTGAACATGCGGGCAGTGCTTGTCGGGCCTCAACTTATGACTAATGGGCCCTAAGGTGTTAGTGGCCTGCATTATAAATAAGTTATTGCAGTACAGAAATTACACACAATAGGTCATAATTTTGAGAGCAAAATTTCGAACCCTAGCCTCCTCTCTCTCTCACAATTCGGCCGCCCCCCCTTTGCTCTGTCAGAGAAATTTCCGGTCTGTGATTTTGAATCGCAGTCTGAAATAACGAATCAGATTCGTTTAATCTCTTCGCAGAAAACTTCTGATAGATTTTTTAGTGCAATCTATCAGAGGGATTTAAACCCCATTCGTGGACCTGATTGAAGGAGTTCATCGGTTCCAGGGAGAGACAACAAGAGCAGATTAATTCTGTTGGTGTCCAATAATCTCGCTTCGAGATTGAAGGTAAAATTTAACTAATTGTTATTTGAATTTTACACACTTATAATTTAATCGTTGAATGGTTGATACCCACACTATGGAATTGTTCCATAACAAAATTTTAAACTTCCGCTGCACCGGGTATCAATCGTGATTGATCTGACCGCCAGTTTTCCAACAGTGGTATCAGAGCCAGGTTGCTCAGATCAAACGATTAAATTAATCGATTGTACAAAATTTTTGAGTCTCGGTTTTTGAAACAAAATAAATATTTTTAAATAAAAAAAAAAAATTTCGGGGCAAAACCCGGGCAGCGATTGGATCGCTGCCCGGTGGGGCAGCAATTGTTGCTGCCCCGGGCGGCGCACGGCGCCGCCCAGTGCGCTGCCCTGGCGCAGCGCAGGGCGGCGCTCGGCGCTGCCCTAAGGGGGCAGCCGGGCTGCCCCGGCCCGCGCCCCGGGTGCGGGCCGGCCCGGGAGTGTCCCGGGCGGCCCGCGGGAAAAATTATATTTTATTTAAAATTAATTTTAATGTGTTAAAATTTTATTTTTGGTCCGGTCAAAAATTGTTTTTGATTGGTTCACGAGATTTCGGATCGAATTGTTCGAGTCCGTAAATTTTAAAATTGATTTTTGGATAAATGTGAATTTTTGGAAAATTTTAATATTTTATCCTTAAATTGAATTTTGAAATCAATTATTTTTGGTACAATTGATGATAAGATATGATCTTATAATATATTAAGTAAAATATGATTTTATCTGTAAAATTGGATTTTATAGATAAAATATGATTTTATTTGATATAGAGATAAAATATGATTTTATGTGTAAAATATGATTTTATATATAAAATATGATTTTATCTTGTTTAAATTTGAATTGCCACTGCATGTTATCCAATAAATTAATTTTGAATTAAATGTTATTGGATAAGGATGATCGATTGCCATGACCAATTTTGTAGGTGTATGTTAGGAATTTACATTTTGTTTTATTGTTGTTGGTTTTATTAATGGGCCTGGTTTATGGCCCGATATGAATGTCATATGTAATAAAAGTGGGCTTGGTTTATGGCCCGTTCCCACCCCTAAAAATGTATCCCCTGCTTGTCATTGTTATTTATTGTAAATACATTAGATTTAGTGGGAGATCAAGATTTGAAGATGGTGGGCCCAGCAGACAATAAAGACTGAAGAAATGTAAATTGGAAGCACATGTAATAGGATTGCATTGCATACTGCATATTACCTAGGATTGGACTAAGACCCGTGATTGGCAACCACGGGTCAATTAGAAATGGAATCGATCATCCTATATAATATATGATATTATGATTGTATGCATGTTTAGACATAATTGCGTGAATCCGGCAAGCATGCAATAAATTGAATATGATGAGACAAATATTTTATAATTAAAAATTCCTCATTTTAAATATGATTTAAAATTGATATCAAGATAAATAAAGGAAATTTAAATTTGTTTAAATGTTCCTACCTTCCATCAACGGTCAATGTATGTGATGCTACCCGCGGATACGGTCCGGCTCATATTATTGGGGGGGCCCGTCCGTCGGAAAGCTGTACATTGGATCGACACATGTTGTAAGTTGGGTGGAACTCCCATGGGATCGGCTCATATTATTGGGGGATCCACATGGCGACCGTCCATCACAACTTAATATTGATGGGTCATCTTGACATGTCACTTTAAACGGCGTCATATTATTGGGCCCTTATTGGACATGAGGTAAATACATGGGGGTTGCTTTGGAAGCAATTGGGCTCTACCTTTTGAGAATTATGGTTGGCTGATATTATTCGGGATCATAAGTTTGTCAATTGGACTCCATGTTCTCACTAAGGAAAAAGTTTCCCGTTTTCACTAGAGGGTGGTGAAATCGTTAAAATAGTGGGAGTGAGATTCATAAAATTAAATTTCGCCTATTTTATGTCTTAGTAAATTGTTAAACAATCATTGATATATGTCTGTTTTTCTTTTCAGTATTTCATACGATGAATTCGCGTAATCCTTTATTCTCGATCCTCGAACAAAACAAGTTGACTGGCGCCAACTATACGGAATGGTTCCGGAAGTTGAAGATTGTCTTAACTTCGGAGAAAATGCTCTACGTGTTAGAGAAAGCACCTCCGAAGGAAGCACCAGCTGATGTAAGTCCGGAGGAATTGGCCAAGCTTGATGCATGATGGGACCATGACATCAAGACCAAATGCTATATGCAAGCCTCGATGTCTGATGAACTCCAGAGGCGATTTGAGGACACGGTGAATGCTGCTGACATTCACGCGCAACTCAAGGAACTTTTTGGGGCTCAATCGAGGGCTGAAAGGTTCGCAACTGTTAAGGAGTTGATGACGTGCCGCATGCGTGAAGGGACTTCGGTCCGTGATCATGGGGTACGAATGATTTGGCTCATACAAAAGTTGGCGACCCTTGATTTGGTGTTGGAGCATGAACTCAATGTGGATTTACTGCTTCTGTCTCTTCCTTCTTCATTTGATGGATTTGTGATAAATTTTAATATGAACAAGATAGAGGCCACCCTTGAAGAGATGGTCAATATGCTCGTTACATATGAATCCACACTTAAGAAGGATAAGCCCGTTTTCTTGGTGGGCTCCTCATCTTCTGCTAAGAAGGGGCCAAGTATGAAGGGCAAGAAACGTTCTGCCCCACCCAAGAAAGTCGAGCCCGAGAAGAAGCAAAAGACAAAGGCTTCAAACAATGGAAAATCCAAGGATGTTTGCCATTACTGCAAGAAGCCGGGACATTGGAAGCGTAACTGCAAGGAATATCTAGATCAGTTGCGAACTGCAAAGGGTATGTTCTATATTGAAATTAACGTTTTGCTTAACACTACTTCTTGGGTATTGGATACCGGATGTGGATCTCACATTTGCAATGATTTGCAGGTGATGACAAGAAGTCGGAGGCTTAGAATGGGTGAGACCCAGCTGAGGCTCGGGAATGGTTCCAGAGTTGAAGCTACAGCCGTAGGAGACGTTTGTTTAATTTTGCAGAACGGTTTTAAGTTATTATTAAGAGATGTTTTATTTGTTCCAGATTTAATTAAAAACATTATTTCTATTTCTATGCTTGATAGAGATGGTTATTCTTGCAATTTTGTGAATGGGATTTGCAATATTTACAAGAATGAATGTTTGATTGGAAATGGACAACTTGAAAACGATCTATACAACTTAAAACTAAAAGACGTTCCAATAAATTATATTGATAAACCGGCGACAACAAACAAAAGGAAAATCGATAGTCAAAACCCGGCAAACCTTTGGCACGCTAGACTAGGTCATATTTCCTCAAGGAGGATGAACAAGCTAGTGGGAGAGGGCATGTTTGATATGTCTGATATTAACTCTCTACCTACTTGTGAATCCTGCCTAAAAGGGAAAATGACTAAATCTCCTTTTAAGGGGAAACCTGAGCGTAGTCAAAATCTGTTGGATTTGATCCATACAGATGTTTGTGGTCCATTTAGAGTTGGGACTCAACATGGCCACACCTACTTCATTACCTTTACTGATTATTATTCAAGGTATGGGTATTTATATTTGATGAAATATAAGTCTGAAGCATTTGAAAAGTTCAAAGAATTCAAGGCTGAAGTAGAAAACAAGCTAGGTAAAAGTATTAAAGCACTTCGATCGGATCGAGGTGGAGAATACTTGAGTACCGAGTTTTTGGACTATCTGAAAGAGAATGGGATTCTCTCTCAGTGGACTCCTCCTATGACACCACAGCTGAATGGTGTATCGGAGCGTCGTAATCGAACTTTGTTGGACATGGTTCGATCCATGATGAGCTTCACTGAGCTTCCACCTTCGTTTTGGGGCTATGCGCTTGAAACGGCGGTATTGTTGTTGAACAACGTCCACACTAAAGCAGTGGACAAAACACCATACGAGTTATGGAATGGCAAAGCTCCTAAGTATTCGTACTTGAGGATTTGGGGATGTCCTGCTTACGTGAAGCGGACAGTGGGAGATAAGTTGGATAGTCGATCCAGCTTATGTTATTTTGTAGGGTATCCGAAGAATTCAATCGGATATTATTTCTATTATCCTGCTGAAACAAAGGTGTTTGTTTCTAGAAATGCCACCTTCTTGGAGAAGGAGTTCTTATTGGATAAGAAAGGCGAGATGATGGAACTCGAAGAAGTTCGAGAAGAACCCGAAATACAAAATAACGATCCTACACCTCAGGAACCATTGCTGGACACGCCTGAACCTAGAAGATCCGAGAGGACTTCTAGACCTCCTGTTCGATATGGTCTTCTTCTTGAAGGGGATCAAGATGAACCCGACATTGGATGTGATCCAAGAAACTTCAAGGAAGCAATTTCTGATGCGGATTCAAATTTATGGCTTGAAGCTATGCAGTCTGAATTGGATTCAATGCATACAAACCAAGTTTGGTCTTTAGTAGATCCTCCTGATGGAATTGTTCCAATAGGGTGTAAATGGATCTACAAGAGAAAGCTTGGGCCTGATGGTAAGGTATTGACCTACAAGGCGCGATTGGTGGCGAAAGGTTATACTCAAAGGCAAGGAGTTGACTATGATGAAACCTTTTCACCAGTTGCTATGTTCAAGTCCATAAGAATCCTTATTGCCATAGCTGCATGGTATGACTATGAGATATGGCAAATGGATGTGAAGACTGCTTTTCTTAATGGAGACATTAAGGAAGAAATCTATATGAAGCAGCCTGAGGGGTTCACATCCATGGGAAGCGAGCATAAGGTATGCAAGCTTCAGAGATCAATTTATGGTCTAAAACAAGCATCAAGAAGTTGGAACCAGAAATTTGATGAAACAATAAAAGATTTTGGTTTCATCAAGAACCCGGAGGAACCGTGCGTGTACAAGAAAGTAGTTAAGGATGCGGTGACATTCTTAGTACTTTATGTTGATGACATCCTACTCATTGGGAATGACGTAGGGATGTTGCAGTCAACAAAGATATGGTTATCAGGTAGATTCTCGATGAAGGATTTGGGTGAGGCATCCTACATTCTTGGGATACAGATCTATAGAGATAGATCTAAGAGAATGATAGGACTCACCCAATCAACCTACATCGACACCATATTGAAACGGTTTTCAATGGATGGGTCCAAGAGAGGACATCTACCCATGTGTCATGGAGTTTCTCTATCCAAGTCTATGTGTCCCAAGACTGATGCAGAGATAGAGAATATGACACATGTACCATATGCGTCAGCTATAGGTAGTATCATGTATGGGATGATATCTACCAGACCGGATGTAGCATTTGCTCTGAGTGTCACGAGCAGATATCAGTCTAATCCTGGTCAAATGCATTGGAAAGCCGTGAAGGACATTCTTAAGTACTTACGAAGGACTAAGAATATGTTAATGGTCTATGGAGGACGAGAACTCAAATTGGAAGGCTATACCGACTCTAGCTTCCAAAGTGACGTGGATGACTCGAAGTCAACCTCTGGATTTGTATTCATGCTCAATGGCGGTGCTGTCTCTTGGAAAAGTTCCAAGCAAGACACCACAGCGGATTCCACCACTGAGGCTGAATACATTGCAGCATCAGCTGCTGCTAAAGAGGCCGTTTGGATGAGGAATTTCGTCCAAGAGTTGGGCGTCATTCCTGAATTTGTTGGTCCAGTCCCGGTGTACTGTGACAACACGGGTGCCGTTGCTCAAGCAAAGGAACCAAGGTCTCATCAAAGATCCAAACACGTATTGAGGAAATACCACATCATCCGGGAGATTGTGGAAAGAGGAGACATCACTGTCGAACGAGTGGCCTCTGCAGACAATATCGCTGATCCGCTTACTAAGCCCTTGCCAGGACCATTGTTTGACAAACATCGCGAAGCAATGGGTCTACGTAGTATGACTAGTTGGCTATAGGGCAAGTGGGAGATTGAAAGAGTAGGTGCCCAGTGAGCCAACTTGTGGCTATGGGCTTTGATGACTCTTTGTAAAAATAATCTTTTGTTTAATGTAATTTACACTTTTATTAATGGCAATGACTTTATATTACTTCATATTGTTATATTGTGATATACTATTGTTGTTTTGATAAAGACCTTGAACATACCATAGTGTATGTAAGATGTGGTAGAACATGGAGATGTCTATCATGAAATACATCTTATAGTCACTGTATATTCTAAACTGTTCCTAGTCGATTGAGCCGTCCGATAATAAGGATAAGGATCGCTCGAGTTTGAGACTAGCATTTGCGATGCGGAGTACCACGTTTCATTGGTAGGGAACATAGAGATGTTCGAAGCATGCAAATGGATATTCATAGGATGAATAATCGAACTACCCTATCCGGACTTTCCAAGTGGTTATCACTTATCGAGTGGATAAAGTCCGCGGTTTTGGTTGTACACCATTAGTCCTTACGACTTGAAACATCATGGAGACTCTATATGCTAGTGCTGTGCTTTGACTCGTTTATCGACTCTATGGGGGTCATCAGGTGTCGAGATTGGGTACAGTTACGACACATATAGGAGTCGATGCATTGTTGTCAAGGATTCACCACATACTTGCGAGTGTGGATATCCTATGCGATCTGAGGAGATATTAGTGTGACAAATCTCTGGCCAGAGTACTTGATGTGATTTAAGAAATGGTTTCTTAGTAGCACATGCGATGTCACTAATTTGATCTTCAAGATGTATTGCATAGTTATCGAATCTTGAGCGACTCTCGATATACCAATGGTTGTTGATTCGATCGGGATATATGGATGAAGGGACCGTACTGTACGCTAACCAAAATCTACTGGTTCTTGTAGGCACTATCAGTGATACCTAGGGAATCATGGGGCGATGTTGCTAGGCGCTTTACCATGATTCGTTGGGCAAGTCGGAAAGTGTTGTTCCGAGTCACAAGGAGTTGTGAGCCCACGGCTAGCTGTATCCCTGAACCATTGAGGGTCACACAGTGTAATGGAGTTTTAATCCCCGTTGAGATAGTTAAATTTAAAGAGTTAAATTTAATGAACTAAGGAGTTGGACTTCTTAAATAAGAGTAAGGGAGTAGGATTTCCTAAAATGACATAGGGATGGACATTTTTGGAAACCACTGAATTCGGATTCAGGAAAATTTATCTTGACTTTAAAATGTGCAGAAATGGTTTCTGTGCACATTGGTAAAATCGGTTTATCAATCGGAGTCACGATGAATTTTATATTAATTTCTGAACATGCGGGCAGTGCTTGTCGGGCCTCAACTTATGACTAATGGGCCCTAAGGTGTTAGTGGCCTGCATTATAAATAAGTTATTGCAGTACAGAAATTACACACAATAGGTCATAATTTTGAGAGCAAAATTTCGAACCCTAGCCTCCTCTCTCTCTCACAATTCGGCCGCCCCCCCTTTGCTCTGTCAGAGAAATTTCCGGTCTGTGATTTTGAATCGCAGTCTGAAATAACGAATCAGATTCGTTTAATCTCTTCGCAGAAAACTTCTGATAGATTTTCTAGTGCAATCTATCAGAGGGATTTAAACCCCATTCGTGGACCTGATTGAAGGAGTTCATCGGTTCCAGGGAGAGACAACAAGAGCAGATTAATTCTGTTGGTGTCCAATAATCTCGCTTCGAGATTGAAGGTAAAATTTAACTAATTGTTATTTGAATTTTACACACTTATAATTTAATCGTTGAATGGTTGATACCCACACTATGGAATTGTTCCATAACAAAATTTTAAACTTCCGCTGCACCGGGTATCAATCGTGATTGATCTGACCGCCAGTTTTCCAACACTCCGGAGGGATTGTCCATTGTCTGGGGGAGGCGGTTCTGGTTTTGGTTCAGGATCGGGTTCTCAGACCACTGTTCAGCAGAGGTCGCATGGACAGCCTGTTGGGAGTTCTCATTTGAGACCGCGGGCTTTTAGCCAGGTGTTCGCCTTGAGGCATGATCAGGCTGTGGAGGAGAATGAGAAGGTCATCGCATATACATTTCTACTTTATGGTATACCTGCTATCGTACTTATTGACACTGGTGCATCTCATTCCTTCATTTTTGCACGTTTTCTTAAGAGGCATAACTTACCATGACGTAGTAATTTCTGTTTCTACTCCGACGGGTCAATCTGCTTTGGCTAAGAGTCTAGTAATGGGTTTCCATTTAGAGTTTGAAGGGAACATTTTGATAGCGAATCTCATGGTTCTTGCGATGGATGACTTTGATTGTATTCTGCGGATAGACATGCTGACTACCTATCGAGCTTCAGTGGACTGCTATCAGAGATTAGTACGCTTTCATCCGGATGGGAGTGATAGCTGGTTTTTCTATGGTGAGGGAGCGCCACCCCCGATGCCTTTAGTATCAGCTTTGAGAGCCTGTCGAGCTCTAGAGTCTGGCGGGGAAGGCTACCTTATGTATGCAGTTGATTTGTCCGCTGAGAGCATTGGGATATAGAGCATTCCTGTTGTGGATGAATTCCCAGATGTATTTTCAGATGAGATTCCGATTTTTCCTCCTGCTAGGGAAGTCGAGTTTGGCATAGAGTTGATGTCGGGTACTTCGCCTATTTCTCGAGCACCGTATCGTCTGGCTCCGTCAGAGATGCAAAAGTTGAAGAATCAGTTACAGGATCTTTTGGATAAGGGGTACATTCGTCCTAGTGTATCTCTTTGGGGAGCTCATGTTCTCTTTGTGAAGAAGAAGGATGAGTCTATGCGGTTGTGCATTGACTACCGTCAGCTGAATCGAGTTACCGTGAAGAACAAGTATCCTTTGCCTCGTATTGATAACTTGTTTGATCAGCTGCAGGGTACTTCAGTTTACTCCAAGGTTGACTTGAGATCTGGGTATCATCCGATGAGAGTCCGAGATCATGACATAGCCAAGACTGCATTCCGTACTCCCTATGGGCATTATGAGTTTCTAGTGATGCCATTTGGATTGACTAATGCGCCGGCTATATTTATGGATCTGATGAACCGTGTCTTCAGGGAGTATTTAGACAAGTTTGTCGTGGTCTTCATTGACGACATCTTAGTGTATTTGCGTAATGTGAAAGAGCATGTTTCTCACTTGCGAGTGGTACTGCAGACTCTTCGGGATGAGCAGTTGTACGCCAAACTGAGCAAGTGTGAGTTCTGGATGAATCGAGTGGTTTTTCTTGGCCATATCATATCCAGGGATGAGATTTCTGTTGATCCGAGCAAGATTGAAGTTGTGCTTAATTGGTCGCGTCCAACGACGGTCGCTGAGATCCGTAGTTTTCTGGGTCTAGCAGGTTATGATCGTCGTTTCATTCTAAACTTCTCTCAGCTAGCTCGACCGTTGACGCACCTTACCCGCAAGGGTGTCGATTTCGAGTGGTCCTCCGAGTGCGAGGAGAATTTTTGTGAGCTTCAACGGTGGTTGACTTCTGCGCCGGTGTTGGCATTACCGTCAGGATCTGGAGGGTATGTGGTGTACACGGATGCCTTTCTTCAAGGGTTAGGTTGTGTCCTGACTCAGAATGGGCATGTGATCGCATACGCTTCTAGACAGTTGAAGTTGCACAAAGACAATTATCCAGTTCATGATTTGGAGTTGGCAGCCATTGTGTTCGCTTTGAAGATCTGACGTCATTATCTGTATGGTGAGAAATTTGAGATCTTCACCGAGCACAAGAGTCTCAAGTATTTGTTCACTCAGACGGAGTTGAACATGAGGTTGAGGCGTTGGATGGATTTGCTTAAGGACTATGATTGCGAGATTAAGTACCATCCGGGAGCTACTAATCTCACTGCTGATGCCTTGAGTCGCAAGGTGCGACTGTCCGCACTTCAGACTTATTCTATGTCTAGTGCGATCGGTGATTGTTGTTCTTCAGGGTATACCTTCAAGCAAAAGAAAGGTATGCAGAGTATCCAGATGTTTGCGATATTATCCGAGCCAGCTTTGTATTCGCGAATTCGAGATGCTCAGATGTCGGATTCAAAGACCCAGCATTTGGCTCGTCTAGCCAACGAGGGTAGTACGTTCGATTTCACTATCAGTCAGATGGTTTTCTGTGTTTGTCTGGTAGACTTGTGATTCCGCAGGATGAAGAGTTGCGAGAGGAGATCTTGTCTCAGGCACATCGCACCAAGTTAAGTATTCATCCGGGGAGCAACAAGATGTACACGGATCTACGTACTCGGTTTTGGTGGAAGGGGATGAAACGGAGCGTGTATCAGTATGTTTCGAGATGTTTGGTGTGTCATCAGGTCAAGGCAGAGCACCGACGACCTGGAGGTTTGCTTCACAGTCTGCCTATTCCGGAGTGGAAATGGGATTTTATCACGATGGATTTTGTGACCCATTTGCCGATGTCCTCGAGGAATTGTGATGCTATCTGGGTTGTGGTGGACCGACTCACCAAGTCAGCGCATTTCATTGCCTATAGCCGAGAGTACACCATGGATCGTATGGCCCGTTTGTATGTTCAGGAGATCGTTCGACTTCATGGAGTGCCTGTGAAAATTGTCAGCGATCGAGACCCCAGGTTCACTTCTAGGTTCTGGGGGAGTGTTCAGCGTGCGATGGGCACTACTCTCAGCTTGAGTACTGCCTATCATCCGGAGTCAGATGGTCAGTCAGAACGCACTATCCTTACTTTGGAGGATATGCTTCGAGCTTGCAATATGGACTTTGGTACAGCCTGGCAGGATCATTTGCCATTGATCTAGTTCGCGTACAACAAAGCTATCATACTAGCATTGAGATGGCACCTTTTGAGGAGTTATACGGGCGACGTTGTCGTACTCCACTCTTCTGGGAATAAGTGGGGGAGAGACAGGCTGAGGGACCGAAGTTTATCCAGCAGACAGTAGATGTTGTTGATCAGATCAAGAAACGGATTAAGACTGCACAGGATCGTCAGGCCAGCTACGCTAACACTAAGCGTAGGCCTCTGCAGTTTGATGTTGGGGAGAAAGTGTTTCTGATGGTGTCACCTTTCCGCAGGATTCTCAGATTTGGCCTTAAGGGAAGTTGTTTCCCAGATTTATCGGTCCGTTTGAGATCTTGAAGAGCATTGGCGATTTGGCTTATCGTCTGGCTTTGCCACCGTATCTGTCCAGTATTCACAACGTGTTCCACGTATCTCTGTTGCGTCGGTATGTGGCAGATCCGTCTCATATTCTGCAGCGGTCTGAGGTTCAGGTGGATAAGAATTTTTCTTATATTGAGAGACCTATTCGTATCTTGGACCATAAGGATAATGTCTTGCGGAATAAAGTCATTCCCCTGGTATTAGTTCAGTGGCAGTGCCGAGGCACTGAAGAAGTCACTTGGGAGCTCGAAAGCAGGATGCGCACAGAACATCCTGAGTTATTTTGATTTCATTTTCGAATTGTATTCAGTTGTAAACTCTGTAAATTTTGCAATTTGAATAAAAGCATGTTTCTGCACCTTGTTTTACATTCAGTACTTAAGATCTGATTTCGAGGACGAAATATCTTAAATGGGGGAGAATGTAGTAGCCCGTACCCAGTTTTAGTAAGTATAGGAAGTACTTCTCAGCTTTTCATTAATAAAATTTTAAAAATTTGTGAAAGTTAATAAACTCTGACCAAGAATAATAGACATATTTACGCAACCTTCAAAAATCACAGTTTCACTAAAAAAATAATTTCAAACACAAGTTAAAATAAAAATAAAGATACAAAACAAGAAAAGAACAAGAATTCAAGTTTTTCCAAAAAAACAAAAACAAAAAACGAATTACATGTTCTAAATCCAAAAAATAAATTAAAATAGAGAAAAAAGATAAAATATCGATAATTTAAGATTTCTGAACAACTTAATAATATATTATAAAATCATAAATGGATAAACAAATCTGTTTTTAAGCGATTGATGATACATGTGCATCAATTCTTATATCATAAAAAAAATTAATACAAAAATAATTTATTGACTAATAACATGTTGAATTATTCTTTTCAAAAAATCTTAAATTATTGAATACAAAAAAACCCGCGATATAACATAAAATCTTGCGTAAATATATTCCAATATATATTCATTAAGTTTAATAGGTAATTAGAAGTAAATTATGATAATAGAAGCATGAAAAGACATCTAAGTCCTTGGCCTCGAGTTCTAAGAAATTTGGGTTGGAGAATATTTTACCTAACTTGGAGCCGAAAACAGATCATTTTCTTGCTGAATTTTTCCTTTTCACATTCCATTTGTTCACAAATAAGTAGGAGCCACCCAAATATCATCAGCCTCCCTCCCTCCGTAATCAATAATATAATGACGATATTGGAAGAAGGTGGGTATGTGTATGAGGAAGAAACCCACCTCACAGTGCTCAAAACCTCTCATTTCTTCTCTGGAGACGGATTCAGTGCTTATGATTCCAAAGGCCAACTCGTCTTCCGTGTGGATTCCTACGGCCCCGACGCTGCTGAATCAGGCGAACTCGTTCTCATGGAGGCCGACGGTAGATGCCTCTTCACAGTCCGCAGAAAGGTCGTGATTTTTTAGATTTTATATTATTTATTTGACAAGTAGCCAGTGATTTCTGATGGGATTCATGACAGTGGCCGAGTCTGCATCAGAGATGGGAAGGGTTCGTCGGGGAGAGAAGCGAAGGGCAAAAGCCGCTCTTCAGCGTACGTAGATCATCCATAATCGGCAGATCCAGCGTGGAGGTGGAGGTTTACAGCGTTGGGAGCGTGGAGTACCATGTAGAGGGCTCCTTCGGGTGCCGGAGCTGCAGAATCTTGAACGAGGAGAACGAAGCGGTGGCGGAGATAAGCCGCAAGGTGGACGCCACCACGAATGTGATTCTTGGAAAAGACGTTTTCTTGCTTTCGCTGAAGCCTGGCTTCGATGGAGCCTTCGCTATGGCTCTGGTTTTGGTGCTTGATCGGATTCACGGTGACGACGACGATGATGAGGTTGGTGAGAATAATGGCAGTAGTAGTAGTAGGGTTGGTGTGGACCCCATTATTATTTCTCCATAGTTTTCTTTTCTTTTTTTTTTTTTCAAGTAATTTTTTAAGATAGTAGTACTATTTCTGAAAACGTGTGTTTTAAATAAACATGGCATTCAAAAATAAATATGATCCGCTTGTCTTTATATTTTTAATTATTATGGATATGGATATGGATTTCATGTAATAGAAGGTATGGACTGAATTAAAAGTATGCTAGATTTGATTATATATATAGAGTTCTTTTATGATGCCCAACTCATATGCCCAACTCCATGCCCACCATGTACAATATGTGAGTTGACAACACAATTGATGAGTGACTTATCACATATTGTACATGGTGGGCATGGAGTTGGGCATATAGAGTTGGGCACCATAAAAGAACTCTATATATATATATATATATATATATATATATATATGTTTTTATGACCATAATAAAATATGATTTTTATATGTGTGTGTGTATATATATATATATGTCTTTTTTGACTATGATGTGTATGATATTTGAATGAAATAAAATTGAATAGTTTTTTTTTTTTAATAAATCATAAGAAGGGTTAAAGTGAAATGTAATATGATATTAATGATCGTGGTTGAATTTCTTTGAAAATGATATGAATTTATTTTTTAAAGGAAAAAATAAACATCATACTAAATACATGATATATAATGAAATAATCACTGGAATTAAAGATATTATTCAAATATATGTAATTGAATTAATTTCGCATATATTGCATGTATGGAAGATTCGATCCACAATAAGTTTGGAGGAAGAGGCGAAATAGAATTAATTGAAATTCAGGATCACAAATAAAAAATACTGGGGAAATGTTGATTTCTTTTTTTTTTTTTTTTCCTTTTATGAGAAATAATAATTTAAGTAGAGGTTTTTAAAACACCAAGCTTGGCCAATTATTCAAACAAATTTTTTTTTTTGACAATAATTATTCAAACAAATTAATGGGCAGGTTATAGAGAAACAGGTGGGTCATCTAGCTATTTGAAATTGTGCTCAACTGAAAGAAATTGTGCTCAATTTCATATTGGTCCACCAAGATCTCTTCATTAATTGTGGAAAGAGTCCTCTTGAATCAGATTTTTGAGGAACTTATTGATAGAGAATTTGGTTTTGTTAGATTATATATATTGTCCTAGTAGATTTTGATATTTAAACGAGCTTATATTGAGATGCAATTGAGTTCTAAAGAATTTGGGAAATAATTTTCATTTCACGAAAAGCGGATATGTAATAGTTATTACGAGAGAAAATGATTTTTTGGTCATTTAACTTTTTTATTTTTTGGTTTTGATCCATTAAGTTTTCAAAGTTTAGTTTTGGTACACTTAATTTTTATTTTAGGTTATTTTGATCCAATTTAAGACGTGACATCTTGACATTTCATCATTTTTTACGATACATCATCATTTTTCAATGTCACGTTAGCATTTTTCGGTGTCACGTCGTTCGTTGGACCAAAATTGCCGAAAATTAATAATTAATGTACCACAACCAAACTTTAAAAAATTAATGGACCAAAACAAAAAACGAGCAGGTTAATGGACCAAAAAAATTATTTTCTCTTATTATAAAATTCTATTTACAGCAAGGTTATAAAAAATGCGAAGCGTGATTAAACGTCACGATCAAGCTTTAAACTTCACAAACTTAAGCGAGTTTAGAATAAACTTAAGAGTGAAAATGTGTTTTTCATTTTTTATATAATTTTAATTATATCAAGTTAATCAACAGAATAAATTACATATAAACTTAAAAATTTTAAGAATAAATAAATATATTTTAAGTTATAAAAAATGCAAGTCTCAAAATAACAAATTATATGGAGTAAAATATCTGTGTTGGGTTAGGTTTTATATCCTAGTCGCGAAGAAAAGAAATGCACGAAGCAAATTTAAAATAAATTTTAAAAGTTAAAAAAAATTAAAAAATAAAAATTTTAGTTAAATATGATTTTTAAAAAATTATTTTTTCATGATTTTTTCATATTTTTCTGCGCTTAATATGGTTAATCGAAAAGTTGATCGTTTTTTCACATTTTTTACCAAAGTGAATATTTCTGTTCACGTTTCACGCTTAATCGCGATTAAGCAGCATTTTTTGCGTTTTTTAGAACATTGTTTACGGTAATGCTTACACGGTATGGACCACAACATAAAAATTATGAACAAAAGTCCATTTTCCAAATTATATCATCATATCAAGTATAAGTTCCCTTTAGGTATACGAATGAAAATGTCTTTCCAAATAGCATATGATATTATGATCGGGATTAATCGGTGTAAACTATGCACCTAAAATTAAAGAAAGTAGGCAATATCTTGTTTTTTTTCCCAAGTAGACAATCTTCATCCGAAGTAAGCAGACCCATAATTAATGAAATTAGGCAATCTTTTTTTGAAAGTAGAAAATCTTTTTCTTCTTTGTTTTTTGCTTTTTAGAGAGAAGCTAGACAATCTTAATCCCAAATAAGATTATTTGATTTTATTTTTTTACAAAGAGAAATTAATTTTGTAAAAAACATATACTTTAAATTTTCTTTCCTAATTAATGTATATCTTAGATCGGTCCCACCTCCGGGATTTAAATATTTATGAGGCAAGAATTAACTTATGGTTCAAAATCATGCATTGACCCCACGAAGATTGTGATTTCTTGCACTTGTGGACGTGAATTAATACAATGTTGGACGTAATTCAGAGAAGACCCAAGTTTGATTAGGATTTGTAAATTTGAAAAGCATAGGATAGATCTAGGGGGATAATTTGATCTCCCCGCACTACTCTATGTCCGTGCAAACAAGACTGCATAAAAAAGTTTATTTAAGTCATATTTAGGGAGTGTTTTGCAAAATATTATATTTTTGTAAAAATGATTAAATTTATAAATTATAAAAAAATTAAGATAATTTAAAAGTTGGTAGTGTTTGAAAAAAAAATGTGAAAATCTAAAAATAAAAGTTGGGTAGTGTTTGATAAATTAGTGATTAAAGTGATTTAATATTGACCTTTTTATTATAATCACTTTTGGAGAATCATAATACTAGCTTTTGAATTTCAATTAATTTAAGCATAAGCTAACACATAATTTAGGTTTAAGAAACACACAAAAATGATTTTTTTAAGCCTACATCTAACAATTACTTTTTTTTTTTAGTAATTACAAACACTCCCTTAATATTTGTCTTCGTTTTACAAAAATAATTAAATTGTTTTGCTATAGATCAAAGCCCATTACAACAGAGCGTATTATCCGAGGGACAAAATTGGGCTGTAACCTACTAGTTATTTTTTATCTTAAACCTTAATATATGTGTAACCCATCAATTTTTTTAAGTCCATTAGATCCTTTAGTTTTGATGATAAAAAACAATATATCATTGTTATAAATTAGCTGCCTTTTACTAATAAATCAGGTTCTCAAGACTCAAGCAGTTCAAGATCTCAATCAGATGCTTTCCTTCTCTGTCTCTCCCGGTCAAGATGATCACCTCACCCGGACAGAAGGATTGTCTCACCTTGGATGTTTGCCTCTCTCAGATTTTCAACAAACAGCCTTCCTAGACCGGTTACCATATCAGAGATTTTGCACAACGGTCGAGAGAATATCTTATGATACGAGTTTCACATACTTCGAAGTATTTCAGATGTTTTATCAGAAACATTTCGGTTGAGAAGCAATGCACAACTATCAAGAATCAAGAAGTCGGAATTATAACCTAACTGTGCAATGCCTAGAGTATGCGCAGAAAATGTCTGCAATCCTTGTTTTCTTATTTGGACGCAGTCCAAATCGCGCATAAATTGAAGTGTACTATCTATCAAGGATGACATCGACATTTATACTCTTGCATTTATGAGAAATTTAATGTCCCTACAGTCGAACGTTAAACATGAACGTTGAAAGAGACTCTATATATAGAGGTATATAGAGGATGCTTTTATGAGAGAATGTGAAAACCAATTTGAACAGGTGCTTATCTCTCTGATCTCTCATTCAAAAAGTGTGCATTCCTATTGATTATTTGAGCACACTCAGAGTTCTATCTTTATCTACCCAAACCACCATCGCCTAAGAGATATAAATTTGGTCATCAAAGATCACTCAGGGTTATCAGAGTTTGAACCGGTTCAAGAGAGAGAGTCTTCGGAGAAGAGTTTGCTTTGTTTAGATCGAAAGATTCAAACAATTTCTTATATATATATATATATATATATATATATATATATATTGACAGGAGTTTGTAAATCTTTATTAAAGATTAAGAGTATCACGAGTTATAAGTCGATCCAACTACAAAGAAAAATTTCGACATACCCACATAAAAGGTGTAGGGGAAGAAAGAAAAAATTTTGCTAAGAAGTGGACTACTTCATTAGCCGTCCTCCTAGAATGAAAAAAAAAAAGAGATACTATCAAAAATAGAGCTAAGAGACTCAATCTCTAGAGCACATAAACCAGCATAACTCAGATCACTTGAAGGCTCCGTGACTGCTTGCACTGCCAAAAGTGAATCTCAAAAAACTTGAATACTCAGGAATCCCCTAGATCGAGCAACTTTGAGTCCTTCCCGGATAGCAATTAATTTTTGGTATATTGATAGGATTTGAGGTCTTATCATTGAGTTAACTAGGATCAGTTTATTTTAGGAGTGATTTGTATATAAGAGTGTGTAAACCAAAGTTTCATCATGGAATAAAAGAGTGTAACTTTTTTATACCAACTAGTGGCAATTGCAGTTTATGTAACTTTGCTCAAGATTCTACCTGCCACTTTTTATTCTTTTGTGATGCGATTAAACACTTTTGGAAATGAACAGAGTTTGTTGAGGTGATGAAGAGGGAGAAGGACGGTTGCACACTAGACTTTTGTGAATGGATGAGATTGAAGCTGACTACCGATGAATTTGAACATTTTTCTATCCAAACTTGGGTTGTGTGCATGACATGATACACAAAGCTTCATACATGATTCAGGCAAGTTTGTGATATCAGTGGATGTAAGTTGGTGTGAGTCCTTCTTAGCCAACTTTCGTTCAGCATGCCACGCAACTCAATCCAGTGAGGCGCATTCGGGGAGAAGGGCCAACAAAAAATGGCAACGTACAAATGATAGTATGCTCAAAATGAATGTGGACATGTGTGTTAATGACATCTAGATACAGTGTGGGAGGAGTGTTGCGAGATGAACAAGGTCAATTGCTTCTGGACTTTGGTAATTAAATCTCTCAACCTTTGTCTGTGGTTCATGGCGAGCTCTTGGCCATCTGAGAAGGGGTCCAACTTCTTTATGGAAAAAATTTCTTTAATGTCCAAGTTGAAAACTGATTCTTTATTATCAGTGCATGCAGTCTTGACTACGCAAGAAAACCTTAGTTATAATGATTATTTCGTCTAAGGATCAAGAACCTTTTGAAGCTTCCTGTTATTAACAATTTGATTCATGAGAATAGATTGGCTAATAGTATAGCTCATAAAGTTGCTCATTTTTATTCTTTCTCACATTCATCGTTTGTTTGGGTGAATGATGAGTTTTTCTCGTGGTTGATAGAATTTGTAATGACGATATTTCTTAATAAATTTACAATTTTACCTCAAAAAAAGAGGGGGAGACGTAGAAGGATTTTTCTTCGAACTTCCATATATTATGTGTTCTTTATATTTCATTATTACTTATCTTGTTGTGTTCATTATTATGTCGAGTATAAAAGAAATCATTGAAAATACTCAAACTATTCTATTTAGTTGTTCGACAATTTTTAGGTGTTGAGATATTTGGTCAAGTTGGTTAACACCTACTTGACCGACCACATTAGTTAGTGATTTTTAAGCAAATACTTTAAAAATATTATGCACTCCCCCTCTACACACGTTAACAATAATCCCAACAAACTCTAAAATAATATATTATTTAATGGACAATGACAGGAGGGTTAACAAAATTCCAATAGTCTAAAGCTTAAATTTGAAACTCAATTTATTTAATTATTATTATTAGGAAAAACTGTAATTTTGGTCTTGTATGTTTGTCACTTTGCGATTTCGGTCCTCTATATTTTCATATTTCAGTTTTAGTCCTGCATGTTCTGATTTTTGGCAATTTCAGTCATTTTTCATCGAAAATGCTTACGTGACATTATACACGTCAGCTCCACAGCAGCACTGCAATGGTGCCACATCAGTGCCACATCGAAAAAAAAACTAGAATTGCCAAAAAAATAAAGATAACCGACTAAAACTGAAACATGAAAGCATAGATGACCAAAATCAAAAAGTGACAAACCTACAAAACCAGAAAATTAATTTTTTCTTATTAAATTATTATTATTCATTGCAGTTTGTTGGTTTGTGTAAAGTGAAATATTTGTGATTTAATTTTCTGTTTGATTATTTACGTACGTTACATTTTGATTATAATTATTCTTTATCGTTTATTTTGTGAGCAAATTGGTGATAAATTTCCAAACCCAAACTTGACTTTGCCCTAGCTCCCTACCCATAAGATTCTTTGCAATATCTTCCTAGGACCACAAAACTTGAATATTTAATTGTTTAATTCTTGTACTGGATTTATGCTTTTTTATGCTTAAAATCTAAAGACTTTATGCTAAAATCTGAAGATTTTGTGCTTATTCATGGTACAAAGAATTATCCGTAAAAATGGTATCAAAGCCTTAGGTTAATTATTCAGACATAATATTATTCTTTAATTCATGCTTTTCTTTGTTGAGGAGAAGATTTTTTTAAAAAAGATGACTTCAAACGAAGGTTTGAATCAAGAGGATTTTATTCATATGAAATCCTATAAACAAGTTAATCTATTCACAATAGATTACTTACAACAGGTTGTGATTAATGCTCTTAATTTTGAAGATATAAAGAAAAATGATTTCTAACTCTCAATTTTTAGAGATTACCTCAGATTCCTCTAAACTCTCCGGAGATCTTAGAGAAATTCAAAAGACGGTACAATATTACAGCAATCAGCTGTATGAAATGTCTCGACAAATTGAAGAAATCCTTAAGAAACAAGAAGAAATTATTGGAAACCTAAAGGATCTTCAAAATAAAATCATAAATCTAGAACACACTTTGGGTTATAGAAAAGGAAATACAGGAGGAAGATTACCACTTTCATTTGGTACCGAACCTTTGTTACGTCAGAAAGGTAAAACAAAAATGGTCCAAAAACCTTTAACCAATGATGAAATGATGATTAATCTTATAAAAGCAGTATCAGAGAAAAACACTATCTGATGACTACTTTAGAAAGATTAAATCTCGAGGATCTACAAGATCTTGCGGATTCTTTTGCGAATCTCAAAGTAGTAGATCTAAAAATGAATTCCCCTGAGGGTGAACAACCCATAGTGAATCCCCCAAGATATGTGGTTAAAACAGAAGAACCACATAGTGAGTTTCAGGTTGGAGAAAATTCACATCCAGCAGGAACCAGATCGATAAGGATTAAAATCCCACTCCATCAAACTCCTTACGAAAAAACTGTTTTAGATCCAATACATCCTTACGGGGTTATGTTAAACCTTGATGTTTTGGACTTCAAAAACAGAGAAGATCTTATAGATGATTGGACGTCAGCTATGAGAATAGCAGCAGGTACATTAGATCTCAATAAAGAAAGATTCATTAAACTTCTAGAAATGAGTCTAATGGGATCTGTTAAGATCGCATGGGAGATGAATATGCCAGAAACTAAGGAATCAATCTTAGCAGGAGAATCCCTCAGCGAGATTGGTGAAAGAATGGCCACCCTATTTAAAGCACAATTCATAGGGGTAGACTATTTCAATAATCAAGATACAGAGAAAAAGAGAAGATATACTCAAGCTCTTTATAGCCTCGAGTTACATGATATCTGCTTAGTTGATAAATACATTATGTTATTCACTAAATACAGATGGAATTCGGGAGTCGAGGAAAATATAGCTATTCAGCTATTTTTTGAAAAAATGTCAAGTCCCTGGAGAGAAATGCTGATTAAAGAATATGCTCCAGGCAATCTTGATATATTGGCAAGACGTGCCTCCTTTTTGAAAGGAAAATTAGCAGAATGGTGCCATATGACAGCATTACAGAAGAACTACAAGAAAATAAGGGGTATAGATAAGCGTACACCTTTGTGTTGTAGAGAAAATGATCTTCCAACGATCATTGGAAATAGATCACAGGGATTTAAAAGGAAAAAATTCAAAAATAATCCCTATAATAAAAGAATGAAAAGTTCTTGGAAACCAAGAACATTTTGGTCCAAACAAAAGGTCAGATTCTATAGATCAGGTAGAAGAAGTGGACCTACAAGAACATCCCCAACAAAAAGCTCATCACAAAGCAGGGGAAGAACACCATCAAGAAGAACTTTCCGAAGAACTCATACAAGAGCAAGTGAAAGTTTCAAGGATTGCAACTGCTGGACATGTGGAGCAAGAGGACATATATCTAAAAATTGTCCAGAAAACGAGAAAAAATGAGTTAAACTCTTTGAAGCAACACCAGATATGGATGATGCGGTCTTCTTTCAAGATCTAGTCCAAGTATATCAATTTGAGGATATCCCCTAAGATGAAAGCATATACGAAGAAGAGATATTGTTTAGTCGAGAAGTTTCTGAAGATGAATCAGAATCAGAATCAGAGTAAAGAGGAAGTGTTTTGTCATGAAACACATGAAAGTTTGGCTGGGTTCTTTAGTCAAACCACGATATCTCATAATATGGTCCAAAGAATTATGAGAGAAAATCCAACATTACAGAAGTACCAAGGATTTTCGGCAGGACAAGTTGAAAGAGTCTTAGGAAACCTAGGGTTAAGACAAAGAAGACATAATTTGATTTATAAGGTATCCAGAAGGGAAATGGCGATCCCTATAGAACTAACCAGTAATCAAATTGAAATGCAGTTAATTTCCTTTGAAGAAATTCGAGAAGAATTACATAAATTAAAAGCAGAAGTAGCAAAGACAATGTCTTGGATTCATATTGGAGCAATCCAGATTATGATCAAGGCTACTTTTAAAGAGGGAATAGATTCACCCATAGATATCATAGTATGCGATAAAAGAATGGGGAATATACAAGATGCGGTTCTAGGAACTATCTCGGGAAATTTATGTGCAGGAAAAATTATGGGAGTTATTTATCCAAGAATAGCCTACAATTTAGCTGATAAAGATTTTAGTCGAGCCTTGACTTTGCATCAAAAATTCAAGGAAAAAAGACTAATGAAGGAAGGTAATAGGCCATATTCTATTACGTATCAAATTTCATATGCTCTTTCTAATACTCACCATTCTGAATTATTTATTAGAAATGAGTTCATTGAAATTCCAGAGATCTTTGGGAAAGTTGCTCAAGAAATATATCCGGAAAGAATCGAGTTTCCTTCAATTCAGAAAACAGACATTCAAATTCAAGACATACCGGTTCTATACAGAGACCTTAAAATAGAACCCCGAAGGTTATCTTTCCAAGGAGACAGAATGACAAGCAGGAGATGGGACAAATCTCCTATTCAAGAAATTCCACCAGAAGAAAAAGAGTTTTCTATAATAGAAAAACTTAGATCTCCAGAAGGATGGAAAGAATTGAAAATAGTATTCGAAATTACAAGTCATCGGAACTTGTTCTCTTGTAACTCGATTTACTATTTGGAACAACAGGAAAAAGGAACTTACCAAGGAGTGATAAATATTGGAGAATTGGAAGTTCAAATATGGGGAATTCCAGAAAAAGAAATAGATCAACTCATTCTTGGTCTAGAATTCCTGGAGGACCATAAACCATGGAAACGCCTTGAAAAAGGAATAGAGTTCATGGAAAAAGAAAAGACTTGGAGAATTCAATAAGAATTATACGAAATGAAAAACCAAGAGAATTGGATAAGGGACAATCCCTTAATCAGATTCGAGAACTCTGTTCGCAGACAGAGGAAGAAGCAACAGTTGAAATTAGTAAGTCATGAACATGATTTACTAGAACACATTGAAGAAATAGAAAGGAGTAACCATACTCTACCTTCTGAGGCATTAGGGAAACTAAAGGTAAATAGTCTTAATCGGATTACTGAGTTACAACACAGTCTGTTAAAAATGGCGGGGCCATTTATTAATCCCTTTAAAAAATGACAACAAGTCCTTTCTCCATATACATTCCGATAGGGATGTTATATGAACAATATAAGGCTGAGTATTTTGTAGCTTATATTGACTCGGGAGCAGGAATTTGTACAGCAAAAAGAGGAGTCTTCCCTGAAGAATGTGAAGAGGAATTGCCAAAAATTGCTGGACGAGATTTCTCTCGAAGAATTTTAATTCTTTGCAAAGAAATAAAACAAGCAGAGATCCTTATGGGAGGTGCAATTCAAACACCTTGGTACAAGGTAAAAACACCATAAATCTATTTTCATGATACAGGAGCTGATATCCTGTTAGGAAATAACTTCTTACAAATGTTTAAGAAGTACATACAAGACAATGAGTCAAGAAGACTTATGTTCACTACAATTTGTGAGCATAAAATTATCGTTCAAAGACTCAAGGTTGCTTTTTATCGACAATTGCCGATAATATTTCGCAGCCAGCGTGGTGATAAAGGACAACTTTTTCACCCAAAAATGAAAGATCCAAGAAGGTTTGGAGAAACCATGTTGAAAATAACAACAGAACAAGAACTCCAAACAGAGGATATGGAGCTTCTCAAGGTAACTCTAAATCACAGAGATATAGAGTTAGAGAATAAAGTATCCCTTGAAGATGTCAAAAAGAAGCTCAAAAAAAGTTACAACGGGAGCAGGAATTTGTACAGCAAAAAGAGGAGTCTTCCCTGAAGAATGTGAAGAGGAATTGCCAAAAATTTCTGGACGAGATTTCTCTCGAAGAATTTTAATTCTTTGCAAAGAAATAAAACAAGCAGAGATCCTTATGGGAGGTGCAATTCAAACACCTTGGTACAAGGTAAAAACACCATAAATCTATTTTCATGATACAGGAGCTGATATCCTGTTAGGAAATAACTTCTTACAAATGTTTAAGAAGTACATACAAGACAATGAGTCAAGAAGACTTATGTTCACTACAATTTGTGAGCATAAAATTATCGTTCAAAGACTCAAGGTTGCTTTTTATCGACAATTGCCGATAATATTTCGCAGCCAGCGTGGTGATAAAGGACAACTTTTTCACCCAAAAATGAAAGATCCAAGAAGGTTTGGAGAAACCATGTTGAAAATAACAACAGAACAAGAACTCCAAACAGAGGATATGGAGCTTCTCAAGGTAACTCTAAATCACAGAGATATAGAGTTAGAGAATAAAGTATCCCTTGAAGATGTCAAAAAGAAGCTCAAAAAAAGTTACAACGAGCATCCATTGGCATGGTGGGATAGAAATCAACTCAAAGTCAGTCTTACTCTAAAGGAAGGCAAAGAGTATGAATTCGTCAGATATAAGCATATCCCGATGAACATAACAGATTAAAGGGATATGGGAATAATTATCAAGGAATATTTGGACCTTGGTTTAATCAAAGAAGGAGTTTCACCATATAGCAGCCCAGGTTTTCTGGTTAGAAATCATGGTGAAATAAAAAGAGGGAAACCCAGGCTAGTTATTAAATACCAAGGTATTAATAAAATCCTGGAGTTTGATGGGTACTTCATACCGAGTAGAGAACACCTAATTAGCTGTGTACGAAATGCTAGAGTGTTCTCAAAATTTGATTGTAAGTCTGGATTTTACCAGATTCGAATGGAAGAAGGAAGTAAGAAATTCACAGCCTTCTCTACTCCACAAGGACACTATATTTGGGAAGTTATGCCTATGGGATTAGCTAATGCACCCCAGATATTTCAAAGAAAGATGGATAACCTTTTTAAAGATTATTTCAACTTTATGTTTGTTTATATTGATGATATTCTTATAGCATCAAAAAATATAGACGAACACGTTAAACACTTAGAGATTTTCTCTAAAATTTGTAAACAAGAAAGATTGGTTTTATCTGAAAAAAAAGCAGTCATAGCAACGAGAAAAATTGAATTCCTCGGTATTGAGATTGATGAAACTGGAATAATTCTACAACCCCATATTGTGGAAAAGGTAAAGAATTTTTCAGACAAACTCAAAGATGTAAAACAACTCCAGAGTTTTCTTGGAGTAGTTAATTTTGCAGGGATGTTTATTAACAATCTAGCAATGTACAGAAAAGTGTTCAGTCCTTTGTTAAAAAAGGATGCTAGGTTTATATGGACCGATGACCATACTAAAGGGGTAAAACAATTAAAAAAGATATGTAAGAATCTCCCAAAAATGGCTATACCCGTAGATGAAGATGATATGGTATTATTTACGGATGCCAACGACGATTGGTGGGCACCAGTCCTTACCAAGATCACTCCAGATGGGGAAATACCATACAGATACTGTAGCGGTCTTTTTCAGAATCGGAGGCCATTAGATGACATATCAATGAGAAGGAATTTTATGCAGTTAAAAGGGCTTTTGAAAAATGGCCATTATTTTTACTTGCTAAAAAATTCACTCTGAAGGTTGATAACACCCAGGTAAAAGCTTTCCTAAAAAATAAGATTGAATCTAAACCTGAGAAAGCTAGGTTATTAAGATGGCAAGCATTATGTCAAAATTATATTTTTGATATTGTTATTATTAAATCTCATGAAAATATTCTTGCAGATTTCTTAACAAGAGATGGAAGGCAGTGACGTGGATTCCATCATGAAAATGCAGAGGCATCTCAGGGAACACATTGGGTTTCTTCAAAACGAGTTCAACCAGTTAGCCATTAATGCTGAAATATTGGCCGGCAGGTTACAACAAGCTGATCGGATCAAAATATCTAATCGAATTACAAGATGTATGCAAGCTCAAACACAACTATGAGCTGCTATTCAAGGGCCAATTGTGAAGGCTATAGAAAAACCATTGGTTTCTCATAAACAAGATATGCTAAAACCATTGGTTTTACAAGAACAAGAAATACAACCACCGGTTGTGAAACAAGATGTTGAGGAATCCAAAACTCAAGAAACAAGTGCTAATCTATCATCAGCCTTTGATGAGCTGGATGAAGCAACAATTGATGAGGATAACTCATCAAGTCAACCCTCCGCCTCTGGAGTAAAAGAGGAAGAGATCAATCTTAGGCCCAACACTGACAAGGGCAAATCTAAGATTGATACTAATCCATCTATTATTTCTCCATTCCAGGTTTATCAACAAAGGTGGGAGAAATTGAATACAAGGAGTGAAATCAACCCGAACACTTGCAGGGTTGATGTTGCAGGAATATATCCAAGGGTTTGGCTAAAAAATAATGTCAATCCTAAAGATGTAAAACTCTGGTATGAATATGGGGCTTTGGCCTCAGTTTATACAACGTCACCAAGCTTCCCGAAGATATCACAGTTACCAAAATGAATCCAGGAAGCAGTCCAAGAAACATGGGCAAATAATGATCATTTGTCCAGAGGAGATGTGCTTGAGTTATACTTTTTTAGTGCAGCTCCAGAACCAACAGTGAAAGGATCACATGAACCCTTTTATTTCATCAAGCTGAGGAGACTTGATATAAACAGTCATAAATTTATCAAGGATCCTAAAACTGAAGAAATACCCTTGGTGTCCACTTTCGGGGAAAATGAGATCTCAACCAGAAGGGCATGGGGTATTTGGGTCTGTCTTACTGAGATGAACAAAGTCAAGTTTTCATTCAAATTTTATCAGAATTCTGTGAATGGATCGTTCCTGTTGAACACAATGACAGGAAAAACTACAGCATTTGCGGAAGAACTCTTCGAAAAGAAGAGAAACCTTTTGTGGAACAGCAAGCTGCCGGGAAATAAGAAAACTCGCCGAAAATTTTGTAACATGGCTCATATTGGACGATGGTCAGAGAATATCTGCCCAGAATGCCCAAATCAGAAGGAGCCAGAATTTGAAAAAACCTTTAGACCCCGAACGGATCGAAAGAATTTTTCCGAGACAAGCAAAGGTAGACAAAGACCACCGAAGATGCGTTTTCACAGGGGCCTACTTCAAAAGCAAAAGATGCCCCGACAACAATAAAGCAGGCATGTGAGGAGAATAAAGCCAAAAGAAAGTGGCAGGCATGTGATTCCTCCACTAGTAAAAGATGCCATCAATAATGGCATAAAAAATTCCAGACAGCTGCCTCCTCCACTAGTAAAAGATGCCATCAATAATGACATAAAGAAATACAAGACAGCTGTGAGATTTCCTGAAGTTTCTCGGTGAAACGAGTGGAACTACAGCTATAAATACAGGCATTTGAGGAAGCTGAAGATATCGATCATTCCCTTCAGTTTTCTTACAAATAAATTGTTGTAATATTTCTCTTTCTATTGTATTAAGTTTTCTTTTATATATTTCAAAAACAAGGCTACTAAGAGTAGCTAAACAAGTTGTCTTCTCCTCCTTAAAGGAGTTGATTTATGTAATAATATTATGTCTGAATAAATTTCCTAAATCTCTCGTTCTTCATGCTCATATTTTATAATTAAATTTATATACCATACGCCTTAAGGTAGAAAACGAATTAAGGCTGTGCTGGGTGTCGTTGAAGGAGCTTGTGCAGAAACCATCTGCTGCGACTGCCTGGTTGGAGTGTGAGGAGAACTTCGTAAAACTCGGCAGGTATGACCCGACGACATTATGGTCAAAGAGGTATTTAAATTTAATTCATCGTACGGAAGCATGTTGGACCCTAATCTGAAGTATATCGGCTGGAAACCTTGCGTAACTAATAGTCTTGCATGGCCGGGACTGGTTCGATAGGTATAACAAAGCCACGTACAAAGAATTAGTTTTAATTATATTTTAATTCAAATATGGGGGCCACTAGGGAGTGAAAATAAAGAAAAGGGTGGGTAGGGAGTTAAGTTAAAGAAAAGTTTGGTAGTGGGGAGTTTAAAATAATTTGCCCTTATTTTGTTTTAAAAAAAAGTTTTGAATGATTTTGATAACTACTTACTTGGATTGTAACAAATTATATATCAATTCTCTTTGAAATTTATTTATTAATTAAAAAAATATATATTGCATATTGCTTCTCTTGACAAAAGTTTTTGCTCTCCGCTTTTGTTGCTCAATTAATCTACGTAATATATATATTGCATATTGCTTCTCTATGTTTATCTATGTGCTTTAGAATAAATTTTAGCCCATCAGATTAAAAATTTTTGGTTATGCCCCTACATTATAAACTTAGTCGTGCCTCGGAAGACAATATTGGTTCGAAGGAAACATTAGGACTAAAAGGCAAGATTTAACTAAGACACATGAGAAAAATCGGGAAGAAGGTGACTAATTGAAGAAAAGTTCAGATTTCCAGACAAACAAATTGGGTACGTAGTCTCATTTGTCAAGGATTTGGTAGATAATCTACCTTCGGCCAACGGCCAATTAATTAGATAAAAAAATCAATCAATTAATTCTATACGTACCATGTGATAGAGATAAGACCCAATAAAAATCAACCAATCACTTCTAGTATGATAAATAACCTCGTTGTCTTTTTCAGACAAGGCTGAGAACAGAAGCTGTACTATATGAGATATAATAACAAATATTAATGGATATGTTTTTTTTTTTTTTTATATGAGAACCCGCGGCCGCTATCCTTACGTGCGCTCTGGGTAAACCCCGAACTAACGCAATAGCCATATTAATGGATATGTTGATGCAGGTCACGATGGGGCCGAATGATAAAAGAGTGATTATACATATGAAGAATGTGAATATAACATATATATAATTTAATAAATTATTTTTAGTTTTTATATAACTCTTATTTGAATTCAACTTACATTTCCTGTCAGATATACATATACATAACACGTTTGCAAAATAATCATACAGTCTCTACTTACTGATGTTGTCTATATATCAAGCATAACAATATTTTGTTGTAACTTGATACAATGAATGTTCATGACAGAGTATATAATAAGCATCTTTCTCAACTAAAAAAAATATTTATGGATTATTGGATATATATTTGAGGCATCGTCCTACAGCAGATTGAACTCTATATTGATTAGTATTAATACAATTGAATGATATGGATCCTTGTGTTAATGAAACTTGTGAGGAGTTGAAATTTTATACAGTGTAATCTTTACACCTAATCTCAAGTGGTTTATGTTGGTTCTAAAAACACAAGCAATCTTGATTTTGATGATAACGAAACTTGTTATTGTGTTTTTAACATATTTACTTAAGCCTATACTTCAGGCTTTTGTAGGTGTCGGGTTTTTAGGGCCTTACAAAGTAAAATTCCTCCGACCAGGGTATTTGTTCATTGATTTTAAGCTGGAGAAAGACATGACTAGATTCTGGGGAAGGGGGAGATGGTATCTACAGGGCCATTTGTTGCGTGTGTTCAAGTGGACGCATAAGTTTGATTATCAGAAAGATAGCTCCATCGTTCTGGTTTGGGTTCGATTTCCTGATTTGCCAATTTCGTTATTTGATAAAAAGCATTTGTATTCGGTCTCCTACCTTGTCGGTAAACCTTTAAAGATGGACGAAGCCACCTCTAAATCGGAGAGACTTTCCTTGGCTAGAGTTTGTGTGGAAATTGATCTTTTGCAACCCCGACATGATGAGGTTTATATTGGACTCGGTGATAAGATTGTCCAGCAAAAAGTGATCTATGAATCCATTCCTAAATATTGTATAGATTGCTGCCATGTTGGACATAGAATTGAGGAATTTTTTGTTAATGGTAGTGTTCCGAGGCCGTCTCCTAAAAGTAAAAAGCTGGGTGATTTACGTGAAGTTATTAACGAGAAGAAATCCAAAGAAGCAGCCTCTAAGGGAGTTGTTGTCCAACAAACTTCAGATTTAGGGACGAGCTCTGATGGTCCTCGAATGGTTTGGAAGAAAGTGGGTTCTAAAAAAAAGGAAAAGAGAAGGAAGTGGAAAAGAATCAGAAGAAGGTTTAGCTAATACTTGTTAGCGTGAGCCATACTCCACCGTACATATATTCTAAATATAGTTTCCTTATTTAATTATTTGTTGAGATTGTGTATATCTCTATTATCGGATGTATCCCATTAATCATGGGATTATTTGTGTGTTCTTGTCATAGATAGTTTTAGGCCTTTCTAGTATAAAAAAGAACGTACAGTACTCGAGAGAGCAATTCAGAAAGGAAAAGCAAAACCAATTCATGAATATTTACTGACTTCTTTCTTGGTATCAGAGAGGAGATCCTTGATGATTTTCTAATCTCTACCATTCACTAATAATATTGATAATGGCTGAATCAATACGACAAGACCAGCCAAATACAGTTGCAATTCTTGAAGATCTCACACTGAAGATGGCGCAGGCTTTGTCCCAGAACCAAACTCAGATTCCAACTATGATACACGAAAGTGCAGCGGCACATATTGGTATCAAACTTGATGGTACCAATTATGCATTATGGTCCCAAATTGTTGAGATGTATATCTCGGGAAAGGACAAATTGGGATACATAAATGGCGATCTACCACCACCAGAACCAGAAGATCCCACTTTTAGGAAATGGAGAACAGAGAACTCCATTGTGAAAGGATGGTTGATTAATTCAATGGATTCATCTTTAATCGGAAATTTTTTTCGATTCGCAACTGCAAAAGAGGTATGGGATTCAATCGCCACAACCTTCTTTGATGGCACCGACACAGCACAAGTATATGGTTTAAAGAGACGTGTGACTCAAATGCATCAATCTGGTGGATCTATTGAGTCATATTACCATAACCTCCAAGGCTTATGGAGAGAGATCGACTTTCGTCGACCAAATCCGATGAAGTATGCCGATGATACAAAGAAATATAATACTCTTCTTCAAGAGGATCGGGTGTATACCTTTCTTGATGGACTTGATGATAGACTCGATAAAATTCGGAGTGATGTACTTCAATTAAAACCATTCCCCACACTTGAGCAAGCGTATGCCTTTGTTCGAAGGGAAGATACTCGGCAAACTATCATGCTCACGGATGTTGAGCTCACTACCGGTGCAGTAATGGCTTCTAAAGGAATAAAGAATGGTCTGTCCCTACAATCTGCACTCCATAGAGCCAAGCAAGGAACATCTTTGTCACGTGGGGGAAAATCAAACTTCCAGTCAAAAACTAAAGAAGCCGAAGGTACAGGAAGTGGCTGCACTCATTGTGGAAACAAGAAACATACTCATGAAACCTGTTTCGAACTACATGGATATCCAGAATGGTGGGCTGAATTTAAAGCACGGAAACAAAAGGAAACTGCAGGTGGAATTGGTCGAGCAGCTATGGCAAATGCAGAACATAAACTTACATTTACGCCACTTGTGGAATCGAATTATGAACCTACAACTACAACTGAAAATCAAGGTAAAAATGGATGTCATGACAGTAGTGCTTTACATGTTTTCAAGGAGCATTCCAGCGGTTGGATTGTGGATTCTGGGGCAACGGATCATATGAAATTTTGTCCAGTTGACTTTGTCAGAATTACGAAACCAAGGCGGACGAATATATCCAATGCTAATGGTGTTCTATATCCAGTTACAGGGGCTGGAACAGTGAACATATATATCTCCCTCGTTTTCTCTATCTAATACCTTATTAGTACCATCACTCTCAAATAAATTGATGTATGTGAGCCAAGCTACTGAAGAATTGAATTGTGTGGCATTAATGTATCCAAAATTTTGCCTTTTTCAGGACATTCTCACAAAGGAGATCATTGGGCGTGGTACTAAGCGAGAGGGGTTATACTACATGGATGACTTTATCCTTGGAAGAGTTAATAATGTGAGCAGCTCTCTTAGCATAAAAGAAAAATTGATATGGCAGTGGCACCGTCGTTTGGGACATCCGTCTTTTAGCTACATGAAACATTTATTCCCTAAATTGTTCTCAAATCTGAACCATTCTGATTTCAAGTGTGAAACATGCATCTTAGATAAAAGTCATCGTGTTCCTTTCCCAGTTTCTCTCAATAAAAGTGAAATTCCTTTTGCTCTGATTCACTCCGATGTTTGGGGACCATCTCCTATTACTACTGTTGCTGGTATATGGTGGTTTGTAACTTTTGTCGATGATTGTACCTGTATGACATGGCTCTATCTGTTAAAACGCAAAGATGAAGTGTTTGGTGTTTTTTGTGCATTTCATGCTATGATTCAAAATCAATTTTCAGCTAAAATTCGAATCCTTAGATCGGATTATGGGGGAGAGTACGTGAACAAAAATTTCTTTGAATACTTTCAAAAGAATGGTCTCATCCATGAAACAACCTGTAGCCAAACCCCGCAACAAAGTGGAGTTTTCGAACGGAAAAATAGGCACATTTTAGAAACTGCCCGTGCATTATTTATTGAAGCTAAAGTTCCTAGCCAACATTGGGATGATGCTATTGTTACTGCTGTCTAATTATTGAACCGAATGCCCACCAAAGTTTTGAAATTTGAAGCTCCACTATAAAGTTTATCTAAATATGTTGTTTTGCCATCTGTGTTGCTCATTGCCCCACGGATATTTGGATGTGTTGCATTCGTACATTTACACAAAACTCAACGAACGAAACTTGAGCCTTGTGCTGTCCGCTGCGTCTTTCTAGGCTATGGTACAAATAAAAATGGATATCGGTGCTATGATCCTATAAAAAGGCGCATCTATATCACAATGGATGTCACCTTTTTAGAATTAGAAACTTTCTACCCTTCCCATGTATCAACTTCTTCTCTTCAGGGGGAGACTTGGAATGAAGAGCAGAAGTGCCATGATTGTCCAACCGAAAATGAGAATGCACAGATCTGGAATTAAGAGCAGAAAGGGCCTGATTGTTCAGCTGATCATGAGAATGAAAAAATTGCATCAGTTACACAATGTTTTGACAATGAGAGTGAAGATGATAGAGAAATTATCTCTCCAGCTGGGGTTGCTCCAACAATTAATGCAACTCAGGAAAGTGAATCTCTTACAGCAAGGAAAGAAACCCATCTCCCTCATGTACCTGACAATGAGAATCCTGTCATTGAGAATATTGGTGAGGTAACATCTACTGCTCAAACTCCTAATCATACTTTGGACATTTCTGTTGGTTATGGCTTACCTTTCAGGCACAACAGGGGTAAACCCCCAATTCGTTACTCACCAGATGGTGCAGGGAAAAGATCGAAGTATCCAATCTCTAATTATGTTACTACGCAAGGGCTGTCCCAATGCCTGAAAGCCTTTGCAAACAAGTTATCAACTTGTCCAGTCCCCTCATGTGTCGATGAAGCTCTAACAGATCCAAAATGGTCACAAGCTATTCAAGAAGAGATTGAAGCCTTGGAAAATAATAAATCATGGGATCTTGTTCCTCTACCAAATGGAAAAAAACAGTTGGATGTAAGTGGGTGTTCTCCATTAAACATAAAGCAGATGGATCTATTGAAAGGTACAAAGCAAGATTGGTAGCCAAGGGTTACACTCAAACATACGGAATAGATTATCAAGAGACGTTCTCTCCAATAGCAAAACTAAACACTGTTAGAGTTTTGCTATCCCTAGCAACAAATTTGGATTGGCCACTACACCAATTTGACGTGAAAAATGCATTTCTTCACGGTGATCTAAAGGAGGAAATATACATGGATGTCCCATCGGGCTATTCTTCATCTACTGTTAAGAGTGTTTGCAAGCTACGAAGGTCTTTATATGGGCTGAAGCAGTCACCGTGGGCATGATTTGGACGCTTTAGCATGGCAATGAAAAAGTATGGTTTTCAGCAAAGCAACTTATATCATACACTTTTTATGAAACATAAAAAAGGAAAGGTAACTAACTGCCTTGATAATTTATGTAAATGACATGATTATTACAGGGGATGATATGGAAGAAATTTGCGAGCTTCAAAAGCAATTGGCTGCTGAATTTGAAATGAAGAACTTGGGTGGACTGAAATACTTCCTGGGAATTGAAGTAGCGAGGTCGAAACAAGGTATTTTTCTATCACAAAGAAAATATGTACTTGACCTATTAGCTGAAGTGGGAATGTTGGATTGTAAGCCAGTTGACACCCCAATGGCGCAAAATCTGAAACTTGAAGAACTCCCCGATCAAGAACCAACAAATAAAGAGATGTATCAACGAATAGTGGGTAAGTTGATATATTTATCCCACACTCGCCCGAACATTTCCTATTCTGTTAGTTTAGTAAGCCAATTTATGCATTGCCCTCGTAAAGACCACATGGATGCAGTTTTTAGAATACTTCGTTACTTGAAATCAGCCCCTGGACGGGGGCTCATGTTTAGTAAGAGTGGGCATTTAGACATTGAAGGGTATACAGATGCAGATTGGGCAGAGAGTTTAGTGGACAGGAAATCTACATTGGGGTACTTTACATTTGTGGGTGGTAACTTGGTTACTTGGAGGAGTAAGAAACAAAAAGTAGTGGCATTGTCAAGTGCCGAGGAAGAATTCAGAGGAATGACAAAGGGACTTTGTGAGCTTATGTGGCTCAGAAAATTGCTCTCAGAAATTTGTTTTGCTCCTAACTTAGGAATGAATTTGTTTTGCGACAATAAAGCTTCCATTGAGATATCCCATAATCCAATTCAACATGACCGAACAAAACACATTGAGATAGATCGACATTTCATTAAACAAAAGCTTGAAGAAGGGGTGATTCGTTTTCCCTTTGTGAGGTCAGAAGATCAACTAGCAGACATGCTTACAAAAGCCATCTCAAGTAAAAGCTTCCATAGCTCACTGGACAAGTTGGGTATCAAAGATATCTTTGAACCAACTTGAGGGGGAGTGTTAGCGTGAGCCATACTCCACCGTACATATATTCTAAATTTAATTTCCTTATTTAATTATTTGTTGACATTGTGTATATCTCTATTATCGGATGTATCCCATTAATCATTGGATTATTTGTGTGTTCTTGTCATAGATAGTTCTAGGCCTTTCTTGTATAAAAAAGAACGTACAATACTCGAGAGAGTAATTCAGAAAGGAAAAGCAAAACCAATTCATGAATATTTACTGACTTCTTTCAATACTCCTTCTCACGCTCTGCATGGTTCTCCTAATTTGATTGAAGATGATCACGCATATCTGGGGCCTCGCAACCCGTTCAATGGTCAGGGTTTAAAATCTCTGGGGCCTCGCAACCCGTTCAATGGTTAGGGTTTAAAATCTATTAATCATTTTGATCCTCTTCTGGAATTAATTTATGAGGAACCGTTAGTTCAGCAACCTCCCACTACAAGAAAAACGGTTAAAGACAACGCTTTTTTCGCGTTGTTAATGTCCCCGAAAAAGCGTTGTCGTAGCCAGTGTTGTAAAAGATCGCGCTCAAAGACAACGCAAAAAAAGCGTTGTCGTTTCTGGAAAAGACAACGCTTAAAAAGTGTTGTCGTATCTAAAAACGGCAACACTATTTAAGCGTTGTCTTTTATAAAAAGCGTTGTTATTTTTGGAAAAAACAACGCTTTTTAAGCGTCATTGTATCTGGTAAAGACAACGCTTCAAAGAAGCGTTGTCTTTTTTGGTAAAGACAACACTTTAAAAAGCGTTGTCATTGTTAAAAAAAAACAAAAAAAAAATTTAATTAACAAATTTTTAATATTATAAATCACTCAAAATTCAAAAATTTGTAGAATAAAATTTAATATAGAGTCTTCCAATATTATAAATCATTCAAATAAAAAAATAATCGAATTCTAAATTAATGAACACTAGGAAAAAACTATGCATTAATCTCGATAAACTTTGATTCCTTCCTTCAGCACATGTTAGCGTCCCAAGCTTTCATAAAAGCCGCAACAATCTCTTTTTCTTTAATTTGTATCTTCATACTGTAAATTATTAAAAATAAAAACAAACATAAAACAAATATAAATAGATTACAATGAAAAGTAAAAGCAAACATATTTATCAGTAAAAGAACATGAACTACGAATAACGAAACTATCACTAAGAGATTGAAATTATCAAATGAACTACGGTTTATGAAATTATCACTAAGCGATTGGAATTATCAAGTTGTTATCCATTTAATTAAAGAATGCGGAAATATCTTCTTTCCAGATACTAGATTTAACAATCATGACTTTATTACTCAATTATTTAATGAGTGATAAAGTTTGTATACCTCCAGTAATAGCCATCAATGTTCCTAGTTTGTATACCTCCAGTAATAGCCATCAATGTTCCTCGTTAGTGCAGCAACACCGATGATACCTCCACGTTTCCATGCACTTAGCCCACGAGCTTTCTGGTGATCACGTTTATAATTCGGATTCCTCCTCTTTCAAAGCAAACAAGAATTTTAATTTCTAAGCAAGAAGCACCACATGCATATTTAAGACTGGAGGGAATAAAGAATTGCATGACAAAAAATGAAAGTGAGCTGGCATAAGACATAAATCACAAGAAAAGAGAAACTTCAACCTATATGCATGTTCTAATGATGTTATTTCAAATATGTAATGATGTTATTTCAAATATGTGCCAAGCAACTGAGCCTTAAGAAACCCTATAAACATCTCATGACCAGCAATCATTTTTCACAAAAATTCAATATACAAAAACCACACAATAAACACTTCATTGGCACAAAAATGAAACAGAAAAAGATATTTCATCACTTATTTTCTTGCTTATTTTACTTGAGCAAATGAGACAGAAACAATATCCCATTTTCTATATAATATAACAAACAAAAAAAAAAATGAAACAGAAAAAGATATGTCATCAAGTTTTGCAACACAAAATGGGCAAAACAAAGAAAGGTGAACCAGTTACATGTAAGATGTTTCCAACTCCCAAATACAAGCAACACGACGCAGAACTGTTGGAAGGATGGTGTAACTCCTAATTCACTGCAGAGAAGGGGACGTTCAGTGAAAGCATAAGCGAAGCATATGATGCAGAAGTGAGAACAAAGAAAGATTGGGAAAAGAGAAGAAGGGGAATCGTTTGACTGAGTAAAAGAAAACCACCAAGAGAAGCAAAAGAGACGAACAGTGGTAACAACCGATTATCTCTACCATTGTTATTTCAACACATTTGATGTGATTAGGTTTTGTAGAAAAAAAACATGCCGCGGGCATTCTTTCTTATCGGGAACGGGCGAGAAACACACATATTTCAAATTATTGATGCTTTACTACAAGTAGATATGTATCTACATATATATACATATATATGCGCAAAACATGTGTTAACGACTAATAAACATTTCAAAAAAAATGACTAATACAAATAAAGCATTACAAGCTCTCATATTAAATTAGAGATCTTTTAAAAGCTCATATTTTGTAAAAATCAGATACATTGTCAGATTCAGGGGCTTTTGCATCATATTTTTAAAAACTCGGGATTTTAAAAGAGAATTAATTACATATAACAAGCATGTTTTATTTTTGTAAAAAAAAAATCATAGAATTCAGCTTTTCCCTTCAACATTTAAAAACACATATTGTATGCATTGACGTTGTCTCTTTTGGATACTGAACTTGTCAAACGATTGAACCTACAACAATCCGATAATGAATATAACGACATGAAAATGGGAAAAATTCGAAATAAATCTAGCAACCATTACTTTATGCATTAAATAACAGTGAAGCCAAGCAACTTGAAAACACATACTAAAATTTTCACTTCAAAATCAATATACAACAGAACAAAATCAATCACAGATTCCTACCTTCAAAGAAAAAACAAATCTTCTCAGCGCTTTCGTAGAAGTAAAACACAATCAGCCACGAGAAACTTCCCCCACTCATAGACCTGAACCAAATATATAAAACACAATTAGCCATCAACTTCAAGCAAATTTAACAAAAAAAAGTTCAGCTTAAAAAGACGGTATCATATTCTGCTTTTTGACTCAAAACTAGCAATACATAAACATGGGGTATTAAGCTCTGTTTTAAACTATTATTTTGAACATATCCTCTTTGAAAAATTTGAAAATTAGATGTCACAAGTGAAATTGTCGTACAACCCCATCACAAATTGAATGTGAAAAAAGAACTTAAGTGTATTCTAAGGCAATACCAACACAATGGACTGGCGAAGAGCGACACTTTCCATTAAAAAGTTTCCATTTTAGTATTCTAATCCAATGACAGATAAAAAAACAGATTCCTATCAACATGACAAGAACTAAGCCAGACTACTCAAATTTTATCACAACTTACGTAATTCATTTCATATGGATTAAATACCAAGAAAATATATAGATCTGCTACACTCTTTTAAAATACTAGTATGGTGTGAATACGCTGCTCACTCACCAAGAAATGAGAAAGGGTTCGTCCAAGTAGTTGTAAACACCTAATCAAGTTATCATTAGTCTTACAGTCGATTTGAGGCCCTGGAAACTGCCCATTAATCAGAATTCCCTGCACCAAAATCACCATTTACTTCACATTCAAAATATCATTAATCCAAGAAACTAAGAAGACAGATCTAGCAGTTTAAGTGGGTACTACCTTCCTCAAATGAAAAGGAAACAAAAAATCAAATTCATAGTACTGAATAAAGTTAATTTCAGCTTTAAACTGCATTAAACAGCTTCCCTCGAGAACAATGCGCTCCTATTTTGACACTACACACCCACGCAGACACGGGCAAAGAGAATAAAAACAACTCAGCAAGAATCACCATTCCTTACCATCAAAGACTTCTAATCCAAGAAAATCCAAGAAACTACACAACACATATACACGCACACCCAAAAAAAAAACTTCTTGCTTAACACCTAGGGGATAGATATCGCTATATTTGATATTCCAAGTGTAAAATCTATAATGGTTGTCGCCAGTTGCAATATAGAATAGGAGCAGCAATTCAAAAATTTTGTTGAAACAACACACTTTGGAACACCATCTCATCTACCTACAAGCTATAAACGACTGTCTATAATCAAATTTACCTACATAAACTGAGTAAGATTTCGAGTGTCAAAGAAAATATGAGAATTCCACTAACAGTAATAGATCTTTCGCAAAGATCTTGACTAATATATACTGCCATTACTTACTCCACTCACAACTCAGTAAGTATCAAGACTTGCTCCAGAATTTATTGAAATTTTGCATCACGTGAAATGAGAAAGTGAAACCTCGAAAAAACAAGGAAGTTTGACGTAGAAACATCACCTCAAAACAAACACAGCTGCTAATGAATCAAAACCAGTCCCACATCATTTCAAGCAACCTTATTCCTAACCTAGGTGATGGTCGGCGAAGGCAACCTTCTAAAGCAGCTGAAGCATGCATCATATCATCAGGAAGGTCATCATTATCATATGTCCAATTATAATCATCTTTCCGACAGCTACAAGCATATAACCAATATCAAAATCAGATAAGGAAATTCCGATCAAACACTTATCATCATTACTAGGGTCTTAAAAAATTCATGTTTTACTTTAAAAGTTTTTGTACAATATAATCATATTTACTTTTGAAGAGGTTATGAAGCAACAAAAGTTATTCATTTTTATATAAATATGAATTAAAATGTACAAGTTAATTCACCTGTTAGCCTTTTAATGACAGCAAATTGCCATCCTGAAATTTAGCATCTTACAATGAGAAAAGGATAGAGAAGTAAATATATTATATGATACGCTTATTATCCAGAAAACCAACAATATTGATTGTAATAAGCAGTCAAAGTTATTCTAAGATACTATAAAGACAAGCAACTCTCCTAAAATACTGGAACAAATAGATAGAGTATGTATGGAAATTAAATGTCAACAAAATACCTCTTGAGGTTGAGGATGCCGGTGATATACAATGATGATGATCTCAAACTGAAATATTCTTCATGCATCCGAATCAAAATGGTAATCAAACACTGACATATAGACAACTTGACATTAAAATGTTCACTGCAAGACTCATATGGAACTTTGCTGGATTTTGTCTGTGGAAAATAACCAATTCCATCAAGAGATAAGTTCCCAAGAACAGAATAAACCTCATCCCAATCAGGTGATTTACTCAGATCAACCTCAGGAATAGGAGATAAGAATAATGCTGACTTCTGCAAATTTGCGCAAAACCTTGGTGCCATGTACCTGCAAACAAACTACGGTGGCAAACATTTAGGGCACATGTTAGAGGAACAATTTTTCAGGAAGCATTATAAATGCTAGAATAGCCAATTTTCTATGTGCTAGTCATTTCTGTTCTATGAATATGCTACAGTCCCTCTTTCAAAGCCACAACACAATTTTAAATTTCATTACTACTAAGAATTCCTAGTAGGTTAGAAACAAAGTATATGAACATGTTTTTGGAGAAGGTGGATTCCTATAATAATTTATTCGGCTAATCCCCTCCAGTGACCCATAAAGTATCTCGTAAGAAGCCTTTCTGGACTTACAGCTGAATGAATACAAAAATGTTCTAGTAGCTGTCTGTAGTCTATACAAGTTCTTACCACTAAGAGACAGTGAGCATACGAGAAATTATAGCATTTGAAGGAATATTTAAAAAATATAAGTAAATATATACTGTCAGGGAGTTTTAATTAACAACTCACTTTATTAGGTGGTGTGCATTTGTAAACCAAGTCGGCTGAATAATTCAAAATTTTTTAATTGTAACTCATCTTGTAAGCCACCACAATTCATGGCTAAAAAAATTGCCCTTTAGAAAATGATATATTAAATAAAGTGTTGCTTCCGAATACATTTCGACCCTCTCACTACAATTTTCAGATCCACTTATCCATAATGTTTCAAAGTTTGAAATTTTTTTTTATCTAACCTTATAATGAATGCAGCATGTGCTTGGATGCTTCTACCGACACAATCGTCATTTTAAATAATCAACACGATCATCTATATAATGGATGACAAATTAGCACGTACATTAACATAAGATAAAGAGTACAAAAACAATAAAGAAAAGTCCAGTGATATTAGCATATAAAACCAAAGCTATAGATAGTAGAAATAAATCAAATTTCATAGAAAGATGGTGCTGAAAGAAACGGCCGGCCCCTCTAATCCTGTTTCCATGGTTTCTGTTAATTAACTACTCAATTTCATCCAAAAATCCTAGATAAATAAATTTTTAAAATTCGAAATAATTCTTAAGAAATTAAAAAATCAATTGATACCTTCAATCGGCTCAAATATAGAACCTACAATCAACAATAAAACAAATATCAATAATACAAATTCGAATGAATCAAAATTTCCAAATTTCGAAACTCTAGAATTCGATTTATTCTTGGCTACGCAAACAAACTCCAAACAAATAAACGACCTCAACCCAAGGCTGAATGACTGTCGGCGACGGTAAGGGCGGCGGAACGACGACAGCTGGGAAAAAGGGTTTCCAGGTGACGCGAAGAAACCTTACAATGTAGGTATCACTAGCTAGCTCTCTTTGCAAGGATTCCGAATCTACTTTCAGATCTAGATTTCGATCACCAATGGCGGAGCAACCGGCGGTCAAAGGCGCTGGTGAATAGTGAAGAAGAAGAGAACAAAGGAACGCGCGGATGGACGTGGGTGGAGGGGAGAGAATTTTTTTTTTAAAGCTTTGTCATAGAATAAAAAAAATAGATTGGTCATCCACAATGCTTTTTAAAAATTGTTGTTGTAGAGACTAAAAAACGCTCATACACAACACTTTTAAAAAGCGTTGTCTTTAACCAAAAAAAATATTTATAGACACGCTTTTACGAAAAAGTGTTGTATTTATAAATAAAAAATATATATATGACAATGCTTTTCACTAAAAGCGTTGTTAAAAAAAACAACATTTTTTACAAAAAACGTTATCTTTTAAGTGTTGTGTATGAGCTTTTTTCTTGTAGTGTCCGGAGGGTACTGAGATGGACATGGCTTCTTTGCGTATCCAACAGGAGGAAGATTCGGGTAAATTTGATCCTTGTGTGGATATTCTTGCAGGTGATCCTATGCTAGCTAGGAATTTGGCTATTCCGAATGTTTCTGTTGGGAGTAAGAAATTTGATGGGCTATGGCATGGTTCATGGGTCGATGGAGTGTTTGTTCAAGCCGGGTTGGAGGACGATCAAGATGTTCATTTTGCTGCTGAAAGTGATGATATTTCTGAAAGTGAGCACGAGCAGCCTCTTGATTTTGAAGATAACAGCCTGGAAAATCGTCTGGTAGATGGGGAAGGGGATAATGTGCGATGTACTTCTCCTTCACGGTTGGAAGAGGGGGGTGTCGAAATGTGTACAGATTTCTGAAGTTGTGGCTGACAAACCTATTTTACATGGTGCCGTTTCGCAGAAGAGGGGGCCTGGACGTTCGCCTAAAATAAGTAAATCGGTTAGTTCCTTATGTAACCGAGGTGGTCAAAGTATGCAATTTGCAGACCCGAAAAATATTTCTCAATGTTGAACAGAATCATTTGGAATGTGCGTGGTATTGAGAATAAATATTCTGAACGTAGGATTAAATTCTTGAAAGACTCGTACCATCTGTTGTTTTTAGCGATTTTGGAACCGCTGCATGTGTTAGATCATGGATGGGCTAATAATAAATTTGGTTTTTCTTCTGTTATTGCTAATGTGAATAACAATATTTGGTTTTATTGTGTTGATGATATTTTTTCTACTGTAATCATTGATCATGATCAGTTTATTCATCTGAAGATTTCGTCCGGTTTGTTTCCGACTGTTTTTTTCCTAACTATTGTCTATGCCAAATCCAATCGGGTTCTTCGAAGGCATTTATGCGAAAGTCTCCTCGAGTGTCAACTGCGAGATGGTTGTCCATGGATTGTTGGCGGAGATTTTAATATCATTGCAGATCCGTTGGATCATTCTCTTGGAATTTTCAATCATCCTGGCGGTATGTATGAATTTTCTGAATTCATAGTTTCCGCTGGTTTGGCGGATGCTGGTTTTGTTGGTTCTAGATTCACCTGGACGAATTCTAGGATTTGGAAACGTTTGGATCAAGTCTTGATATCTTCATTTTGGGCGAACTTTTTTAATTCCTTTAAAATTGAACATCTGCATTGGGAAAATTTGGATCACTGCCCTTTAATGATCTCGGCTCCTTGTTTTCCTAAGCCGAAGAGACTCTTCCTATAGGAGCTCCTCATACTCAGCTACTTTTGCGGCCATTTCATAGAAATCACGGAATTCAGTTCCCTGAAACTTCTTTCTCAACTCAAAGTCTAACCCTCTTTGAGCCAATTTGACGAATTCAGGTTCTGGAAGGAACACCTTACAATGACTTTTTAATTTCTTGAACCGTTCAATGAACAACCATGCTGTTTTTCTAGATTTTTGTGTTAATCGGGATAAATCAGCAATACTAGCCTCTGGTTCCGTTCGGTAGAACTGAGTATTAAACAACTTTTCCAACTCATGCAAGGTAAAATAGAGTTCCTTGGCAACTGAGTGTACCATGTAAAAGCTGTTCCGGTAAGAGTTCGGGAACAACCTCATTTTAAAAAATGGAAAATTTTCATAGTTAGCCAACATGCCACATCGAGTAGTGAACCGTGCTATGTGTTATATAGAAGATTGATCATCATCCCCTGAGAACAATGTAAAATCAGGTACCTTGAAACCTTTGGGATAAGGATTATTAATGTCGATGATCTCTGGATAAGGCTTGTGAAACTCTGGCCTAACCATCAGCCTAATCCTAGGTCCATATAGATCCTGCACCATTTCCCTCAACAGATCCTGATCCATTGGCGCTGGCCCATTCAAAGGGTGAGGATAAGTGTTAGCCCCCCGAGCATTCATCATGGGATAAGGTCGAACAAATGGTTCCTCATACAATCAAGGCTGAGCACCTGGATTTGTTACTGCAAAGCTTTGAATAACAGGTCCTTTTCCACTGGTTCGTGGATTTGGAGGAACCCTACCCCACTGTTCTTCTTCCCGTCGATCAGGAGGAGTATACCTTTCATTTTGATGAAAAAAACCAGAGTGCCCAGGGCGGCGATAATCTCCTGCTGGAGACCCTCCATTTGAACCACCACCTTCGTTTGGTTTATGGCTCTCTTCAAGCATTTTCTTTGGATTAACTGTTGGTTCCTGTGTGACAGTGACCTTAGGAACAGATTCCCCACTAGACTTAATCTTACTCATCTCGGCTCGCATAAAACCCATGGCAGATATCACCAGCCTATGAGCCTCTTCCAGATGTTCCATGGTGCTAGAGACCACAATATCCATATCTTCAAATTTTTTCGAAATCATAGAATCAAATTGTTCGGCAGGAACTAACAACATTTCTGGAATTACGCTAGGTCTTCCATCTTCGTTAGTTTGTTGGGTCTTTTCAATACATAATAATTTCTGCATCACCAGCTTGTGAAACAGAACCTACAGCACCATCTCCTTGTAATGAATTTCCATCACCTTTCTCTTGATCTCTACGGTTCTTCGGCGCCATAACGGTCCCACTGGGCGTGCCAAAATTACGTTTGCACACAAAAAATTGGCTCGAGCGGGTTGATTGCAGGCGTGCCAGGAACGTGAGTGCCAAATGAAAATAACAAATAAAAATAAAAATCTAACTTCTAAAACCAAGAGAAAATGAGCCCTGGTTCCGTCGTCGGTCTCAAGTTCACCGGTGAAATGCTAAATAACTAAAATAAAGTAGAAGACGAATTATTAAAAGCAATCGGATATTGATTCTTTGCTACTGAAAATTCAAAACGACAAATTTTTGCCATACTAATCACAAAAGAAAGTGTTGTAAAAGTTCGAAGAACCCAACAACAATAAGCAAAACATGTATGCTAAAATGTCTAGAAAATGACAAGATTAAGGTATGAAATTTTTGCGGAAAGATTGCTAAAAATACAGAGCTTTTTGAGTTCATGTTAGCTATATTTAATCTTGAGTTCTCACATTCATGCACGAATGCCATGATTTTCGATACTTCTTGCAATTAGAAAAAAATTATGTGGATTTGTGATGTGGATTAGATGATTTGATTCTTAACTCTTGTGATTTTTACTTGAAACTGAGGTAGATTTTTAAGAGCACAGAAGTGATTTAGGCATTTTTGAATTCGTTGAGACTTTTTAGCCATTATTCATTTGTTAGTCATATAAATCATGAAAAATCCAAAACAAATTGAGAAGCTAAAAAGTTCAAAGAAAAGTAATGGCGGAGAAAGTAAGGTGAGGGAAGGCCTTGAAAAGAAAAAAAAAATGGATTGAAATTCTAGTCCAAATACAAGGCATAAAGATGAAGATGTATGGAGTATAAAAAAGCCAAGACTAACGTCTGGCAATGCAAATAAAAATTTTTAGCTACTCATCATCCTGCACAAATTGAAAATATTCAATTCCCTTTGTTTTGTATCCTGAGTCCTTGTTTACATTGATATACATATGGATGCTTATCTCCTGCTGATTATACTTGAGCCTAATGTTAACCGAAAAAGTCCTGTTGATCTGTGCAATTATAAGTTTAACTTGATGGAGAGTGTCTTGAATCTTGAGGGCGGGATTAATGAATCTGTGAACCTTACGGATTGCATTATTGTATCGAAAGCGAGGAGGATAGACAAGATGGCAAATCACACAGACACGAGAAATCTTGAGAAAATTAGCCTACATGTGTATTTAATCTTGGAATGTAAAAATTCGGAGGCTAACTATATTGCTCAATATTGTTTTGCTCGGGACTAGCAAAAGTATAAGTTTGGGGGAATTTGATAAGTGCAATTTATGCACTTAATTTATGTATGATTTTACTTGGCTTTTGTAATGTATCGAGTGGATTTTATGCGTATTAGTTGTTGTTTTTGTGAGTTACAAGAATTGGTGCAAAAGTAGCAAGAAGAAGTGGAAGGATGCATTATAGAGTATCAAATTCAGAAAATTATTGGGAATTATTGAGGCATCAAAATCCAATCTCCACCGTCCAGAAAATATTTTAGGATGTATTGAAGCTACTATCAAAATTTCAGCTCAATCCGATAGTTAGATTGTTAGATATGATTTTTTGAAAATTGTCGCGCGATGTAGATTTTCTAACCCGAGAGGCATGCGCGGGCGCGCCTCATTAACGCGCGGACGCGCGTCAGGGCAAATTTTGAGCATCCGGAGACAGAGAGTCATGCGCGGGAACCCCTCTCTTCAGGCGCGGGCGCGCCATCGCAAAAGTCAGTTTTTTGGATTTTTGGGAAGGAAACCTTTGGACTTTCGTGGGCTTTTATTTATTGGTTTTGAAACACATATAAAAGGGATTCTTTTGCACACAATTGAAAGAAGAAGCCGCCGCATAGAGAGAAACACATCAAGGATCGATCGAGAGAAGATTTTGGAGACTTTGGAAGAGAAAATTCTGCACAAGTTGGAAGAACATCAAAAAACAAAGACGAAAATAGATCGTCCGGACACGGAAGATCGAATATTGGGATTTGTTTTCTTTCTCTTGAATTTGTATTATTGATTTGATGTCTAGTTTCATGAATATGATTTGGTTTCAACTATTTTTGATTATTAACTAAACTTTTTAAGTCTAGAGGTTGATGTAGCATGGTCAAGACATGTTTATGAATTATTGATTTTAATGATTTGAGTTCTTCTAAATTAATTATGATTCTAATTTTGAAAGTCTTTTCAATTTACTGGCCATAAATTGATTTGTCATATTTATTTAGAATTCGACACTCGGGAGAGGGGATTTAAAATATGATCAATAGAATTCACACTATTAATTTTTTACATGACTCGGGAGAGAGCTTATAACTTTAATAGAGCCTAGAAAGAACATTATTTTACACATATCATTACAAGTAGATTTTTAATAGGGATATTGGATTCGATCTGTGATTGATACATTCTATTTGATACTCGGGAGAGGGAAATAGTATAATCTATGTGTTCTTGGTTATTAATTGAAATGAACTCATGAAAATAGATTAATTAGGAATGAATATTATCGAGACCAGGTGAAATCAAAACCTCTAGACTATTTCTCTGTGATTGATAATCTCTTAAGGATTGTGTGTGTGTGCGTTTTACAAATTTTACTATTTATTTAATTGTTCAGCAAATTTCCAAAGTTTGATTTTCTAGATAAAATTAAGACTATTTTAATTACAAGTATTGAATATTTTCAAATTACTCCTTGTGGGATCGGCACTCTCTCTTTCACTATATTAAAACTTGACACTCGTACGCTTGCGAGTAATTTTCACAACAAGTTTTTGGCGTCGTTTCCGGGTAATCGACGGAATACTAACACTTAAATTTTCTCTAAAAATCTCTCAATTTCAGTCGAAATAATCGCAAGTGCACGATTCAAGTTATAATAAGATGTACTGAGTACGAGTATCGTCCTCATGGACCAAACAATAATAATTTGTTTCTTTGATTTTTAACTACACAAAGTATCGAAAATTTGATTTTGGATTCTATCTAACGTTTAACACTAAGAACTCAATGTAAATAAATCTAAATTTCACAACCTCGAAACCAATTTGCACCACTAAAAGAAATAACAATTTGAAAAGATTTTGTTGGAATTTCGGTTCACCTTCCCCCTAATTGAACTGGACGATTGGAACTTAATTAATGCGCATAAGTTTGACAGAAATCCCTATAACATTGACACTCTCTCTCGAGGTTATGCCAAACTAATCAAATCAGTGAAACAATTAAATCTCTCTAATTATTTATCACGATCGATTGCTTTGCGTTCTATGAATTCTACAGCTTTTAACTTGGTGGTCTATGGCTATCAACATGTACTAAATACCATATCTCTATGCATATTTTAAGTCCATGGATTCTATCATTCGTCCTAATTATGAACCTATCTCTCGATAGCAATTCACAATTTACGAATCTATGTTAAGGGTAGCTAATCATCAACATAGAGAAAAACACATGATAAAATCATTTATAAACATAAATCAAATCTCAATACGTCCGGTGATTCAATCACACTACAGTGTTTCGGGGTTCGGATCCCCTTGATTCCAACAAAATAAAAGTTTAGCTACTGAACGTCATTACAAAATTCAATCTAAAAAAAATGTTTAACATAAAAATTCAGAAAAGATGAAGAGAAAAACTCCCAACGGAGATGAGAAATCTTCAATATTCAGAGCCGCCTCCTCCTGTGTCTGTGCGTGTGTCCAACCCTCAAAACCATTTAATAAATCCTATTTATATGGCCCAAGAGTCCTCGTCAAATCAATTACACGAAATAAAATATTTCCCAAAATTACGTGCAGGCGCCCGAGCAGTAGAAAAGAGCCGCCCGGGCGCCTGAGCTCTGCCTCGAGGGTTTTTCTTCAAACGGGAGTGCGCTCGGGCGGTAGAAAAGTGCCGCCCGAGCGCCTGAGCTCTGCCTCGAGGGTTTTTCTTCAAACGGGATTTCGCGCGGGCGGTAGAAAAGTGCCGCCCGAGCGCCTTGTTTTTTTTCAGAAATATAAAGTCCTTCTCTTGCTTTCCTCACGGCCGCATGCGTGCAACGCCTTTTCACTATAAATCAGCATTTCCTAGTGATTTTCTGCAGTATAAATAAATAAACCAGAGGAGTGACTACAAACACAATAAAACAAAAAAAAACAGAACAAGAATGGTAAGGAACAGACACAACGTAAACGAAACGAATGCAAAACAAACACAAAACATGCAAAATAACGCACAAAAACGACTCCTATCAACCTCCCCAAACTAACCTTTTGCTCGCCTTCGAGCAAAATAGGTGACAATTCTAGCATGCAGAAACAACAAATAGACGACACAAGTAGGTAAAATCAACCTTCTCAAGCCTCAAAACTTTTTCCAACAGATAACCAATCCAATCATATCAACATGCCGACCTTTTAAAACAAAAAAAATTTAACAATAACTAGCAAACCTTGCAAACTTAAGAATCTCACAACTCCGTTTTTGGAATACTCTACTCCGAATTCAATTCACACATTCTAAGATCATAAGGACTTTTTCAGTTATACTGGGATCAAGATTTAGAAACATTCAATGATACACACACTCACGACTGGTATAACTCAACGAAAAATAGTGTGTGCGTGTTTTGGTCAAGAATCCACATTCATTAACCGTGTCTATCAACAGTCCATCAACAAAATTCCTACAACCCCTCTCCACTAGTATATTGGGCGACTGTGACTCGGTCAATAGGTCTTATTCGGCTTATAATGTCAGGCTAGGTTAATGGCTCCAAATGAAGGAAAAGAATTCAAAGAGGGAGTAAATGATGATCATTCTCTACAGTCTACTCCTTTTGACTAACAAATTTGCACCTCTTCTCATTCATTGATTTCCAAATTTTTCTTTTTTTTTCACTTGCCTTCTGCCAACATTCCTTTCTTTCTTTATTTTCCACCATTTGTTTTTTATTTCTTTTGTACTGAACACAACCAACACACCATTCCAATCTCAATTTTTCATTCGGAGCATAAACAAAAATAAACTACATTCAATTTACTCCCCACAAGGTAGGAATGAGTGTTTAAGCTATGGGTAGAAGTTATAGGATATTGAACAAAGTAGAATGGGGGTTTACCACACGTTTTCACGCATGCCATTTGTTTTTTATTAAGCTCAAATTAGGCAATAGGGACACATTAAGTCAAGGGTGGTTTGAAAGACACAAACATAATTCAGAAAGAATTGCCTATATCACTCCTAAATCACAGTATACCCGTATTGCGCCTCAAGGGGTGTTTGAACTTGTTCTAGACAAATTTCAATTCACAGTTAACTCATACAGATCTCAATCAGTGCAGAACATAGAATCATCAGTAGTAAGCGATGATTACACCAAAACAAGCTTCAGATTATGCACCTCTCGTGCTCATATAAACGTGAAGGCTCAACTGGGCATCTAAGGATAATTCATGAAAAATTTTAAGCCCAAAGATCAAACAAATTGCCTCAATCATATCCAAGTTTGTATGTTTCAACTTCAGATTCAAGTATACCTCACAGAGTGTTTAGAGATCTATTCATCGACTTGGTTGTACTAGTTCAAAACTATTTGTCAAGCAAAGAAGATGATCATGGATTCAAAACTAAAAAAAAAAATATTTTATTTTTTTTATCATTGGCTTTTTGGTTTCATTCACAACACTTGCAACAACAGTACAAACGACTCGAACGAACAAAAAACATGAAAACAGAATGAAAACACAAAAGATACAACCTTCCCAAACTAAAGATGAGCATTGTCCCCAATGATACTTGACACCACCAAATCTAAAAACACAAAAGAAACATAAAAACAAAAAGCACTAATCACTCCCCTGGTCTGAATCAAAATCCTCCCCATCGAGGTCTTCGGGCAGATCCCGAAGCGGCGGAGCATATTGGAATGGGAAAGGCGGAGGATACGGCGGTGGAACTGGATAAGCTGCAGGGTCCATCCCAGCATTTGCGAGCAGCCCTCGCATCATGGCATTGGTAGATTCTTTGTGGGCTGCATTCACCTCCTGGCATTTATCCATGTGTTGCACCCAGGCAGAAATTTCTCTCATTGTCTCATTCGTGGTGCGTCGAGCAGGGGGTGGCTTAAGCACATTCCTTGATGATTGACCGGGCCTAGAACGTGCCCGGCCATCAGATGTAAACTCCCTGAGTCGGAACGAATTTTTCGCCCTCAAAATAGTGTCATCCACCTCCTGCGTTGGGTGCAACCATTCTTCGTCATCCCTGGTTGGGACACCAGCTCGCACACAAAGTGCAGAAACAATGGTCGGAAAGAATATCGCAATGTTGGAAGTGCGAATGGAAGTGTACAACTCTCGGTTGATAATTCGTTCGACATTGAGCGGCCATTGCTTGTGCAGGGCATACAGCAGCACCGCCATGCTCATTACCACCTCATTGGTGTGGGATACCGGCATTAATCTGTGAGTCAGAAAAGCATACCACAAGGCCGGTTCCAGCCGCAAATATTTTTCTTTAAAAGACACAAATTTCACTGAGTCTTTCCAAACGTTTCCATCATAGCACAGAACATTAGTAATTTCATTATAATCCGGGTTAGCCTTAAAAGCTTGAAATTGGCTATCATCAACATCCGGAGTTTCCAAAAAATCATTAATAACGGCAGGAGTGAAAGAAACCATCTTACCCCGCACGAAAACCGTGCTATCTGTACGCTTGACAGCATTGGTGTAGAAATCTCGTACCAAGGGGACAATCTCCGCTAGAGGTTGTCGGCAAAATTTGGTCCATCCTCGAGCCACGATGCCAAGGGAGGCGGTGCGTTCTTCGAAGAGATTGAATCCCCTCTCTGCAATTGGATTCCTATTAGATTTGGCCGCCTCATACCTCACCTTTGTTCTAAAAATCTCTCAATTCCAGTCGAAATAATCGCAAGTGCACGATTCAAGTTATAATAAGATGTAATGAGTACGAGTATTGTCCTCAGGGACCAAACAATAATAATTTGTTTCTTTGATTTTTAACTACACAAAGTATCGAAAATTTGATTTTGGATTCTATCTAACATTTAACACTAAGAACTCAATGTAAATAAATCTAAATTTCACAACCACGAAACCAATTTGCACCACTAAAAGAAATAACAATTTGAAAAGATTTTGTTGGAATTTCGGTTCACCTTCCCCCTAATTGAACTGGACGATTGAAACTTAATTAATGCGCATAAGTTTGACAGAAATCCCTGTAACATTGACACTCTCTCTCGAGATTATGCCAAACTAATCAAATCAGTGAAACAATTAAATCTCTCTAATTATTTATCACGACTGATTGCTTTGCGTTCTATGAATTCTACAGCTTTCAACCTGGTGGTCTATGACTATCAACATGTACTAAATACCATATCTCTATGCATATTTTAAGTCCATGGATTCTATCATTCGTCTTAATTATGAACCTATCTCTCGACAGCAATTCACAATTTACGAATCTATGTTAAGGGTAGCTAATCATCAACATAGAGAAAAACACATGATAAAATCAGTTATAAAAATAAATCAAATCTCAATACGTCCGGTGATTCAATCACATTACAGTGTTTTGGGGTTCGGATCCCCTTGATTCCAACAAAATAAAAGTTTAGCTACTGAACGTCATTACAAAATTCAATCTAAAAAAATGTTTAACATAAAAATTCAGAAAAGATGAAGAGAAAAACTCCCAACGGAGATGAGAAATCTCCAATATTCAGAGCCGCCTCCTCCTGTGTCTGTGCGTGTGTCCAACCCTCAAAACCGTTTAATAAATCCTATTTATATGGCCCAAGAGTCCTCGTCAAACCAATTACCCGAAATAAAATATTTCCCAAAATTACGTGCAGGTGCCCGAGCGGTAGAAAAGAGCCGCCCGGGTGCCTGAGCTCTGCCTCGAGGGTTTTTCTTCAAACGGGATTGCGCTCGGGCGGTAGAAAAGTGCCGCCCGAGCGCCTGAGCTCTGCCTTGAGGGTTTTTCTTCAAACGGGAGTTTGCGCGGGCGGTAGAAAAGTGCCGCCCGAGCGCCTTGTCTTTTTCCAGAAATATAAAGTCCTTCTCTTGCTTTCCTCACGGCCTCATGCGTGCAACTCCTTCTCACTATAAATCAGCATTTCCTAGTGATTTTTTGCAGTATAAATAAATAAACCAGAGGAGTGACTACAAACACAATAAAACAAAAAAACAGAACAAGAATGGTAAGGAACAGACACAACGTAAACGAAACGAATGCAAAACAAACACAAAACATGCAAAATAACGCACAAAAATGACTCCTATCACCGGGGAGTAAATTTTGATTATTTTTTAGTCTTGTTACCAATTAGTCTAGACTTTAATTTAGAGTTTTTTTTATTTTATGTTAATTTACTAATTGATTTTTTCTTATTTTTAATTGTAGTTTATGCGACGATCTCAAAGTGCGAATTCTTTACTTTTTGATCAAGAGATCGAGCGCACTGCACGTGCTTTGAGAAGAATTAGAAGAGAAGAAGTCAATAACATGGCTGAAGATAATGTGAATCAAGCTCCCCTGGTGCCTATCAGAGATCACTTCAGGCCGACGATCCAGGCTCACTATTCTGGAATCGCTCGAGGGACCATTAACGCCAATAATTTTGAACTGAAGCCGTCGTTGATCAACATGGTTCAAAAGAACCAATTTAATGGGAGCGCCACTGCTGATCTTCACCTACACCTACGCACTTTCTTGGAAATATCTGATATGGTAAAAATTAATGGTGTGTCTGAGGATATTATACGTTTACGCTTGTTTCCTTTTTCTCTCAGGGATCAAGCAAGGAGTTGGTTGCAGTCACTGCCGCTAGGGAGCATTACTATATGGGAGGATATGGCGGTCAAATTTCTTGCAAAATATTTTTCACCTGCCAAGTCCACCCAACTGAAAATTGAAATCAGCACCTTCAGGCAGATGGACACTGAACAACTATACGAGGCGTGGGAAAGGTACAAAGAATTACTTAGACGTTGTCCTAACCACAATTTTGCAGATTGGGAACAGATCGAGTGGTTTTACAATGGACTGAATGCGCCTACAAGGATGAATGTGGATTCTGCGGCTGGAGGTACTATATTTGCAAAGGGTCCCGCTCAGATCGAGTGGTTTTACAATGAACAGATGACGATCAATAGTTTTCAATGAACATCTGAGCGTATGGGAGTCAAGAAGCCAGTTGGAGTGTATGCAGTGGATCCTCTCACATCGATCACCGCTCAATTATCTGCATTGACTACACAGGTAGCTTCTTTGAATAAGATTAATGTTTCAAATTCAACTGGAGTTGAAGGATCACATACCCCAAAAGAAGTTAATTATATCCATCCTAATGGCTACCGAGGTTATGGAGCTTATAGAGGTAATACTGTTCCCAATACTTTTCATCCTAGTTTGCGGAATAATGAAAATTTTTCATATGATAACAATACTAATAAGGGTGATGGTAAGTTGTCTTTGGAGGATGTGGTTATTACCTTTGTTCAAGAATCAGGTAAGAGGATGGCGAGAACTGAGTCTCGTCTTGACAACTTGGAGACACGTGTGGTAAATATGGGTGTCATGATGAAGTCTATGGAGACTAGCATAGGACAGTTGGCGAACACACTAAAAGACAACAACCACGGTCAATTCCCAAGCAATACTGAGGTGAATCCTATAGAACAGTGTAAGGCCATAGAGTTGAGGAGTGAGAAAGAAGTTGGAGTCCAGGAACATGCAGCTGATGTAGAGAAAGAAAAGGTGGTTGATGAGAAAAAAGTTAAGGAGAAGGAGATTAAAACTAAGCAAAAACCGATGTACAAGCCTCCACTTTCATATCCCCAGAGATTCAAGAAAAAGGTGTTGGATGAACAGTTTGTCAAGTTTCTTGAGATCTTCAAGAAACTTCATATCAATATTCCATTCGCCGATGCTTTGCTGCAAATGCCGAATTATGCCAAATTCTTGAAGGAAGTGATGTCGAGGAAGAGGAAGTTAGAAGAGTTCGAGATAGTGAATCTGACTGAGAAGTGCAGTGCTATCTTGCAAAAGAAGCTACCACAAAAATTAAAAGATCCAGGGAGTTTTACGATTCCTTGCATTATTGGTTCTTCTCATTTTAAAAATGCACTTTGAGATTTAGGAGCTAGCATTAATTTGATGCCTTTGTCTGTTTTCAGAAACTTAGGACTTTGCGATGTGAAGCCCACGACGATCGCATTACAGCTAGCTGATAGATCTCTCACATATCCGCGTGGAATCATCGAGGATGTTCTGGTAAAAATAGATAATTTTATTTTTCCTGCGGATTTTGTGGTGTTGGATATGGAGGAAGATGGAAATATGCCATTGATATTGGGGAGACCGTTCTTGGCTACTGCTGAAGCCAAGATTGATGTTAAGAAAGGAGAGCTGTTGATGGGAGTTGATGGTGAGAAAGTGATCTTTCATGTGTTCAACGAGGCTAACAATCCATCCACGAAAAAGGTGTTTATGATTAAAGAATCAAAGAAGATGGAAAGTTTTCGTGCAGATGTTAGTGCTATAAAAGTGCCAAGAGAGAAGGATCCACCGGTGCTAAAGAAGAAGAAAAAGAAAAGAAAGAAACCAAAGATCAAGCGGATTGTAGAATATATTTGGAGGGTGAAGGAAAAAGGAAAATCCTCCAATAAAGCGGAACCGGGCTGAAAGCGGCATAGAGTCAGGCTATGGACTATAAACTAAGCGCTTCTTGTGAGGCAACCCAAGATTTTTTTTTTGTTATTTTCTTTATGCTGATTTGTTTGTTTGTTTTTTTTAATATTTTGTGCATGTTGAGACTAGACATCAATAATGATTTTGAGTTGTGTAGGTGAAAAAGTACGGAGCTGAAAGAGTTTAGGAGCCACCCCTGATGAAAAGTATTGAGTGATTAAGATGGTACCGAGTACTGACGCTTGGTACACAAGGTATGTGTCCCTTGTTTTTAATGATACTGTTCATTGAGAACAATGCACAATTTAAGTTTGGGGGGATGTTTAAAAATTGTGAAAATCTGAAATTTTTTATGATTTAATTGGAGTTGAAAAAATGATGTTGTAATTGTGTTGGCCTATGATGAAAATAATTTTTTGTGCTAAAAAGTTAATGTTAGCTATATTTAATCTTGAGTTCTCACATTCATGCACGAATGCCATGATTTTCGATACTCCTAGCAATTAAAAAAAATTATGTGGATTTGTGATGTGGATTAGATGATTTGATTCTTAACTCTTGTGATTTTTATTTGAAACTGAGGTAGATTTTTAAGAGCACAGAAGTGATTTAGGCATTTTTGAATTCGTTGAGCCTTTTTAGCCATTATTCATTTGTTAGTCATATAAATCATGAAAAATCCAAAACAAATTGAGTAGCTAAAAAGTTCAAAGAAAAGTAATTGCGGAGAAAGTAAGGTGAGGGGAGGCCTTGAAAAGAAAAAAAATGGATTGAAATTCTAGTCCAAACACAAGGTATAAAGATGGAGATGTATGGAGCAGAAGAAAGCCAAGACTAATGTCTGGCAGTGCAAATAAATATTTTTAGCTACTCATCATCCTGCACAAATTGAAAATATTCAATTCCCTTTGCTTTGTATCCTGAGTCCTTGTTTACATTGATATACATATGGATTCTTATCTCCTGCTGATTATACTTGAGCCTAATGTTAACCGAAAAAGTCATGTTGATCTGTGCAATTATAAGTTTAACTTGATGTAGAGTGTCTTGAAACTTGAGGGCGGGATTAATGAATCTGTGAAGCTTACGGATTGCATTATTGTATCGAAAGCGAGGAGGATAGACAAGATTGACAAATCACACATACACGAAAACTCTTGAGAAAATTAGCCTACATGTGTATTTAATCTTGGAATGTAAAAATTCGGAGGCTAACTATATTGCTCATTATTGTTTTGCTCGGGACTAGCAAAAGTCTAAGTTTGGGGGAATTCGATAAGTGCAATTTATGCACTTAATATATGTATGATTTTACTTGGATTTTGTAATGTATCGAGTGGATTTTATGTGTATTAGTTGTTGTTTTTGTGAGTTTCAAGGATTGGTGCAAAAGTAGCAAGAAGAAGCGGAAGGATGCATTATAGAGTATCAAATTCAGAAAATTACTGGGAATTATTCAGGCATCAAAATCCAATCTTCATGTCTAGAATATATTTTAGGATGTTTTAAAGCTACTGTCAAAATTTCAGCTCAATCCGACGGTTAGATTGTGAGTTATGATTATTTGAAAATTGTCGCGCGATGCAGATTTTCTAACCCGAGAGGCATGCGCGGGCGTGCCTCATTCACGCGCGGGCGCGCGTCAGGGTAAATTTTGAGCATCCGGAGATAGAGAGTCATGCGCGGGCACCCCTCTCTTCAGGCGCGGGCGCGCCATCGCAAAAGTCAGCTTTTTGGGTTTTTTGGAAAGAAAACCTTTGGACTTTCGTGGGCTTTTATTTATTGGATTTGAAGCACATATAAAAGGGATTCTTTTGCACACAATTGAAAGAAGAAGCCGCCACATAGAGAGAAACACATCAAAGATTGATTGAGAGAAAATTTTGGAGACTTTGGAAGAGAAAATTCTGCACAAGTTGGAAGAACATCAAAGAACAAAGACGAATATAGATCTTCCGGACACGGAAGATCGAATATTTGGATTTGTTTTCTTTCTCTAGAATTTGTATTATTGATTTGATTTCTAGTTTCATGAATATGATTTGGTTTCAACTATTTTTGATTATGAACTAAACTTTTTAAGTCTAGAGGTTTATGTAGCCTGGTCAAGACATGTTTATGAATTATTGATTTTAATGATTTGAGTTCTTCTACATTAATTGTGATTCTAGTTTTGAAAGTCTTTTCAATTTACTGGCCATAAATTGATTTGTCATATTTATTTAGAATTCGACACTCGGGAGAGGGGATTTAGAATAGGATCAATAGAATTCACACTATTAATTGTTTACATGACTCGGGAGAGCTTATAACTTTAATAGAGCCTAGAAAGAACATTGTTTTGCACATATCATTACAAGTAGATTTTTAATAGGGATATTGGAATCGATCTGTGATTGATACATTCTATTTGATACTCGGGAGAGGGAAATAATATAATCTATGTGTTCTTCGTTATTAATTGAAATGAACTCATGAAAATAGATTAATTAGGAATGAATATTTTCGAGACCAGGTGAAATCAAAACCTCTAGACTATTTATTGGAATTGTGTGTGTGCGCGTTTTTACAAATTTTACTATTTATTTAATTGTTCAGCAAATTTCCAAAGTTTGATTTTCTAGATAAAATTAAGACTATTTTAATTACAAGTATTGAATATTTTCAAATTACTCCTTGTGGGATCGACACTCTCTCTTTCACTATATTAAAACATGACACTCGTATGCTTGCGAGTAATTTTCACAACACACCTCATCTCTTGCCGCTGGATTTTCATTTTTGGGTCTTGTTTCTGATGGGCCGAAATAATTGGGATGCACCATTTTCAGGAGCTGGGCCAAGGAACTTTGGATTCCTAAAATATTTATTTTATGGGTTAACACATACAGAAACACAAAAACTAAACCATAAACAAAAATTCAAACAACAAAATACAAGTCCCACATTCTAGAACAAGTATTGATGCAAGTGTGTGATTTTAAGGGAAATTCAAGAACCAACTATCTTGAGTGTGCTATCCCGCTAAAACGTTGTCTACTTGTACCTTTTGATGCAATTAGCTCCAACTCTGGATACGCTACAAAAGAGGTTATATCAAAATCTATACAACCTAAACAACAACAACGCTCAAGGTAAACTCTTTACCGTTCTTCGTCCAACTCTTCGACGATCGACTTCTGCTAACCCCTGGCTCAACAGACTTCAAAGGAATCTGTACGGAGGCCAAAGAAGATCAACAAAGACGAACAAACCCAATAGCCAAAGTTCAACAATTCAAACGGTTCAAAATCCCAAAACTCAAACCGGCGGCATAATGACTATAAACTTATCAAATCGGAAACACAGACTGCAGTATAGCATTGCAAAAAACTCAAATCAATGCTAAAACATAAAAAAACAATTCAAATCCAACACATCTCAAAATCCCCATTTTCGAATTATGCTTTCGAAAATCATAACAAATCCGAACGACGCTCTATTTCAAAACCGACTAAGAATAAACGATAAGAACTATCTCAAGAATGACATAACCAAAACTCAATCGATTCTAACAACATCCAAAAATAGAAGTATAACTGATCGGAGAAATACTTACAATAGAATGAAGCTATCGCTGCCCGGATCGCGAATCTGCCTTTGAAAATAATTTTTAACGGACGGATCGACCGGAAACCGAAATAACAAAGCTTGAAGAAAGCTTTTCCAAGCTTCAATGGAGAGAGCACGATGGAGGAGATGATGGAAAAGATAATGAGACTTATTCAACACAATACCAAGACCTAATAATATACAAGTCCCATTTTTGCATTTTAGTCCCTGAAAAATCCGAAATTTGTAAAATAGACCCTGATAAAAAACAAATCGGCTCTTTAATTCTGTAATCTTCGATTATCTCAAATAAACTAAATTAAGATAAATTTGTGGCGTTACATGTAGATTCGAGCTGCATAAGTTTTTTTAGATCGGGCATAAGCCTTTGGTGGGAGGTGAGACTCCTGAGGCAACAGAAGATTGGCTTGAACGGATGAAGCACTATTTTTGTGAATTCGATTGTTCCAAGGAACTGAGGATGGAGGGACGAGCCCGTAAGTGGTGGAGATCCGGGTCCGCTCAATTGATCCATGATCAGGGCCATGATTTGTTGAAAGACTTTTGTCGCTTGTTCTGTCAGTTGCACTTTCTTCCAGCCCTTCGTCAGGTGAAGGAGATCAAGCTTCTTAATCTAAATTAGGGGACGATGTACATTGATGAGTACCAGCAGAAGTTTATTGATCTTCTTCCCTATTGCCCGCACATTTGCACCAGTTATGACGCGAAGTACGACCATTTTCTCCAGGGCCTAAATCAGGAAATCTTTAATAGGGTGACTGTACGTGACAATACTACATCGTATGAGGGTTTGGTGAATCATTGTCGCTAAGCAGAGATCAGTGTGAGACAAGGGAGAGAGCTGCAGTCGTCTCGACCTTTGAGTTCTTTAGGTCCGCGTTCCCAGTCTTTTAAGAATCAAGGCGGTACTTCCTTTTCTTCTTTCGGATCTAGCGGTGTACATCATTTCGGTGGTCAGCGGATGAGTCGTTGTTGACAGTGTAGGAGGCGACACCCTCCAGGCCAGTGTAATCGTGCTTCTGGTGCTTGTTTTCTCTACGGTGAGATGGGACATTTGAGGAAGGACTGTCCTAACCTTGTGGGAGAAGCGAGTGAATCTGGTAGCGGTAGTGGTTCTCAGGCTACCGTCCAGCAGCAGCAGTCGCCGTAGTAGTCGCATCAGCAGTCACAGCAACACCTGCAGCATTAGTGACTTCCATCTTGTTCTCATGCTCATTCTACTTTATGCCCTCGTACTCAGGGGCAAGTTTTTGCGCTGAAACAGGACCAGGCTCAGGCTGATAGCGAGTGCATGATTGCAAGTACTTTCAGTTTGTGTGGCTTTCCTGCATGCGTTTTTATTGATACTGGTGCATCCCATTCTTTTATATCAACTCGGTTTGTTAAGAGGTTTAGACTATCATATTTTCCTTTAGACGTGTTAGTAGCTGTTTCGATTCCTATGGGTCAGGAGGTGTTAGCTAAACGCCCAGTGTTGGGTTGTGTTTTGAGTTTTGAGGGTCATCAGTTGAGTGCTAACTTGATGGTTTTAGTGATGGATGATTTCGACTGTATCATTGGGATTGATTTGTTGACTACCTATAGAGCCGTAGTGGATTGTTACCAGAGGTTTGTCTAGTTTTGCCCTGAGGATGGGGATGCGTGGTATTTCTATGGTGAGGGAGCGCGACCCCCGATACCAGTGGTTTCTGCTTTGAAAGCTTGTCATGCTTTAGAGTCTGGAGGTGAAGGCTACCTTATCTATGCGATCGATACATCCTTAGAAGGTCCGGACATTCAGGAGATACCAGTGGTCCGCGAGTTTTCGGATGTGTTTCCTGACGAGATTCTCGGTTTGCCACCTGTTCGAGAGGTAGAGTTTGGCATTGAGTTGTTGCCAGTGACATCGCCGATTTCCAGATCACCTTATTGTCTGGCTTCGACCGATGTGAGGGAATTGCAAAAGCATTTGCAGGATCTTCTTGATAAGGGTTACATTTGACCTAGTGTTTCACCTTGGGGAGCCAGTGCTGTTTGTCAAGAAGAAAGATGGTTCAATGCGTCTTTGCATAGACTACCTCCAGTTGAACCAGGTGACTATCAAGAACAATATCCTCTTCCGCGGATAGATGATCTGTTTGATCAGCTTCAGGGGACTTTTGTGTATTCTAAGATTGATCGGCGATCAGGATATCATCAATTGAGAGTTAAAGATGAGGACATCTCTAAGCAACATTTTGCACATGGTATGGGTATTATGTGTTCTTGGAGATGCCGTTTGGATTGACGAATGCTCTTGCTGTTTTCATGGACTTGATGAACAGGGTTTTCCACGATTTCTTAGATAAGTTCGTGGTAATGTTCATCGATTACATCTTGGTCTATTCTCGCAGTGTGGACAACTTGCTTTTCATCTTCGTGTTGTGTTGCAGATATTGAGAGAGCGACAGTTGTATGCTAAGCTCAGCAAGTGTGCTTTCTGGATTGAACGAGTTGTATTTCTTGGTCATGTGATTTCTCGAGATGGTGTGGCAGTTGATCCTAGAAAAAAAGAGGCTATTTTGAATTGGTTGCGTCCGACGACATCCTCCGAGATTCGTAGTTTCTTGGGGTTAGAAGGATACTATCGCCGATTTGTGGAGAATTTCTCTCAAATAGCCAAGCCATTGATGCAGTTTACGAGGAAGGATGTTTCTTTCGTTTGGTCTGCAGAGTGCAAAGAGAACTTTCGTGAGTTGAGACGTCGTTTGACGACAGCTCTAGTGCTAGCATTGCCATCTGGATCTGGTGGTTTCGTAGTCTACACCGATGCTTCTCTCCAGGGTTTGGGGTATGTTGATATGTCGATATTTTTCTACGATTACTTGGATTAAGTTGTGAGGATTAGGTGCGTTTTGATTGATTAAATTCATTTTATAGTTCCTAATCAATGTATGTGATTTGATGAAGGTAAAGAGAATAAATGGAGCAAATGATGGAAGAAAAGCGCAGAAAAAGAAAGAATTTGGAGTGGAGGAAAGCCGCAAGAATGAATTACGGAGCAGCAATGGTCAAAAACTTATTTTTGATGCTAGAGATATTTAAATCTGATCTCCACTGTTCACAATGAAGTCAAGATGTTTTGAAGTTGTTGTCCAAATTTCTGCTTGATCCGACAGCTAGAACTCCAGTTATGAATTTTTAAAATTCGTTGCGTGCTGGACAGAAACTTTCTCGCTCGATCCGTAATTTTTTACCGATCAAGTGAGACCTGTAGCGACCCAACCCGGATCCACTACCTAATCAGAGTTAGGGCATAATTACGCATGCATGTAAAATAAATTACTGCGGAAGACTTAAATAAAAGCAGATCGGCATAATACAACCGGTTAAATAAACCAATACACAACCCAATTGAATTTCAAATAATCCTAAGGGTAAAGACCTACAACTAATCGTTCTGTCTTTACTGGTCATTGGCTACTCCAAGCTTCTGGTGCTCAACACTGCACCTACACCTGCCCCATCGAATGGGGTGTCCAGATACACAGAAAAGACTGGACGTGAGCTCTAAGCTTAATACTGTAATGCCCCACTGTATCAAGACGGGTCTTTTCAGCGTGCTTATGTCCTCACTCACACGCACCCTGAAAAAACTTCCCAGGAGGTCACCCATCCTATAATTTCTCCAAGTCAAGCATGCTTAACTTTGAAGTTCTTATGTGATGAGCTTCCGAAAAAAAGATGCATCTTCTTGATTTGAGCAGTACATATGAAATCTTTTAAGCCCTCCTCAACTATGTAGTCCCATACCTACACAGTCTCAGAATCCCCTCTCATTCCGGCACGGGATTGGTTCATTCATGTCTCCCTCCGCCTAGAAGCCTACCAGGAGACGCTCATTGTCCGTGCAACCTCTTGGCACCGGCGATCACTCCCTGCCTCTTCAGCCCCGGGCGTCACAAATACATAAGCAATGATATATATAATATATGCAATACATAAGTGTGTTTAAAACAAGGGTAAAACAGTATACTCAGGGGCGCCAAGAATATGCAAGGCTGTGCCGGATAGCTAATCTGCGGTGCCGCTCCCATATTCTTTTACCGACAATAGTGTCAAAACCCACCGTCGTGGCCGCTCTTAGTGATAGCAAAACTAGGGGGTGAGTCTCCCAGACACGAATCCATAAGGAGTAACCCCTCACCGATGGACACTGTCATGACTCACATCATACCAGATGCAGTCTACCGTAAAATCATGCATGTGCTAAAGCAGTAAAACATACAAGACACATAGCACATACTCATGCAACACATATAATATATATCATGATGGCCATCTCAGTCAGTACTTACGTACCTTACTATAGGCAGTCCTAGTAGATTCACTCTAGGTTCCAAGCATATCATCAACTCTACAATTCAAATTACCCATGCATCAATCATTAAGCCCTAATAGCCTTAATTAAGCTATTGCATACTCCTAAATAATTGAAGGATACCATAGCTATACCTGCGTCCGTCGTCAGCCCACTGATGGCGACTATCCCGCAACTAGGGGCACACCCCTGCTACAGCTCCACAGCCTCGAGCACTGCTCCGCTACTATGTCAGACACTGTCTGACTATGCTAAAATATTGTTAGCCCATAAAATAAAATATTTATATAATCTAAGTTCTTTGGCCCAGTTCCTCAAAATCATGCAGCCCAAATATTTCGGCCCATCAAAAATGAGTCCAAGAGTTAGAGATCAAGCGGCAAAATTTGAAATGGGGAGTTACATTCAAAATGAAGACCAAGTCAAGATCAATCTGAGTGATATGGAGTGGTGAACGTGGCACATTTTAAAGGATAATGGAGTGAGAGGTTATGGAAAAAATTGGGAACAAAAGGTAATTGGCAGAACAAGGAAAGGACAGACATCATCTCATCAACAGACACAGCACCAAAAGCTTTGTTCTTTTTAACAACATTTCTACATTTTATCAGCTTCATTTTTTAGCAATTTTTTAGAAATATCATCGTACATATTTAGCTTGTTTTGGCTGGGTTCCTCGAACTATTGCAGCAATTTCTTTTGTGTTGTTATGACAAACACTTGTCATTTAAAATTTTTAGTATCAATAAATTCATATTTAGTTGCTATTAATAATTCGTCTTTTGTGTCATTTTAGTTCTTTGGCGTTTTACCGGTGAACTTGAGACCGCCGACAAAACCGGGGCTCACATTTACTTGGTTTTAGAAGTTAGATTTTATTTTTCATTTTTATTTCATTTCTGCACTCACGTGCCTGGCACGCCTGCAATCAACCTGCTCGAGCCAATTTTTGTGTGCAAACATAATTTTGGCACGCCCAGTGGGACTCTTATGGCGCCGAAGACCTATAGGGACCAAGAGAAAGGTGACGGAAAGTTGTCGCAAGGAGATGGTGCAGGAGGTTCTATTTCACAAGTTGGTGATGCAGAAATTATCATGCACATCGAGGGTGAAAATTTTGAGAAGACCGATCAAACTAATGAAGACGGAAGACCCAGCGGAGTTCCAGAAATGTTGTTGGTTCCTGATGAGCAGTTTGATTCCGTGATGTCGAAAAAATTTGAAGATATGGATATAGTGGTTGATAGCACCATGGAACATCTGGAAGAGGCTCATAGGCTGGTGGTATCCGCCATGGGTTTTATGCGAGGTGAAATGAGCAAAATTAAGTCTGATGGGGATTCAGTTCCTAAGATAACTGTAACACAGGAACCTACAGTGAATCCGAAAAAGATTGTTGAAGAAAGCCATAAACCTAATGAAGGTGATGGTTCAAATAGAGGGTCCCCGGCAGGTGATTTTCGCCGCCCTAGGCACTCTGGTTTTGTTCACCAAAGTGAAAGGTATACTCCTCCTCATAGAAGGGAAGAGGAACTGTGGTGTAGAGTTCTGCCAAATTCGAGAGCAAGTGGAAAAAGGACCTATTGTTCAAAGTTTTGCAGTCAAGAATCCAGGAGCTCAGCCTGGATTTTATGAGGAACCACTTGTTTGCCCTTATCTCATGATGAATGATCGGGGGGCAAACACTTACCATCATCCATTGGTTGGACATGCACCGGTGGATCAAGAGTTGTTGAGAGAAATGGTTCAGGATCTATATGGACCTTGTATTAGGCCGATGGTTAGGCCAGAGTTCCACAAGCCTTACACAGAGATCATCGATATTAATAATCCTTATCCGAAGGGTTTTAATGTAGTAGCCCGTACCCTAATTGAGTAATTAAAGGATTAATGCTAATTAATTGAATTGGGTATTGGACGGATCGGAAGCTCCGAAGGCACGATCGGAAGCTCCGAACAGGATCGGAAGCTCCGATGAGCGATCGGAGGCACCGATGTTATTACGTCAGGCATGACGTGTGGTTGGATCGTAAGCTCCGATCAGGACCGGAGGCTCCGATCACCCCTATCCGGAATCAACAAGTGATATTTTGACACGTGGCAGATCAGGATCTTCAAAAGCTCCGATGGCAGGATCGGACGTTTCGATCGAGGTTCGGACGTTCCGATCAAGGATCGAAAGTTCCGATCGTTGTCTATAAATAGAAGGCCGAGACTTCACTTTCATTTGCCAATTCCGAGTTCTCCTTTTCCTTCTAGTCCTTTTGGAGCTGTTCTAGTCTTCTTAGGCTTGGTCCGGAGGTCGGCGAGGCATTCGGTAGTCGTAGCGGAGTTGTGCCCAAGTTCTGGAGGCATCGACATCAAAGGGCTAACGACGGACAAAAGTATAGCTTTTGCTTCCTATAAATATTTAGGAGTATGCAATAGCTTAGTTAAGGCTTTTAGAGCACTTTAATGATAGTAGTATCATTTGGCAGTGTAGAGCAGACTATAGGCGTGGACCTAGAGTTGGTAGAGCTTGCACTATTTTGAGGTATGAAAGTACTGTTCGAGATATCCTGACTGAGTATGCATGTATTATGTGACTGCATGATTTATATGCCATGATATTATGCTGCATTCATTTGCATCTTGCTGTATCTCCTTCGAGATGTCTGTTAGTAGGGTTGTACCCTATCCTGTTAGTGGATGGACTTCCATCGATTTCGGTTTGGCGTTTCCACGGTTATCTCGGTATGGGAGCCACCTCCTGAAGCGACGGCACAGCGTGCTACATACCAGGGCCCGGTTTGTCTCTGTTATCTGATCCTTGACCTCGAGTCTATAGGGAGTTCACTTTGCATACATGTATACTCATACTCTCGCACTGAGCATTTTATGCTCACGTCTCGTACTCTGTATTTTCTGGACACCCTATTCCATGGGGCAGGTTTGCGGTTGGACGAGGAGGGTGGATCCAGGAGGGGCTAGTCAGTGGTTGGCCAGCTGGAGCTTCACTTAGGTTTTATTACTGTTGTTTGGGTTTTATACAGCTATTTGATTTGGTTGTATATTATTTGGATAAATTACAGATTCCTTTACTTGGGATTGTATAATGTTTATGGTTTCCGCAGTTTTATTCTGACATCTGTTTTATTAAGTTAATTGCATGCCTAAGTTCTCTTTAGTAGGTGTACCGGGTAAGGGTCACTACATTTAAGGTACCTGACTTTACAATGTTCTGAGGGGATGATGATCAATCTTCTACAGAACACATAGCACGGTTCACTATCCGATGTGGTATGTTGGCTAATTATGACAATTTCCATTTTTCAAAATGAGGTTGTTCCCGAATACTCTTACCAGAACAACTTTCACATGATACACTCAATTGCCACGTAATTCTATTTTCACTTGGCATGAATTGGAGAAATTGTTTCACACTCAGTTCTACCGAACTGAACTAGAGACGAGTATTGCTGATTTGTCCAGATTAACTCAAAAATCTGGAGAAACAACGTGGTTATTCATCGAACTATTCAAGAAATTAAAGAGCCGTTGCAAGGTGTTTCTTCCAGAACCTGAATTTGTGAAGTTGGCTCAAAGAGGTTTAGACTTAGAATTGAGGAAGAAGTTCCAGGGAACTATGTTCCGCGATTTCTATGAAATCGACGTGAAAGTGGCTGAATATGAAGAACTCTTGCAGGAGGAGTCTCGTAGAAAGAGAGTTACAATTGGTTCTTATTACCAGGATGTGGAGGATGTTTCATTGGAAGAGGTTGGTAAATCAGGATCCTTTGTATGCCCGTCTTTAAAGCGCAAGGTAGGGGAACCAGTAAAATCAAGTTCTTCAATGATGCAAGGACAGAATACTATACAGTATACATTTGATGTGTCAAAAATAGAAGATATTTTTGATTTCTTGGTCAAGGAGAAGTTCATCACCTTTCCGACAGATCATCATGTCCCAAAGAAAGAGGAATTGAAAGGAAAAGGATACTGTAAGTATCATAATTCTGTTAGTCATACTACCAATGCTTGTTGGGCTTTCAAGAACATCGTCCAGGATAGGATTACAAAGGGAATATTGAAGTTCCCTGAGAAGAAAGATACCATGCTGATAGATGAAGATCTTTTTCCTCCGGTGGCGCAAGTGAATGTCAGTACTCCGGATCTCAAAAACATTATTAACCAAAAAAGGAAGTCTCGAAGAGACAGGGAGATGCATATGAGGAAATCAGTGAAGCAAGGTTGGGTTCCCAAGGATATGTTATTTGAAGTCAAAGCAGAGAGATATAGAGATAAGCCCACTTGATATAAAAATAACCATAGGATAATGGAACATGAAGAAAAAACCATGGCCTATGGGCCAAGGAATTCTTCTGGTAATCCTAGATGACCATGCTCAGGGGGCAACAAGGTGGTTCCCCGGCAAGTAAAAGTTTCTCCTCAAACTAATCGACCATTGTCCAGGCAGGTGAACCATGGTCACGAAACTCAAAACTTACGAAGAGAGAAGCCTAGATTTGTTGTTCCACCAAATGTGCAACATGAAGGACAGTGGCAGTTATTGCGTCACAAAAAATTTCCTTTTCCACTCACAAGAACTCAATAAAGGAGGCTTCTAAGGGAAAAATCAATAGCACGCAGAGCTAAGGAAGGGCCTCCTATACCAAACAAAATCAAATTTGGTAGAAAGGCAACAGAAGATAAAGAGTTTGAGGATGATGACTTGTTCTCTGATGAGGAACCAAGTAACAATAAACAGGTTAGTTTCCAAAAAGAGGAATTCACCATATCGGTGGATTGTGCCACTGGATCTGTGGTTCTGCCTGACATGTTTAAGTCTAAGGAAGGATATGCTAGTCAAGCAGAATTAATGCAGGAGGATGTTTATAAAGAACCATGTAATGGGGTGACTATAGAAGAAGAACCACATAAACCAAAGAGAGTGGTTATTGAAAACCCCGCGATTGAATTGACCAAACATATCAGACCTCTATATATAAAGGAACATGTGAATGGTCACCCAATCTCAAGGGTTTTGATTGATAATGGTTCTGCAGTGAACATCTTGCCATTAAGGGTATTTAAGAACCTTGGAAAAGAAGAATCCGATCTTATTCCTACGGAGGTTTCTGTAATAGCATTCACCGGTGAAGCTACTAAGACTATCGTAGTATTCACTGCAGAGGTTTTTGTGGGAAGTAAAGTGTCGATTTCAGCATTCTTTGTGGTAAATTCTTCTGCCAATTTTCAGGCTTTGTTAGGCCGAGATTCGATACATGCAAATCATTACATACCTTCGTCAATGCACCAGTTCCTGTTGTTTTGGATAGGGGACAATGTGGAGATTTTCAAGCAGATTCCCAACCTTTCCAGGCAAGTTCCAGTGTGGTTGAATCCAGATTGTGGGCATCCCAAATCTGTATATATGGAGACACTAGAAACTAATCCAATGTTTGATAGAGTTCTTAAGACTACTGTCATTGCGCCTCCCAGGTCGATGATCCAGCTGCTCATTGAAGGTGTTGATGACTGAGTTCCATCATGTGGAACTAGAGGTAGCTGCAACCTCTATCAGGAAAGCACGGGTGCAGCAGACAATTGAATTAATACAGGACAGTCTACTATGGGAAGTAAATGGATATGAGATTATTTATGTGGGAAGCAAAATTCAAGGATTGTTTTGCGTGGAGTTATGAAGATATGCCGGGGTTGAATCGGCAGTTAGTATAACATCGTCTTTCCATCAAAGATGATTTCAAGCCATATAAGCAACCATCAAGACGGATGTTTAAAGAAGTGGAAGAAAAGGTGAAGGAATAAATAGAGTAATTGGTGAGAGCAGGGTTCATTAAACCAATCAGATATACAGAGTGGCTCTCGAATGTAGTTCCTATGATAAAGAAGAATGGAAAACTGAGAGTTTGTATTGATTTCAGGGATCTTAATAGAGCCACTCCAAAAGATGTATATGTGATGCCAATAACTGATATGCTCGTTGATTCGGTAGCCAACAATGAATTATTATCATTTATGGATGGTTACTTTGGGTATAACCAAATAAAAATTGACGAAAGAGATACCTCAAAGACTACCTTTAGGTGTCCAGGTGCTATTGGCACTTTTGAATGGCTTGTGATGCCATTCGGGTTAAAGAACTCTGGTGCAACTTAACAAAGACTGCTTTTAGGTGTCCAGGTGCTATTGAAACTTTTGAATGGCTTGTGATGCCATTCGGGTTAAAGAACGCTGGTGAAACTTATCAAAGAGCCATGAATGCAATCATTCATTATATGATTAACCACTTTGTTGAAGTTTACATTGATGATATTGTGGTAAAATCTTAAAAAACAGAGGATCACGTGAAACATCTGAGGAAAAATTTTGAACGAATGAGGAAACATAATCTAAAGTTGAATCCAATGAAGTGTGCCTTGGGAGTTAAAGCTGGGAACTTCTTGGGTTTTTTAGTGCACCAGCGGGGCATTGAGGTGGATCAAAACAAGTCCAAAGCCATTTTAGAGGCCAGGCCACCGAAGAGTAAAAAGAAACTACAGAGGTCCCTTGTCCAGGTAAATTACTTGAGAAGGTTCATTTCAAATTTGGCAGGTAAAACCAAAGAGTTATCTCAGCTGTTGAAGCTCAAAGAGTCTGACGAATTCATATGGGAGATTCATCACCAAGAAGCTTTTGAAAGGATAAAAGAGTACTTATCTAAACCGCCAATACTGATGCCTCCAAGTTATGGAGTTCCTTTGAAATTATATATTGCAGCCGCTCCGGAAACGATAGGGTGTTTACTAGCCCAAAACAATGAAGAAGATAAAGAGTATGCTATATATTATTTAAGTAGGTCACTCATGATGTGGAATGCAAGTATTTTGCTATTGAAAAATTGTGTTTAACTTTGTTTTACGCGTGTACCAAATTGAGGCATTTTTTAATTCAGTCAACAGTTTTTGTTGTGTCAAAAACTTATTTGGTCAAGTACATGCTTAGTAGACCTGTATTATCAGGTAGAATTGTTAAATGGTCATTAGCTTTAACATAGTTTACATTGATTTATTGTCCTCAAAAGTCCATAAAAAGACAAGCTATTGCGGATTTTTTAGCTCACCATACAGGCTCTGATGAATCAATACCAGAAGAGGTGGAAATTCCTGTGTATGGGGGTAGAAGAACCACCATGGACACTAAAATTTGATGGGTCCAGCACTGAGGGAACTGCAGATGCAGGGGTAGTAATTGTATCTCCAACTAGAGTAAAAACATCTTTGTCATTTAATTTGGATTTTCCTTGTACTAACAAGCATGCTGAGTATGAAGCATTGGTGATTGGCTTAAAAATTCTCAAAGATTTGCAAGATAAAAACATCCAAGTAATTGGAGATTCGCAGTTGGTCCTTCGGCAAGTAGCTGGAGAATATAAATGCACCAGCTTATCATTCGTCCCATACTTTTCTGCCGCTTTCCAGCTGGCTGATGATTTTGAGTAAATAAACTTTCAGTACGTACCAAGACAGCAAAATTGGGAAGCCAACGAACTAGCTCAGATTGCATCGGGGTTGAAATTGTCCAAGGAACTCACCCATAGATTGGTGTTAATTCAGAAAAGGAATCATCCTTCCATCCTACAAAGGTGATTACAGGTTGAAACTTTTAATTTGGATGTTAATTTGGCAAGTGATTGGAGGGATGAACTAAAGGAAGCCTTGCAATTTCCTGAGAAGTCGGTTCCCTATGGAGTAAGGATGTAAGTCCTTAATTATGTGATGGTTGAAGGTGACTTATATAGGAAATGAATGGATGGTTTGTTGTTACGATGTTTTGGGTTCCCCGATGCGATGGAAATCATGAAACAGGTCCATGAAGGAGTATGCAGTTCACATCAGTCGAGAATTAAGATGAGGTGGCTCGTAAGAAGACATGGGTATTATTGGCCATCAATGTTGAAGGATTGTATTAGATACTCTAAAGGGGGTCAGCCTTGCCAAAAACATGGCAATATTCAATGGGTTCCTGTGGATGAAATGTATGCTATTGTAAAGCCATGGCCATTCCGAGGTTGGGCTATGGATTTAATCAGAATAATATATCCATCTTCATCAAGAGGCCATAATTTCATTATTGTGGCTACTGAATTCTTCACTAAATGGGTGGAAGCAATACCATTAAAAAAAGGTGGAACAGAAAGATGTGATCAATTTTATCAAGGAACATATTATACATTGATTTGGTATACCAAAATCCATTATCACTGATCAAGGAACCATGTTCGTAGGATCAGAAGTGAAAGATTTTGCAGCAGATTATGGTATTAAACTACATTGTTCTTCACCATATTACCCTCAAGCCAATGGGCAGGCAGAAGCTTCTAACAAAGTATTGATTCAAATCTTGAAATAAAATGATGGAGGATAATCTAAGAGATTGGCCTAGGCTGTTATCCGAAACATTGTGGGCATATAGAACATCAAAGATAACTGCAACTGGGGTAAGTCCTTTTGCATTAGCTTATGGAAACGAAGTTGTATTGCCTATGGAAATCATGGTTCCATCATTGCGAATAGCTATGAAAAATCACTTGATTCCAGAATTGTGTAATGAAGCTATGATCACAGAGATAGAGGATCTCGATGACATGCGAATGCAAGCTCTCAATAGCCTCATGCTTAAGAAAAAAAAAAGTGGCTCGGCGTTATAATAAACGGGTTAAAAAGAAGTCATTCCATGAAGGTGATCTGGTGTGGAAAGTCATATTACCAATGGGAGTTAAAGATAGGAAATTGGGAAAATGGTCTCCCAATTGGGAAGGACCATTTAAAGTTCATCGAGTTCTTGATGGGAATGCGTATTGGTTGGCCATTATAGAAGGGGAACCTCACAAACGGTGCATCAATGTCAAATATTTAAAACAATATATTCCTAGTATGCGAGAGGAATATGTAACCTAAATAGTGTAAGTGTCTTCAAGGGCCACATTTGTAATTATCAGGCTAAATTATGGCCATAAGCATTTGTAAATAAATAAAAAAATTGAAAAAAGTTGCGATAGAAATGATGGTACAAAGTAGCAAGCAATAAATTGTCGATTGGGCCATCAATCTGAAGCAAAAAAGGAAATGAGAGTGTTTGAGAGCATAAGTTTGACAAGTTCCCAGCAACAAAAAGAAATATTGTTTTCATCATAAAACATTAAAAATTACCCCACGGCGGCCGCCAATTCTTCCCACTTTTGCTTACATTCTAGCTGTGTATACTTGTATTCATTCAAAACGGTGTTCCATCCCTGATACTCAGTTTTTTTTTAATTCACCAATCGGCCCCCAGTGTTGCTAATCTCCTTATCGACAGACAATATTTGTGCCTTGAGGGATTCACCTTCCTCCAGCAATTGCACTCTTTTACCCTCATGAGCAGTCAGTTATTTTTTCAATTGCAATATTTGTTATTCCACAACATCAAAATTCTGACCCACTTCAATCAGTTTGTTGACATCACTGTCTCTCGTTCTCTTGAGATTATCCCAAGTTTCTTTAGAAATCCTGAAGGCTTCCAACTTGGCAGAGAATTATGTATGCTTGTCCATAGCATCTCTTGCCTGAGAAAGGATAGAAAGAAAAGAGTAGGAAGACATACCTAAGGGAGATTCAGAAAACCCCGGGGAACTCTTAATTAATTGAAAAGCTGCCAGAAGCTCTTGATGTTGTTGGTCTATTAATGCAAATAAATCCTGAAGGATTAGGTATTTAACGGTGGTCATAGCACGATTGATGGATTATGAATTAGGATATTGTGGAACTTCAGGAATGGGTTCAATTTTAATATCCTGTAGAAATCTAAAATCTAAGTCCATCGTGACAGAGGAAAGAGTGCACATTTCAACCCGCCGAGAGGAGTAATCCTAAGATAAGGTACCAGGAGATAATGAAATAATGATAACATTAGCAGGACACCAGTCATAAGCGAATTATTACCGTGTAAACAGTTGAGGCAGTGACTGTGGTGGAAACTTGTTCAACAGGAAGTGCCTGACCAGGAACACTTAGCTTGATAGGAGGAGCTTTAGAGGAGATGCCCGTGATGATTTGTGCCGCAATGATGTTCTCAGCAACATCAGCAGGCGTTGGGTGCGTTTGGGGGACGCTGCATCCTTTAATGGCATAGAATTCTTTGGCTGAACTACTTCAACGGTTGATCCAGGAGAATCAACGGTGGTGGGAATTGAGGAAACAAATATGGTATCATCTTCATCTGCATCAACAGGAACCTCAGAACTAGGTCAGGGTTGCATAGCCAATCTTCACGATACACGAGTACTTTTTTTTATCTTGGCAGGGGGAGATTCCTTTGGCGCTCCACCACCCATTGTTTTCAGTTTTTTGGTAGAAGTTTGAACTACTAAAGAAAATAAGGTAATTATAAGTATGCAAACTAATTTCAAATTCCAGTTCAAAGGTTGTAAGATTACCAGGAGGAACTGTCAAAACAGTAGTAAGAGCTTGGTACTTTGGAGTCCACCATGGCATAAAAGGAACCATGTTGTCACAAGTTATTTCTTGGACCGGAGCTTGAAAGAAGGATCCCCATACAACATTTAATTTAGCAGTGGCCAAGGAGAACCGGCGGTCAACTAGTTCATCCCAAATATTCTCAGGCAGTTGTTGGGGGAAGAAAAAGGGTTTTTCGGGTATAGTAGCAGGGAAACCAAATTGCCGAGCTACAATCAAGGGGTTGTATATCTCAAAAGGGAGAGTTGCATTATCATTGGCTAAGGTACCACTGCTAACCAAAAATTTTTCATGCAGACAGGCAGTTCGTATTTCATCTACAACTTGTGGAAATGATTTGATTTGGTGGGACATAAAACGTAATATCCATGATAATATGCCGTGCTGAGAACCACTGGCAAATAATAACAACGTCCTTCTCCAAGCGTGTTAAATAAAGTCATCAAGAAGTCCTTAGAAACTGTGGTTATGCAGTAGGATAGAGCATTACTGTCAGAAGGACTAATGCTAGTGAAAGGAAGGTTTCTGATGTCTGGAAAATAGGAGAAGAGCCACAATTGAAAGAACTAGCATATGCCCTGAATTTTACGGAGGGGAGTATCAAGTACACTCTTACTCAACCCTCGAGAGTGGATCATAAGAACATGATCCCAAAGTTTACAACGTTACCGGTACTTAGCAGACGCGCAAGAGACAAATACTCAGTGGATGGACAACCGGAAGCGGGACAAAACAAAAATTTACAAATGAGTACCCACATGAACAAGATATGTTCTTCAGCATTAGGAGTATTGGAAGAGGTGTACCAAGTTCCTATTATAGAGGCATAAGAAGTATATTTAGGATATTAATCTGGAAGATTTGGAACATCCTTCATCGATATGACCCCTATCAATTCCAAGCCAATAACCGAAAGCCTCAGTAAGCGAAGGATATCATGAAGGGTAATGGTCATTGGTCCACTAGCAAATATGAAGGAATTACAAGAGGGAGCCCAAAAACAGAGTGCAGATTCTAACAAATTTGTTTGTAACGGGAATGGGCCTTTGGTAAGCTGAATAAAGTAGTAAAAACCTTGAGATTTCCAGAGGTCACTAAAATAGGGTTCCAGTTTATCGATCCAACTGACCCATTCAAGGAAGTAACAGGGTCAAGATTTGAGCTTAGCTGCTTTGGCAGGTGGTTGCACAGAACTGTTTAAAAGTAAAGAGGAGGAAGATAAAGAAGCTAGAGGAAACATGTTGGAAAAGACTGTGGGTGGTAAGGGAACATCTACATAAGGAACACGAGTTATTGTAGCCAAAACCTCAACACAATTAGGTTTAGTGGAAAGGGGATTTGGAGGCCTGAGAAGAACAAAAGTCAAATCAAGAACATAGGGGTGCTAGACAAATGAAGTAATAATGAAATTAATCGTGAATCCAAGGGGAGTATGCATACCTAATTACTTCCATTTCCTCAGGAACATTCGATGAACCAGAAAGGGTAGAAGACATAGAAGGATACGAAGGAACTACCACACTAGTAAAAAGGTGAATCAACCCATTCAAGGTGATTTTGTTGTCTATGCAAGGTTTAACAGAGGAACAAGCAAAGGGAGATTGACTTACTAGTCAGAGAAGCAGCATAAGGTCAGGAAAAACCCTAAGATATTGATGCGTTGGAGATGAGATCAAAAAACCAGATCAACGTGATTATTCGGCGAAGATGAAGAGTCTAAAAGAGAGAGAGAGGCGCGATCATCGGAGGAACAATAATGATAAAGCTGGAATGATGTGATCAATCAATTCAAAAATTGTGGAACAGGATCACTGATGTAGTTTTTGAAAATCACAAAGCTTATCCAGTGTAAACTACTATGGTGAAGATGCACGGTCCAAAAGCTAGAAATGGACTCATAACCCAATTTCGATGGCCCAATGGGCCATCAACCTGCAGGGGGCAATTGTTAGCCCATAAAATAAAATATTTTAATAATTTAAGTTCTTTGGCCCAGTTCCTCGAAATCATGTAGCCCAAATATTTTGGCCCATCAGAAATGAGTCCAAGAGTTAAAGATCAAGCGGCAAAATTTGAAATGGAGAGTTACATTCAAAATTAAGACCAAGTCAAGGTCAATCTGAGGGATATGGAGTGGTGAACGTGGCACATTTTAAGGGATAATGGAGTGAGAGGTTATGGCAAAAATTGGGAACAGAAGGTAATTGGCATAACAAGGAAAGGACAGACATCATCTCATCAACAGACACAGCTCCAAAAGCTTTGTACTTTTTAACAACATTTCTACATTTTATCAGCTTCATATTTTAGCAATTTTCTAGAAATATCATCGTACATATTTAGCTTGTTTTTGCTGGGTTCTTCGAACTATTGCAGGAATTTCTTTTGTGTTGTTATGACAAACACTTGTCATTTAGAATTTTCAGTGGCACTGAATTCATATTTAGTTGCTATTAATAATTCATCTTTTGTGTCATTTTAGTTTTTTGGGGTTTTACCGGTGAACTTGAGACCGCCGACAAAATCGGGGATCACATTCGATTGGTTTCAGAAGTTAGATTTTATTTTTCATTTTTATTTCATTTCGGCACTCACGTGCCTGGCACGCCTGCAATCGACCCGCTCGAGCCAAATTTTGTGTGCAAACAAATATATATTCCCTACTCCAACTCTAAAATAAGAGTACCCAAAGCCCTAAAATAGAGCCTCTGTTGGTTAACTGGCGGTCAGATCAATCACGATTGATACCCGGTGCAGCGGAAGTTTAAAAATTTTGTTATGGAACAATTCCATAGTGTGGGTATCAACCGTTCAACGATTAAATTATTGTGTGTGTAAAATTTAAATAACAGTTATTAAATTTTACCTCCAATCTCGCAACGAGATTAATGGACACCAACAGATTTGATCTGCTCTTGTTGTCTCTCCCTGGAACCGATGAACTCCTTCAATCAGGTCCACGAACAGAGGTTTAATCCCTCTGATAGATTGCACTAGAAAATCTATCAGAAGTTTTCTGCGAAGAGAATAAACGAATCTGATTCGCTATTCCAGACTGCAATTCAAAATCACAGACCGGAAAATCTCGGGCAGAGGGGGAGGGGTCGGCCGAACAGAGAGAGAGAGCTAGGGTTCGAAAATTTTCTCTGTCTCAAAAATTATGACCTGTTGTGTGTAATTTCTGTACTGAAATAACTTATTTATAATGCAGGCCACTAACACCTTAGGGCCCATTAGTCATAAGCTGGGGCCCGACAAGCAAAGCCCGCTCGTTCAGAAATTAATATAAAATTCATCGTGACTCCGATTGATGAACTGATTTCACCAATGTGCACAGAAACCATTTCTGCACATTTTAAAGTCAAAATAAATTTTCCTGAATCCGAATTCAGTGGTTTCCAAAAATGTCCATCCCTATGTCATTTTAGGAAATCCTACTCCCTTACTCTTATTTAAGAAGTCCAACTCCTTAGTTCATTAAATTTAACTCTTTAAATTTAACTATCTCAACGGGGATTAAAACTCCATTACACTGTGTGACCCTCAATGGTTCAGGGATACAGCTAGCCGTGGGCTCACAACTCCTTGTGACTCGGAACAACACTTTCCGACTTGCCCAACGAATCATGGTAAAGCGCCTAGCAACATCGCCCCATGATTCCCTAGGTATCACTGATAGTGCCTACAAGAACCAGTAGATTTTGGTTAGCGTACAGTACGGTCCCTTCATCCATATATCCCGATCGAATCAACAACCATTGGTATATCGAGAGTCGCTCAAGATTCGATAACTATGCAATACATCTTGAAGATCAAATTAGTGACATCGCATGTGCTACTAAGAAACCATTTCTTAAATCACATCAATTACTCTGGCCAGAGATTTATCACACTAATATCTCCTCAGATCGCATAGGATATCCACACTCGCAAGTATGTGGTGAATCCTTGACAACAATGCATTGACTCCTATATGTGTCGTAACTGTACCCAATCTCGACACCTGATGACCCCCATAGAGTCGGTAAACGAGTCAAAGCACAGCACTAGCATATAGAGTCTCCATGATGTTTCAAGTCGTAAGGACTAATGGTGTACAACCAAAACCGCGGACTTAATCCACTCGATAAGTGATAACCACTTGGAAAGTCCGGATAGGGTAGTTCGATTATTCATCCTATGAATATCCATTTGCATGCTTCGAACATCTCCATGTTCCCTACCAATGAAACGTGGTACTCCGCATCGCAAATGCTAGTCTCAAACTCGAGCGATCCTTATCCTTATTATCGGACGGCTCAATCGACTAGGAACGGTTTTAGAACATACAGTGACTATAAGATGTATTTCATGATAGACATCTCCATGTTCTACCACATCTTACATACACTATAGTATATTCAAGGTCTTTATCAAAACAACAATAGTATATCACAATATAACAATATGAAGTAATATAAAGTCACTGCCATAAAAGTGTAAATAATATTAAACAAAAGATTGTTTATACAAAGAGTCATCAAAGCCCATAGCCACACAGTTGGCTCACTGGGCACCCACTCTTACAGCCTCGTGGGCGAAAGAGAGGAATTCGGAATTTGCACGAATGAGGAACTCGGACCCCATATTTATAGAACACGTTCGGACCGTCCGATCATGCCTTCGGACCGTCCGATCTGCTTCGGACCGTCCGATTGCCTCATCGGATCTTTCGATATCCGCCACGCGTCAAACCTATCGCATGCAACCATGCACCTATCCCATACACTGTTCGTATGGTCCAATCTGGCCCTTTGAATCGTCCGAACTCAATATTACGTCATTCGTGACGTCAGCCTTCCGATGATATGAAGACACATGTCCCTGCTCAAGTTTGGATCATCCGAACTTGACTTCTCAGTGTCCGAACTGCTCGTATTCTCCGATCCTTGGCTACGTTCCCAATTCGGATCCTCCGTACCTGGTTCGGATCGTCCAATCCTTCGGAACCTTTTTGGCATAATTCGAGTGTTTTGGATCCATTTTAGGACTCCGTTTATTGATCTGAAATATCCTTAATCATGTTTTGATTAATCTAAACATGATCACATGATTAATTACTCATTTAATCGTTAATTCTGGATACGGGTCACTACATTCTCCCCCCTTAAAATATTTTGCCCTCGAAATCTAGGGTAAAACCTCGAGAACGTATTAAAAATCGTTACTTGCGTGTCTGGTCGAATAGATTTCAACACACTCAGACTCTTGTCTAAATTCCTGTAGGCTCCATTAATGCTGAACCGCATTAGCATTCTCCCAGCTGAAAACTACTGCGCTACTTGACGACAGTCAAACTTATCAGGCACTAATGTATCACAACACTGATACATTTTCCATCCTAACCACGATCTCCCTGATCACGAAGGATACAAACACCCGCTCGATTGAGATCATCATCCCAAGGAAAAATCTTAGACTGACGAAGACCAAGTCATAACAAAACTATCTTACGATATTCATCAAATCACTAAACCCAATCCAACCATCTAATGGTTCCAAAAGCTCGCTATGTAGAATACCCATTCCAACACCGTCCTAATATATAGCAACGCATGAATCTCTCCCAAAAAAATTCGGTTGACACAAAGCTATACTTCAACGTAAATGCTTATCAAGATTCCCAGACTGGTTCATTACTCCTATGCTCCCTTGAAGAAAAGACAAGCTTCTAAAGAAATACTAGAAACTCAGACCACCAAGTATAGTGCGAATCATAGTTCATGTTTCTCAGTATAACTCGACACTATGCCCTGATGAAAACTATCATCGGTCGCCAATAATGACGCTAAGTCATCTCTTAACCGTTGGCTTGCGAAGCCATGCATATACTACAATGGAAGTCATCACACCTCTGATGATCTACATCATCTCGACCATAGGTTATTCACCCATTAATTCTATCGATGAACATCCTCCTGATAGTTATACATACTCGCAATCACTGTACACAAATCAAGACAAAGGCAAGCCCCCACCAATATGCTCGACTGGGACATTCCACAGCGCACAAAAATATGGAAACGCTTCCTATTCTGTCTCGAAACTCAACAGTCATTGAACCTGGTATAACCAACCTCGAGGTCTCTGATGACACCATCATCACTAGCTACCTATCACGCATCCGACCATTGTCCATTGCTAAAACGCAATATCCTTGACAAACAGTCCGCACAGATGTGACTCACTGACTGGAAAGAACGAATTTTATCCATCCCGATTCTTGCGAATTCTTCAATTCCAAAGGCAAACCTTGTTGGCTACTAAGCCTATCATCGATTATCTCAATCACCTCAACAACATCACGCATCTCATGCTGGAAAACCAATGACACAACCTGCTAGATCTTGAGAATTATATCCTAGCTAATGTCCATTAGCTTTTCCTACACTCGTCGGTTTCAACATAACGGTTCAACACAAGAACACTTTGTCAAAATGTTCCGTTGACACCCTTGATATCGTTGTTAGTGGGCAACTCTCACATGAAGCAAAACTTAATCCTTTCCTCACTCAACCTGTGTATGCAATTACTATCACTAAGCAATTGCAGGAATCAATATCAGTTTCTCTTTAGCAACAGACACTATCCTGGGAAACTACCAACTCCCTTTCCTGTCTCTACTTTTGTAAGGCCCAGAAATATTAGATGAATACTTATGGGATTTGAGAATTCAAATCCATATTATGGGCTAATATTGATTTGAGAAGCGAAAGAAATTATAGATTTAATTTCCGAGCCGAAAATATTTAATTTGAGAATATACGGAGTTTGAGAATTAAATTATGAGAATTCTTAAATTAAAAGATTAAATATTCGATTTGAATATTTATGGGATTTAAGATTAAATTCCATGTTTCGGAAATTAACGAAGACTAAATTTGAAGATAAAACCCAATCAGGGACTGATTTGCATATATCGAAGTTTGAAGGGCTAAAATGCAAAAGGCTGGGATTATTTAATTAATCCGAATTTATTTAATTTTAATCCGAGTATATTTAATTTGAGAATATTTAGAGTTTTGATTTAAATTCTAATATTCTTAAAGTATTTAGGATTGAAATTAAATTAAAAAGAGTGCCGAGGACTGAATTGCAATTAATGAAGACTTGAGGGGTTAAGTTGCAAATATGCAATACATATCCGATTTAATCAGATTTGTACGCATGTCACGTGTATGTTTGATATGGAATTCTGAAATTTGAACAGAGGAGCCGAAGCTTTTCCATTTCTTTTGATTTTCTATTTTCAAACGTCGATAACTTTTGATCCGATCGTCCGATTTCGATTCCGAAAGATGTTCTGAAATCTTTGCGACAAGGACTTTGATTTGATGTAAGTATTTTATTATTTCGGCATGTTTTAAGAATCGAGACTTGGCAGAGATCATATTATGAATTTATGTTTGTGTTCTTGAGTTGTATGCCATTCGATATCGAAGACGGATTGCAAATGAATTAAGGAATGAACTTGTTATGATGTCCAGCTTGTATTTGATAGACTTAGCTGCTTTTATGAGGATTAGAATGATTTATTAATGATTTGGAATGGACGTATGAATTGGATTGAAGTTAAATAAGTTAATAATGAATTCGATACCGAGTCGGTTATCGATTTTCAATCGCTATGCCGCCGGTTGATGTTTTGACATCATTTTGATAGCCTATAACTGAGTTGCGATAGTTGTTTAGATGTTATGAATGTTATGGCATTTTTATTTCTTGATTTCAGTTGAGTTTCGAAGGTTAACGATTCACGACTCCGAGTTGTACCGAATAAGAAGAAGTTGAAGTTTGAAATGATATTGATTGAATTTATATTGATGATTTTGACTCGATTCTGAAATGATTAAATAGAATGAAGTTTGATATGCATGTTTTGATGTTATGTTTCATATTTTAATAGGAGACTATTGACTCAAGAACCTCGACTTGAAACCGAAGAAGAAGTGAACAAGATTGAAGTGAATTTGATTGAAGATTGATTGATGTTTGAATGATCAGATTCTTGTAGGAGTTGTTGTACTTCCTATCCAGATGTGGAACATGACAAACTCGAGAATGAAAGGTATAAGATGACATTGAGATTCAGGACTATGATACTCAAGATTGATGAATCTTGAGTAGTCCGCCAAATCACATACTGATTATGTTTTATTTTTGATTGAGAACTTGTTATTGTTCTTGTTGATCCATCACAGGTAGTGGATCATTATTTGATTATGAAATGAGATAAGATATGAATTGATTCTTTGCCAAGGTCGGATAGGACCTTATTTTCTAGTCTGATGAGACGACGATAGATGGATATCCATATCAAGATCGGTTACGAATCTTGATGGCAATGAAGTGATAAGAATCAATTCTTGAGATAAACGCGCTATATAAATGGAAGTCTTGATTTGAAATTTGAGTCGATATATGCGTTATTTTTACTTTATTCTTGAGTTGACATGTTTAGAGTAGATATGAATTTATTTAACGCATTTATATGTCGATTATACTGAGAATGATTTCTCACCGGAGTTTATCCGGCTGTTGCTTTGTTTTGTGTGTGTGCATTGCAACAGATGGGGCAGGAGCTTATCAAAGAATACATTGATAGCTCGGGAGAGAGATGTAGCAAGTGTGGACTCAGGTTTTTAGTTGAAACTATGCAGTAGTATACATCAAACTAGTTCGACGAAGTTTAGAATTGAATTCACTTTTGAAAGGTTGTATAGTTGGTTTGTACTTACCTTGATGAGTTATTAGTTTGATGTAAGAAATGCATGAATTAATGCTTGGGACTGTTTACAAGTGTATGTGCATGTTTTTAGATTTGATAACATGCTTGAAATTGATTTTGATGATGATTCATACCTTGTACCATTGTTTGACAGCAAAAATGGATTCTGCAGATTTTTTGGAAAAAGGAGCCCACTCGATCGGGTGATTGTTACCGATCGATCAAGGCTTGTTATTCTTGGGAAGAAAACTTGATTTTTCTTGCTCGCTCGATCGGTAGGATTTGAACGATCGAGCGAGACCAAAAATGATGCAGACCGACAGCTTGATTTTGATAGCTCGCTCGATCGGTGAAGTTTGACCGATCGAGCGAGGTGATGGAATTTTAAAAAAAAAAATTTGTGCTCTTGGTTTATTTATTTTTTTAATGTTTGATTAATTGTTTAATTAATCATTAGTTGCCCTAAGACGAGATTAGCAACCCGAGGTCCCCACAACAGGTGGTATCAGAGCGTAAGTTTCTTGGACTGAGATAGAAGCTGAGCGGGGTAGATGGAGTCACATGCATTTATAGTATTGCATGATTATGCATTACTTGATTTTATGATTTGATGAATTGCATGTGAGCATGATCTACTTTTGAAATTCAACTGCCTGATTATTTACTGATTTGTAAATTTTTGAATTTCTTATTGATTTTGTTATAAGATTTTCCCTGGGTGATGTAAGCACCCAGAATCGAAGAAAACAGTGTTCTTTGGGTGATGTAAGCACCCCAGACTAAACATAATGGTATGGTCAGACTGAACAAAATAGTATTGCTCAGCTGAAAGAAGTATCTCTGATTGAACAGAACAGAATATCAGCGAATAAATAGATGATATTGCAGGTAGAAGTTGACTTGAATAACTTGATCAGTCGTTCAGATACCTGAAAGATACCGATGAATGACGTATCAGATTGACTGTTTATCAACTTCAAGACCTAGCAACCAGCTGATAGATTTTGATGAAGAAATTCTGACAGACTTGAGGTATATTTATTTGTTGGTAGTGCTCAGAACAGATTTTGATTCACGATTCTTTGTCACAACAGATAGAAATGATCAGAAAGAAAAATATACCCATTAGAATTCGAATATTTTGAATATTTTGAATCTTGGAGAATGCCTTATTTGATTTTCAAGTTTACTACAATTCTTGAATTGTTGATGATGATGATGAAGAAGCTCAACATTGAATTGTTAGTTGCGGTTTGGATTCGAGGATTATGTCTGAATAAATGTTGATGACTGAAACATTTTATGAAAGACATAGATAAGGCTAAGGGAACTGAATTTGAATGATGAGGCAGAAAGAATGAAATTGTAGACATGCCATAGTATGTGAGATAATCACAACTTTAGGTACAATTTCTATTCTAGAGAAGATATGAAGTAAATAATACGAAAGTAATTCTCTAACTCTAGCGAACCGAGACAGATTAGTCTAGTTCTGAATACAGAGGATGTTAGAGATTATTACACTCATTGTGGGAGGAGATATCCTAACGATCAATGTAAAAACAGTTCAGGCAGATGTATTAGGCGATTTCCTACGTAAATCAGATTCTGAGATGATTTGAATGAAAAACGGTTCCAGAAGTATACAGTACAGAGGATCAGAATGAAATTGCACCTGAGAACGAAATTGCAGGTAACAAATTTATTTTGTTTTAATCTATTTATGTTATTGGTGCAATAGATATATGATAGCTGGAAGCTGTGTTATATCTTACCTCTGTATCTGAAAAGAGAATTTGTGAATTGAACTGAAGAATGAAACTACTGAATTGATGAAATGAGACTGAACATGATTTTGCTTCAACGAAATGAAACTGAATATGATTGTGTTCGTATTTTGAGATATCTGTTAGGTTGCGTGATAGATGATGATGCAATAACCTATTACAGATTGTTAGAAGAATTGATGATAAGAAGCGATAAAATTAGATCAGCAAGAACATAATGTGCATATGAATATGATGATATGATATAGACTTTCGAATTAAGATTCTGTGATTTCGGTTTGATATATGATGTTTGACTATAGAAATATTCCGAAATCAGTATATTCGATGCACTAGATATGTTCAAGATCTAAATCAGCATTGATAGTTATGCCGATGAATAGAGATGACAGATATATTCGAATAAGATTTTGACTTTAGTTTAAGTTGTGAACTGGAATTTTATAGCGACTTGATGAATTGAATGCTGCATTTGAGGTTTACAAGATAGACGATGATATGAAAATCAGTTACAGTTGAGTCTATTCTTTAATTATGCTGAATCGATTACATCAATTGGAAATATGATTCTTGAAATGATTGAATATTGATTGGCTCTCATGGCACATTGCTTTCATTTAGAGCATGTGTTGATTCACTCATTCTGAGTTGGGTGATGCAAGTGAGTTGCTTTCACTTTGTTGAGTTTGTTATCCAGAAGATTTGATTTTGGATGACCTTGATTGAGGGATTTTCTCAATCTTGATTTATTTCTTTTGATTTTGAGAATTATTGATCCTTTGATGATATTTCAGCGTATTTTACGATTGTTGACTCGTAACTGTTAGAAGAATTTGACTATGATCCTTGATTTTTGGGTTAGATGATATGAATTGTCGGTATTTGGAGATAGAAATGAGAATTGAAATAAACATTCGATAAATTGATATTAGATTTCTGTGTATTCTGATTTACATATTCAGACGACTATATCCCAATCAGAATGATTTTTGATTGGAAATAAGCCAGCACTGTTCAGAAGATAAAAGAAACACAGAAAGTAACTAAAGTGATGAGAATTCAGTAAAGAATGTCAGATTGAGATATAAATTGAAGACTCAAATCAGAATGGATGAATTCATTTGTGACTGATTATCTGATTGTGCCTGATATTTTCGAAAAGAGATATCAGAATTTGAAGAATTGCACAACAATGAATTCAATATTCGTTCAATAATTGTTTTATCAGAAGATAAAGCAAACAGATGTAACAGAATTAGTACGTTTTCAAAGTTAAACGTATAGAGAGTTTCTGATGAAGTTGAAAATCATTGAATAGATTAGTTCAGTGACAGTTTAGAAACTCCAGAATTGTTACGAGATTATGATTTGAAAGAATATTTTGCGAAACTACCATGATGAAGCAGTATAGATGAGGTAAACAGGTGGTAGTTATGATCAGATTGATTGAAGTTACTGAATAAGATGATCTGTATGTACGAATGAATCACTGAACCGTGATCAGAATTGTGTGAGATGTCACAGTAAGCCAAGAATTATTGTTTCAAATTGAGACATTAGGTTTACTAGTGAATTGTAATACAGACGATCAGAAGGCTCTGAGTATTTGTTTTTGGATGTGAAAGTACAAGATGTTATTCTTGAATTGAAGAGTAGTCAGAGAAGATGAATCGAATTTAGAGAATGAACTTTACCTGACATGATACCGATAATCAACAACTCTGAATACTTTGAAATCTGTGAATACAACATATTATACTCTGATTAATAGATAGTCCGAATAGACTAATCAGAATTTTAGAATACGCTGTATAAGATGTGATACAGATATGACTAGATAGCTGTGAAGAAAATAGAGATATGATGAAATTACAGGAATGATTAAAATCTATTGTCAGGATTAAGACTTTAGATTTATTCGACAGAATGTGGCATCGATTGATTGACTGATGTTCTGAGAGTTGGTTATATGTGATTGCATTATACCATTCTTCGATTGATGGATTATCTGAGTTGATTTTCCAGATGTTGAGAATATTCTCAGAACTTTAATACCTGATTCGATATTACTGAACTTGATGTGTTGCCACTTGATGATTATAATTCCTGTAACAGCTATTGAGTCGATTTTGAGATAATGCTATGATGATATGATGGAAAGAAATCCGATTTCTTTGTGTTGAAATGATACTACCGAAGTATATGACATCAGATCAGATTGATTTGAGACACACAAAGATTTTGAAGATGAATCTGTATGAAATGAAAACAGAGAAGAGGAAACATAATTAGTAATTGAATGATAGATATAATTTTTGAAGCTGAAACTGATTAGTTAAGCGGAAAAGTTATTCTTGACACATCATTCAATTTAGAATAGAGAAAGAGCAGAGTTTAAATTACAGATTCAGAATATGAAATTGAATACAAATCTTGAAGCGATGAATTGAATAATAATATAGACTTGGTATATGTTCTATACAGAACATCGAATGATATACAAAAAGAAAACAAGTCATTAGTGAAGTTGAATTTCACTGATTGAGAGGTTAGACATAATTGATGATTTTCTTGATCAGCTTGATATGATGGATCTGATTTGTTCCACGTATATAAGTGAAGGAAATATCAATTCGATTTTTTTCTTTGTACTTTAATCATATGAGATAGATATTGAAGAGATTCTGAGTTAAGTCAAATATTTGACAGATCCTTGTTTACGAAAAAAAAAACAACTCAGAGATATTCTTTTCAGTTAATTAAAATACAAGAGAATAGAAACAGATTCGAGGAAAGAATCTGAGAAGAGATGAAGGATGAGATACGAAGTTCAGAACTATATGATTGAAGTGCTAATAACTTCAGATGATCATTCAGTCTACCAGATTGAATAGTTCGATTGAATGTGATTTCGAGGACAAAATCATTTCTTAGAGGGGAGGAATTGTAAGGCCCAGAAATATTAGATGAATACTTATGGGATTTGAGAATTCAAGTCCATATTATGGGCTAATATTGATTTGAGAAGCGAAAGAAATTATAGATTTAATTTCCGAGCCGAAAATATTTAATTTAAGAATATACGGAGTTTGAGAATTAAATTCCGAGAATTCTTAAATTAAAAAAATAAATATTCGATTTGAATATTTATGGGATTTAAGATTAAATTCCATGTTTCGGAAATTAACGAAGACTAAATTTGAAGATAAAACCCAATCAGGGAATGATTTGCATATATCGAAGTTTGAAGGGCTAAAATGCAAAAGGCTGGGATTATTTAATTAATTCGAATTTATTTAATTTTAATCCGAGTATATTTAATTTGGGAATATTTAGAGTTTTGATTTAAATTCTAATATTCTTAAATTATTTAGGATTGAAATTGAATTAAAAAGAGGGCCGAGGACTGAATTGCAATTAATGAAGACTTGAGGGGTTAAGTTGCAAATATGCAATACATATCCGATTTAATCAGATTTGTATGCATGTCACGTGTATGTTTGATATGGAATTCTGAAAGTTGAACAGAGGAGCCGAAGCTTTTCCATTTCTTTTGATTTTTGATTTTCAAACGTCGATAAGTTTTGATTCGATCGTCCGATTTCGATTCCGAAAGATGTTCTGGAATCTTTGCGACGAGAACTTCGATTTAATGTAAGTATTTTATTATTTCGGCATGTTTTAAGAATCGATACTTGGCAGAGATCAGATTATGAATTTATGTTTGTGTTCTTGAGTTGTATGTCGTTCGATATCGAAGCCGGATTGCAAATGAATTAAGGAATGAACTTGTTATGATGTTCAGCTTGTATTTGATAGACTTAGCTGCTGTTATGAGGATTAGAATGATGTATTAATGATTTGGAATGGACGTATGAATTGGATTGAAGTTAAATAAGTTAATAATGAATTCGATACCGAGTCGGTTACCGATTTTTAATCGCTACACCGCCGGTTGATGTTTTGACATCGTTTTAATAGCCTATAACTGAGTTGAGATAGTTGTATAGATGTTATGAATGTTATGACATTTTTATTTCTCGATTTCAGTTGAGTTTCGAAGGCTAACGATTCACGACTCCGAGTTGTACCGAATAAGAAGAAGTTGAAGTTTGAAATGATGTTGATTGAATTTATATTGATGATTTTGACTCGATTCTGAAATGATTAAATAGAATGAAGTTTGATATGCATGTTTTGATGTTATGTTTCAGAGTTTAATAGGAGACTATTGACTCAAGAACCTCGACTTGAAACCGAAGAAGAAGTGATCAAGATTGATGTGAATTTGATTGAAGATTGATTGATGTTTGAATGATCATATTCTTGTAGGAGTTGTTGTACTTCATATCCAGATGTGGAACATGACAAACTCGAGAATGAAAGGTATAAGATGACATTGAGATTCAGGACTATTATACTCAAGATTGATGAATCTTGAGTAGTCCGCCAAATCACATACTAATTATGTTTTATTTTTGATTGAGAATTTGTTATTGTTCTTGTTGATCCATCACAGGTAGTGGATCATTATTTGATTATGAAATGAGATAAGATATGAATTGATTCTTTTCCAAGGTCGGATAGGACCTTATTTTCTAGTCTGATGAAACGACGATAGATGGATATCCATATCAAGATCGGTTACGAATCTTGATGGCAATGAAGTGATAAGAATCAATTCTTGAGATAAGCGCGCTGTATAAATGGAAGTTTTGATTTGAAATTTGAGTCGATATATGCGTTATTTTTACTCTATTATTGAGTTGACATGTTTAGAGTAGATATGAATTTATTTAACGCAGTTATATGTCGATTATACTGAGAATGATTTCTCACCAGAGTTTATCCGGCTGTTGCTTTGTTTTGTGTGTGTGCATTGCAACAGATGGGGCAGGAGCTTATCAAAGAAGACATTGATAACTCGGGAGAGAGATGTAGCAAGTGTTGTGGGGACCTCGGGTTGCTAATCTCATCTTAGGGCAATTAATGAACAATTAACATTCATTAAACATCAATTAAGAAACCAAAAGCCAAGTAAAAAAAATTTTTTTTTTTAAAATTTCCAGTGTCTCGCTCGATCGGTGAAAAACACCCGATCGAGCGAGCACAATTTCTCAACTCTCGGATGGAAATATAATTTGGCCTAGCTCAATCCGTCAACTTCTGCGGATCGAGCGGGCTCCAAATTCCAGAAATTCTGCAGAAGAGTTTTTGCTGTCAAACTCGATACACTATCAAATCTCATCACCATAATCAATGCAAAACATGGTTTAAAAGATCTGGAACTTGCATCTACATACAAACAAGGTTTCAAGCATTTATACATGCATTTTATTACAACAAACAAGTCGCTAAAGATCGTAAACAACCACAACTATATCAAGTTTCATACATGTATTCCCAAACCAACATAACTAAGGTTTCATGCTTCCAAAGTTCAAGACATCATCTACAACCCGAGTCCTCACATGCTAGACTCTCTCCTAGCTGTCAATGACGTCGATGACTAGCTCCCGCCCCATCTGTTGTCATGCACACATACAAAATAAGACAACAGCCGGATAAACTCCGGTGAGAAAACATTCTCAGTATAACCAACATATAGAAAGCGTTAAATAAATCATCTTGACTCTATTTAAACTCGACTCAACAAATAGAGTACGTAAACGCTTTACATACGAATTGATTCACATAACTACAAAGCCATCAAGATTCATAACTGATCTTGACATGGATATCCATCTAACGAGTTCGTAACCGACTCGCAAATAAGGTTAACAGCAACCTTGGCATAGAATCAATTCAATATAGCATCATATCTACTCGAATATAAAGATCCACTACCTGTGATGGATTTACAACATCACAATCAAATCAAAAACATAAACAAGTATGTGGTTTTTGCGGGCCAACTCAAGATTAGTCGTTCTTGAGTTTCAAAGTCCCTACTTCGCGATGTCGTCATTATACCTTCGTTTATTTTGATTCTGAACTCTTCAAATCTGAAAGATACAACCAAAATACATATATCAAACTTCATTCAAGATTATCATTTCAGAAACGAATCAAAACCATTAATCGATCGTCAATCAAACTCATTTCAAACCTCAACTCTTTCTTCTTCGGTTTAACTCGGCGTCTTGAATCGTTGGCCTTCAAACTTGACTGAAATTGAAGAATAAAAATGCTATAACATTCACATCATCAAGATAACAACTTCAGCTCAGATATAGGCTATCAAAACGATCCAAAAACTCGAATCGACGGCGTAGCGATTCAAAATCGGTAACCGACGTAATCCCGAAACCATTTCTAACTTCTAACCAACTCATACATGTATTTCAAATCAATAACCAGCTGATATATCATTCAAATCCTCATCTCAATAGCTATAAAAATCGATTAACATGCTGGAATCAAGATTGGATACAAATAACACAAACTCATCAATCCGGTTTCGAGATAAAATCGCATACACGTCAATAAACATGATCAAAAACTCAACATCTGATATCTGCCCTTTATTGATTTTGAAATCCATATAACACAACATAAAACTTACACGAGATCGAAGCCCTCGTCGTAAGGATTCCAGAACACTTTAAGAAATCGAAATCGGACAACCGGTTCAAAAGTTACGAGGATTTGAAGATCGGAAAATCAAAAGAAAAGAAAGATCTCGGCTTGATCTGTACAAGTTTTCTGAATTGTCTAAGGCAAATACACGTTTCATGCTGAGTGTTATATTTCAAATCAGATAACTTCAGCCCAAATTTCAATTTAGTCCCTCAATTCTTCAATAATTGCAATTCGGTCCTCGGCCCTTATTTTAATTCAATTTCAATCCTAAATAATTTAAGAATATTAGAATTTAAATCGAAACTCTAAATATTCCCAAATTAAATATACTCGGATTAAAATTAAATAAATTTGGATTAATTTCTAATTAATCCCGGGCCTTACATTTCTCCCTCACTAAGACATGAGTTCGTCCTCGAATTCATAAACAGTATAGATATGCAGACTGCATGCTCATAAGAATAAAAAATAACTGAAAACTGAATAAGAACTCACATCAGTGGAATAGATAAGGAAATCGTTGCTTCATATCTTCTTCAACTTCCCACGTATCTTCTTCAACTCCGTGTCTACTCCATTGAATCTTTACCAATGGAATAGTCTTTGTTCGGAGTTGCTTTGTCTTCCTATCAAGAATCTGAATAGGTCGTTCGAAATAGCAAAGAGTATCATCCAACTCAGCTTCATGAGATCGAATCACATGAGACGCATCAGATATATACTTCCTCAACATCGATACATGAAAGATATCATGTATCCCAGATAAAGACATAGGAAGAGCGAGTTGATAAGCAAGATTTCCTATCTTCTCGAGAATTTCATACGGCCCAATATACCTTGGAGATAATTTCCCCCGTTTTCCAAATCGAACGGTGACTCTGAACGGTGAAATCTTCAGAAACACTCTATCTCCTTGATCAAAAGATAACGGCCGTCATCGTACATTTGCATATCTCGTCTGTCTATGCTGCGCTGTTCTCATTCTCCGCTGTATCAATTTCACTTTCTCAGTCATCTGTCTGATCATATCTGGCCCTAACTCAGGTACCTCAGAAACATCATCCTAATATAAAGGCGATCGACGCTTCTTTCCATATAATGCTTCAAATGGTGCCATCTTTATACTCGTCTGATAACTGTTGTTCTAAGAAAATTCCACGAGTGGTATAGAATTTTGCCATGTAACACCAAAATCAAGTACTACAGCTCTAAGCATATCCTCAAGCGTCTGAATAGTTCGTTCAGATTGACCGTCAGTTTGAGGATGGTAAGCAGTACTCAAATGTAAGCGCGTACCTAGAGCTTCCTGTAAGCTATGCCAAAAGTGCGAAGTAAACCTCGGATCTCGATCTGATACAATCGACTTTGGCACACCATGTAGTCTTACCACTTCTTTAATATAGAGATCCGCCATTTGATCATGATGATAAGTCATTCGGTAGGGAATAAAGCATGCAGATTTTGTCAATCTGTCGATGATCACCCAAACAACATCACATCCTCGAGATGATCGTGGAAACTTCGTTACAAAGTCCATGGAAATGTGATCCCATTTCCATTCAGGAATCGATAAACTCTGTAATAAGTCACCTGGTTTCTTTCTTTCAGCTTTCACCTGTTGGCAATTCAAACATTTAGATACAAATTCAGTCACATCAGACTTCATTTGTTTCCACCAGTACTGACTCTTCAAGTCGTTGTACATCTTTCTGCCTCCAGGGTGAACACTATAACGACTGCAATGGGCTTCTCTCAAAATATTCTGTCTCAACTCTACAATATTGGGGACAACTATTCGGTCATTCACATACAAGATATCATCATCACTAACCTTGTACTCAGACTGATGTCCTGATCGAATCATTTCAATCGATTTATGCACATTCTGATCGGCTTTTTGTGTTTCTTTCATACGAATCAATAACTCTGGCTCAGCACTAATTGCATACACTCTCATCGGCCTTCTATCTGTCTCAAATACATACCCCGAAATACAACAATCTTCAATCAAATTAGATACACCTATCGTAGACAAGGATAAAGCACATACCTTTCTACTTAGGGCATCAGCTGCTGCATTAGATTTTCCCGGATAGTATTTGATTTCACAATCAAAATCCTTCAACAAATCAAGCCATCGTCGTTGTCTCATATTCAATTCAGATTGTGAGAACATATACTTTTGACTTTTGTGATCAGAAAAGATTTCAAACTTCTTGCCATATAAATAATGTCTCCAGATCTTCAATGCAAAGACAATTGCAGCCAATTCAAGATCATGAATCGGATACCTGACTTCATGTGGTTTAAGTTGTCGAGAAGCATAAGCGACAACATGTCCTTTCTGCATTAAAATACATCCCAAACCCTGGTGAGAAGCATCACAATAAACAATAAAATCACCAGCACCTGTAGGGATTATTAAAATCGGCATTGTCGTCAATCTCTTCTTGAGTTCAACGAAACTTTTTTCACATGCCTCAGACCAAATAAATGGTGCATTCTTCTGTGTAAGCTGTGTAATAGGCTTCGCTATCGAGGAAAAATCTCGAATGAAACGACGGTAATAACCTGCCAAGCCCATAAAACTTCAAATTTCTGGCACAGATGTCGGTCTCTGCCAACTGATCACAGATTCAACCTTACTCGGATCCACTGAAATACCATCTCCTGAAATTACATGACCAAGAAAAACAACTCGTTGCAACCAAAACTCACATTTGGATAACTTGGCATACAATTTCTCTTCTCTTAATATTCTCAATAAAATTCAGAGATGATCAGCATGTTCACACAGATTCTTAGAGTATATCAAAATATCATCGATAAAGATAATCACAAAATCATCTAAATATCTTTGAAATACTCTATTCATCAATCCCATAAAAACTGCAGGTGCATTCGTTAGACCAAAAGGCATGACTATGAATTCATAATGGCCATACCTGGTTCTAAATGCAGTCTTAGGAATGTCTTCGTATCTAACCCTCAGTTGATGATATCCGGATCGTAAGTCAATCTTCGAATATACAGACGATCCCTGCAATTGATCAAATAAATCATCGATACGAGGTAAAGGATAGCGATTCTTTACCGTTGCTTTGTTCAATTGCCGGTAGTCAATACATAATCTCATTGATCCATCTTTCTTTCTAACAAATAATACCGGAGCACCCCATGGGGATACACTCGGTCTGATATATCCTTTGGCCAACAATCTTCGAGTTGGTCTTTCAGTTCTTTCAGTTCAATCCGTGCCATACGGTAAGGTGCTTTCGATATCGGCTGTATACCTTGTTGGAAAACTGGCGTTCAGATCAATCACGATTGATACCCGGTGCAGCGGAAGTTTAAAAATTTTATTATGGAACAATTCCATAGTGTGGGTATCAACCGTTTAACGATTAAATTATAAGTGTGTGTAAAATTAAATAACAATTATTAAATTTTACCTTCAATCTCGAAGCGAGATTATTGGACACCACACAGATTTCTCTGCGCTTCTTGTATCTCCCTGGAACTGATGAACTTTAATCTCCTTCAATCAGGTCCACGAATAGAGGTTTAATCCCTCTGATAGATTGCACTAGAAAATCTATCAGAAGTTTTCTACGAAGAGAATAAACGAATTTGATTCGCTATTCCAGACTGCAATTCAAAATCACAGACCGGAATTTCTCACGTAGAGAAGGGAGGGGGGCCGGCCGAATTTCTTTTGAGAGAGAGCTAGGGTTTTCGATTTTCTGTCTCTCAAATTATGACCAGTTGTGTGTAATTTCTGTACTGCAATAACTTATTTATAATGCAGGCCACTAACACCTTAGGGCCCATTAGTCATAAGTTGAGGCCCGACAAGCAAAGCCCGCATGTTCAGAAATTAATATAAAATTCATCGTGACTCCGATTGATAAACCGATTTCATCAATGTGCACAGAAACCATTTCTGCACATTTTAAAGTCAAGATAAATTTTCCTGAATCCGAATTCAGTGGTTTCCAAAAATGTCCATCCCTATGTCATTTTAGGAAATCCTACTCCCTTACTCTTATTTAAGAAGTCCAACTTCTTTATTCATTAAATTTAACTCTTTAAATTTAACTATCTCAACGGGGATTAAAACTCCATTACACTGTGTGACCCTCAATGGTTCAGGGATACAGCTAGCCGTGGGCTCACAACTCCTTGTGACTCGGAACAACGATTTCCGACTTGCCCAACGAATCATGGTAAAGCGCCTAGCAACATCGCCCCATGATTCCCTAGGTATCACTGATAGTGCCTACAAGAACCAGTAGATTTTGGTTAGCGTACAATACGGTCCCTTCATCCATATATCCCGATCGAATCAACAACCATTGGTATATCGAGAGTCGCTCAAGATTCGATAACTATGCAATACATCTTGAAGATCAAATTAGTGACATCGCATGTGCTACTAAGAAACCATTTCTTAAATCACATCAAGTACTCTGGCCAGAGATTCGTCACACTAATATCTCCTCAGATCGCATAGGATATCCACACTCGCAAGTATGTGGTGAATCCTTGACAACAATGCATCGACTCCTATATGTGTTGTAACTGTACCCAATCCCGACACCTGATGACCCCCATAGAGTCGGTAAACGAGTCAAAGCATAGTACTAGCATATAGAGTCTCCATGATGTTTCAAGTAGTAAGGACTAATGGTGTACAACCAAAACCGCGGACTTTATCCACTCGATAAGTGATAACCACTTGGAAAGTCCGGATAGGGTAGTTCGATTATTCATCCTATGAATATCCATTTGCATGCTTCGAACATCTCCATGTTCCCTACCAATGAAACGTGGTACTCCGCATCGCAAATGCTAGTCTCAAACTCGAGCGATCCTTATCCTTATTATTGGACGGCTCAATCGACTAGGAACAGTTTAGAATATACAGTGACTATAAGATGTATTTCATGATAGACATCCCCATGTTCTACCACATCTTACATACACTATAGTATATTCAAGGTCTTTATCAAAACAACAATAGTATATCATAATATAACAATATGAAGAAAGATAAAGTCATTGCCATTAAAAAATGTAAATTATATTAAACAAAAGATTGTTTATACAAAGAGTCATCAAAGCCCATAGCCACAAGTTGGCTCACTGGGCACCCACTCTTTCAATCTCCCACTTTCCCTATAGCCAACTAGTCATACTACGTAGACCCATTGCTTCGCGATGTTTGTCAAACAATGGTCCTGGCAAGGGCTTAGTAAGCGGATCAGCGATATTGTCTGCAGAGGCCACTCGTTCGACAGTGATGTCTCCTCTTTCCACAATCTCCCGGATGATGTGGTATTTCCTCAGTACGTGTTTGGATCTTTGATGAGACCTTGGTTCCTTTGCTTGAGCAACGGCACCCGTGTTGTCACAGTACACCGGGACTGGACCAACAAATTCAGGAATGACGCCCAACTCTTGGACGAACTTCCTCATCCAAACGGCCTCTTTAGCAGCAGCTGATGCTGCAATGTATTCAGCCTCAGTGGTGGAATCCGCTGTGGTGTCCTGCTTGGAACTCTTCCAAGAGACAGCACCGCCATTGAGCATGAACACAAATCCAGAGGTTGACTTCGAGTCATCCACGTCACTTTGGAAGCTAGAGTCGGTATAGCCTTCCAATTTCAGATCTCGTCCTCCATATACCATGAACATATTCTTAGTCCTTCGCAAGTACTTAAGAATGTCCTTCACGGCTTTCCAATGCATTTGACCAGGATTAGCCTGATATCTGCTCGTGACACTCAGAGCAAATGCTACATCCGGTCTGGTAGATATCATCCCATACATGATACTACCTATAGCTGACGCATATGGTACATGTGTCATATTCTCTATCTCTGCATCAGTCTTGGGACACATAGACTTGGATAAAGAAACTCCATGACACATGGGTAGATGTCCTCTCTTGGACCCATCCATTGAAAAACGTTTCAATATGGTGTCGATGTAGGTTGATTGAGTGAGTCCTATCATTCTCTTAGATCTATCTCTATAGATCTGTATCCCAAGAATGTAGGATGCCTCACCCAAATCCTTCATCGAGAATCTATCTGATAACCATATCTTTGTTGACTGCAACATCCCTACATCATTCCCAATGAGTAGGATGTCATCAACATAAAGTACTAAGAATGTCACAGCATCCTTAACTACTTTCTTGTACACGCACGGTTCCTCCGGGTTCTTGATGAAACCAAAATCTTTTATTGTTTCATCAAATTTCTGGTTCCAACTTCTTGATGCTTGTTTTAGACCATAAATTGATCTCTGAAGCTTGCATACCTTATGCTCGCTTCCCATGGATGTGAACCCCTCAGGCTGCTTCATATAGATTTCTTCCTTAATGTCTCCATTAAGAAAAGCAGTCTTCACATCCATTTGCCATATCTCATAGTCATACCATGCAGCTATGGCAATAAGGATTCTTATGGACTTGAACATTGCAACTGGTGAAAAGGTTTCATCATAGTCAACTCCTTGTCTTTGAGTGTAACCTTTCGCCACCAATCGCGCCTTGTAGGTCAATACCTTACCATCAGGCCCAAGCTTTCTCTTGTAGATCCATTTACACCCTATTGGAACAATTCCATCAGGAGGATCTACTAAAGACCAAACTTGGTTTGTATGCATTGAATCCAATTCAGACTGCATAGCTTCAAGCCATAAATTCGAATCCGCATCAGAAATTGCTTCCTTGAAGTTTCTTGGATCACATCCAATGTCGGGTTCATCTTGATCCCCTTCAAGAAGAAGACCATATCGAACAGGAGGTCTAGAAGTCCTCTCGGATCTTCTAGGTTCAGGCGTGTCCAGTAATGGTTCCTGAGGTGTAGGATCGTTATTTTGTATTTCGGGTTCTTCTCGAATTTCTTCGAGTTCCATCATCTCGCCTTTCTTATCCAATAAGAACTCCTTCTCCAAGAAGGTGGCATTCCTCGAAACAAACACCTTTGTTTCAGCAGGATAATAGAAATAATATCCGATTGAATTCTTCGGATACCCTACAAAATAACATAAGCTGGATCGACTATCCAACTTATCTCCCACTGTTCGCTTCACGTAAGCAGGACATCCCCAAATCCTCAAGTACGAATACTTAGGAGCTTTGCCATTCCATAACTCGTATGGTGTTTTGTTCACTGCTTTAGTGTGGACGTTGTTCAACAACAATACCGCCGTTTCAAGCGCATAGCCCCAAAACGAAGGTTGAAGCTCAGTGAAGCTCATCATGGATCGAACCATGTCCAACAAAGTTCGATTACGACGCTCCGATACACCATTCAGCTGTGGTGTCATAGGAGGAGTCCACTGAGAGAGAATCCCATTATCTTTCAGATAGTCCAAAAACTCGGTACTCAAGTATTCTCCACCTCGATCCGATCTAAGTGCTTTAATACTTTTACCTAGCTTGTTTTCTACTTCAGCCTTGAATTCTTTGAACTTTTCAAATGCTTCAGACTTATATTTCATTAAATATAAATACCCATACCTTGAATAATCATCAGTAAAGGTAATGAAGTAGGTGTGGCCATATTGAGTCCCAACTCTAAATGGACCACAAACATCTGTATGGATCAAATCCAACAGATTTTGACTACGCTCAGGTTTCCCCTTAAAAGGAGATTTAGTCATTTTCCCTTTTAGGCAGGATTCACAAGTAGGTAGAGAGTTAATATCAGACATATCAAACATGCCCTCTCCCACTAGCTTGTTCATCCTCCTTGAGGAAATATGACCTAGCCTAGCGTGCCAAAGGTTTGCCGGGTTTTGGCTATCGATTTTCCTTTTGTTTGTTGTCGCCGGTTTATCAACATAATTTATTGGAACGTCTTTTAGTTTTAAGTTGTATAGATCGTTTTCAAGTTGTCCATTTCCAATCAAACATTCATTCTTGTAAATATTGCAAATCCCATTCACAAAATTGCAAGAATAACCATCTCTATCTAGCATAAAAACAGAAATAATGTTTTTAATTAAATCCGGAACAAATAAAACATCTCTTAAAAATAACTTAAAACCGTTCTGCAAAATTAAACAAACATCTCCAATGGCTGTAGCTTCAACTCTGGAACCATTCCCGAGCCTCAGCTGGGTCTCACCCATTCTAAGCCTGCGACTTCTTGTCATCACCTACAAATCATTGCAAATGTGAGATCCACATCCGGTATCCAATACCCAAGAAGTAGTATTAAGTGAAATGTTTATTTCAATATAGAACATACCCTTTGCAGTTCCCAACTGCTCTAGATATTCCTTGCAGTTGCGCTTCCAATGACCGGGCTTCTTGCAGTAATGGCAAACATCCTTGGATTTTCCATTGTTTGAAGCCTTTGTCTTGTGCTTCTTCTCGGGTTCGACTTTCTTGGGTGGGGCAGAACGTTTCTTACCCTTCGTACTTGGCCCCTTCTTAGCAGAAGATGAGGAGCCCACCAAGAAAGCTGGTTTATCCTTCTTTAGTGTGGATTCATATGTCACAAGCATATTGACCATCTCTTCAAGGGTGGCCTCTATCTTGTTCATATTAAAATTTACCACAAATCCGTCAAACGAAGAAGGAAGAGACAGAAGCAGTAAATCCACGTTGAGTTCATGCTCCAACACCAAATCAAGAGTTGCTAACTTCTGTATGAGCCAAATCACTCGTACCCCATGATCACGGACCGAAGTCCCTTCACGCATGCGACACGTCATTAGCTCCTTAACAGTAGCGAACCTTTCAGCCCTCGATTGAGCCCCAAAAAGTTCCTTGAGTTGAGCGTGAATGTCAGCAGCATTCACGGTGTCCTCAAATCGCCTCTGGAGTTCATCAGACATCGAGGCTTGCATATAGCATTTGGTCTTGATGTCATGGTCCCACCATGCATCAAGTTTGGCCAATTCCTCCGGACTTACGTCAGCTGGTGCTTCCTTCGGAGGTGATTTCTCTAACACGTAGAGCATCTTCTCCGAAGTCAAGACAATCTTCAACTTCCGGAACCATTCCGTATAGTTTGCACCAGTCAACTTGTTTTGTTCGAGGATCGAGAATAATGGATTACGCGAATTCATTGTATGAAATACTGAAAAGAAAAACAGACATATATCAATGATTGTTTAAGCAATTTACTAAGACATAAAATAGGCGAATTTTAATTTTATGAATCTCACTCCCACTATTTTAACGATTTCACTACCCTCTAGTGAAAACGGGAAACTTTTTCCTTAGTGAGAACATGGAGTCCAATTGACAAACTTATGGTCCCGAATAATATCAGCCAACCATAATTCTCAAAAGGTAGAGCCCAATTGCTTCCAAAGCAACCCCCATGTTTTTACCTCATGTCCAATAAGGGCCCAATAATATGACGCCGTTTATAGTGACATGTCAAGATGACCCATCAATATTAAGTTGTGATGGACGGTCGCCATGTGGATTCCCCAATAATATGAGTCGATCCCATGGGAGTTCCACCCAACTTACAACATGTGTCGATCCAATGTACAGCTTTCCGACGGACGGGCCCCCCCAATAATATGAGCCGGACCGTATCCGCGGGTAGCATCACATACATTGACCGTTGATGGAAGGTAGGAACATTTAAACAAATTTAAATTTCCTTTATTTATCTTGATATCAATTTTAAATCATATTTAAAATGAGGGATTTTTAATTATGAAAATTTGTCTCATCATTTTTCAATTTATTGTATGCTTGCTGGATTCATACAATTATGTCTAAAACATGCATACAATCATAATATCATATATTATATATAGGATGATCGATTCCATTTCTAATTGACTCGTGGTTGCCAATCACGAGTCTTAGTCCAATCCTAGGTAATATGCAGTATGCAATGCAATCCTATTACATTAGCTTCCAATTTACATTTCTTCGTCTTTATTGTCTGCTGGGCCCACCATCTTCAAATCTTGATCTCCCACTAAATCTAATGTATTTACAATAAATAGCAATGACAAGTAGGGGATACATTTTAGGAGTGGGAACGGGCCATAAACCAAGCCCACTTTTATTACATATGACATTCATATTGGGCCATAAACCAGGCCCATTAATAAAACCAACAACAATAAAACAAATGTAAATTCCTAACATACACCTACAAAATTGGTCATGGCAATCGATCATCCTTATCCAATAACATTTAATTCAAAATTAATTCATTGGATATCATGCATATGGCAATTTAAATTTAAACAGGATAAAATCATATTTTATATATAAAATCATATTTTACATATAAAATCATATTTTACCTTTTATTAAATAAAATCATATTTTATCTACAGAATCTAATTTTATAGATAAAATCATATTTTACTTAATATATACATAAGATCAAATCTTATCATCAATTGTACCAAAAATAATTGATTTCTAAATTCAATTTAAGGATAAAATATTAAAATTTTCCAAAAATTCAAATTTATCCAAAAATCAATTTTAAAATTTTCGGACTCGAACAATTCGATCCGATGCCTCGTGAACCAATCAAAAACAATTTTTGACCGGACCAAAAATAAAATTTTAACACATTAAAATTAATTTAAATAAAAAAAATAATTTTTCCCGCGGGCCGCCCGGGACACTCCCGGGCCGGCCCGCACCCGTGGGCGCGGGCCGGGGCAGCCCGGCTGCCCCTTTAGGGCAGCGACAATCGCTGCCCTGGCGGCGCCTGGCGCCGCCCCTGGGCGGCGCCGAGCGTCGCCCCTGGGCGGCGCCGCGCTGCCCTGGCGGCGCTGAGCGCTGCCCCTGGGCGGCGACGTGCGCCGCCGTGGGCGGCGCTGTGCGCCCCCTTTGGGCGGCGCCGTGCGCCGCCCGGGGCAGCGACCGTCGCTGCCCGGGTTTTGCCCGAAATATTTTTTTTTTTTATTTAAAATATTTATTTTGTTTTAAAAAACCAAGACTCAAAAATTTTTGTACAATCGATTAATTTAATCGTTTGATCTGAGCAACCTGGCTCTGATACCACTGTTGGAAAACTGGCGTTCAGATCAATCACGATTGATACCCGGTGCAGCGGAAGTTTAAAAATTTTATTATGGAACAATTCCATAGTGTGGGTATCAACCGTTTAACGATTAAATTATAAGTGTGTGTAAAATTAAATAACAATTATTAAATTTTACCTTCAATCTCGAAGCGAGATTATTGGACACCACACAGATTTCTCTGCGCTTCTTGTATCTCCCTGGAACTGATGAACTTTAATCTCCTTCAATCAGGTCCACGAATAGAGGTTTAATCCCTCTGATAGATTGCACTAGAAAATCTATCAGAAGTTTTCTACGAAGAGAATAAACGAATTTGATTCGCTATTCCAGACTGCAATTCAAAATCACAGACCGGAATTTCTCACGCAGAGAAGGGAGGGGGCCGGCCAAATTTCTTTTGAGAGAGAGCTAGGGTTTTCAATTTTCTGTCTCTCAAATTATGACCAGTTGTGTGTAATTTCTGTACTGCAATAACTTATTTATAATGCAGGCCACTAACACCTTAGGGCCCATTAGTCATAAGTTGAGGCCCGACAAGCAAAGCCCGCATGTTCAGAAATTAATATAAAATTCATCGTGACTCCGATTGATAAACCGATTTCATCAATGTGCACAGAAACCATTTCTGCACATTTTAAAGTCAAGATAAATTTTCCTGAATCCGAATTCAGTGGTTTCCAAAAATGTCCATCCCTATGTCATTTTAGGAAATCCTACTCCCTTACTCTTATTTAAGAAGTCCAACTTCTTTATTCATTAAATTTAACTCTTTAAATTTAACTATCTCAACGGGGATTAAAACTCCATTACACTGTGTGACCCTCAATGGTTCAGGGATACAGCTAGCCGTGGGCTCACAACTCCTTGTGACTCGGAACAACGATTTCCGACTTGCCCAACGAATCATGGTAAAGCGCCTAGCAACATCGCCCCATGATTCCCTAGGTATCACTGATAGTGCCTACAAGAACCAGTAGATTTTGGTTAGCGTACAGTACGGTCCCTTCATCCATATATCCCGATCGAATCAACAACCATTGGTATATCGAGAGTCGCTCAAGATTCGATAACTATGCAATACATCTTGAAGATCAAATTAGTGACATCGCATGTGCTACTAAGAAACCATTTCTTAAATCACATCAAGTACTCTGGCCAGAGATTCGTCACACTAATATCACCTCAGATCGCATAGGATATCCACACTCGCAAGTATGTGGTGAATCCTTGACAACAATGCATCGACTCCTATATGTGTTGTAACTGTACCCAATCCCGACACCTGATGACCCCTATAGAGTCGGTAAACGAGTCAAAGCATAGTACTAGCATATAGAGTCTCCATGATGTTTCAAGTAGTAAGGACTAATGGTGTACAACCAAAACCGCGGACTTTATCCACTCGATAAGTGATAACCACTTGGAAAGTCCGGATAGGGTAGTTCGATTATTCATCCTATGAATATCCATTTGCATGCTTCGAACATCTCCATGTTCCCTACCAATGAAACGTGGTACTCCGCATCGCAAATGCTAGTCTCAAACTCGAGCGATCCTTATCCTTATTATCGGACGGCTCAATCGACTAGGAACAATTTAGAATATACAGTGACTATAAGATGTATTTCATGATAGACATCCCCATGTTCTACCACATCTTACATACACTATAGTATATTCAAGGTCTTTATCAAAACAACAATAGTATATCATAATATAACAATATGAAGAAAGATAAAGTCATTGCCATTAAAAAATGTAAATTATATTAAACAAAAGATTGTTTATACAAAGAGTCATCAAAGCCCATAGCCACAAGTTGGCTCACTGGGCACCCACTCTTTCAATTGACATCAATTCAATACCGAAATCTACCTCTCTGTATGGTGGCAATCCTGTAATCTCATCAGGAAATACATCTGCAAACTCACTCACCACCGGTATATCCGTCAATGTCGGACTAGACTTCAGTATATCAACTGCATAAATAAGGAATCTTTCCGCCCCTTTCCGTAACAAGTCAGTCATAGAAAGAACAGATATCAAATGAATTCTGGCTCGTGATCCCTTACCATAGAACTTCCATTCATCAGTCATATCAGGTCTGAACTTCACAATCTTCTGAAAACAGTCAACTGTTGCTCTGTACTTGGTTAGCATATCGATACCGATTATGCAATCAAAATCAGATAAACCAAGAACGATACAGTCAAGCTCAACTTCATTACCTTCGTACTGTAGTACACAGTTTCTAACAGACTTCACTGATACTATACCTTTTCCCAACGGTGAAGATATAAACACTACAGTAGTTAATGACTCAACAGGCAATGAATACAACGTAACAAATTGTTCAGATATGAATGTATGAGACGCACCAGTATCGAATAAGACATAGGCAGGATAACCAAAAAGAGAACAGTTACCTGCAATCACATCATCCGGTGCTGCTTGTGCTTGCTCTTCTGTCAATGCAAACACTCGTGCTTGTTGCCTCGGAGGTTGATTTACTGACTGACCTCCTCCTCCTCCACTCTGTGCTGCAGGCTGTGGTTGAAAAGAGTGAACAAAAGATGTAGATTGACCTACCGGTCTCAATGATCCCGCACCCTGCGCACCCTCAGATCCTCGTTGTGGACACACCCTCGCAAAGTGTCCCATCTTGTTGCAAATGTGGCAGCTTCCAAATACACCTCGGCATTGTTCACTGGTATGGCGACCACCACACTTGGTGCAATACACATCAGACTTCTGTCCAGTTCTAGAATGTCGGGAACTACCTGATCTCGAAGAGTTACTACCACCAAATCTCTTGAACTGTTTACTCTTGCCCTTGAAGAAGTTCTTCTTTCCACTGCTGCTACCTCCAGCTTCAAATCGAGGTGGCGGTGGAATCTGTGGCTGTTCTTGGGACTGTCTCACTGGCTGTGGCACAAACTGTGCTCCTCGTTGTTTCAGTATCCTTGCTTCTGCACCCTTTGCTCGATTCAGAGCATCAGCAAAGGTATTGGGTCTTCCCGAGTTTACAAGTGTAAACACATCAGGATTCAAGCCATTGATGAATTGATCGGCTTGAGCTTCATCACTAACAGCAATATGTGGAGTAAACTTCAACAAGCTGGTGAATTTGGCAACATATTATTCGATATTTAACTGCCCCTGTTGCAGACTTGCAAACTCTGCTCCTTTGTTCTTGCGATAAGACACAGGAAAGACACGCTGATAGAAAGCAGTTCGAAATACAGACCAGGTAATAACAGTACCTTGGTTCTCCAATGCTTTCTTCGTCGCTATCCACCAACTCTTGGCAAGGCCATGCAGTTGATGAATAATCAGTCTCACACGACGATCATCTGAATAATCAATAGACTCGAATAACTGCTCAATATCTTCCAACCAGTTCTCACACTCTATAGCATTCTCTGTTCCTTGCAACTTCGGTGGTTGGAATGACTGGAATCGTTTCAGAAGTTTCTCCATCGGATTAGCATCACTAAACTCATCAGTAGAAGTACTACCCTGTCCATGTTCAGACACTGTCACTGGGACCTGTGCAGCATTTGTCTGTTCAGGCTGATTCGTAGCCAACGTCTGTCTAACTCTTGGTGCTGGTCGGGGAGGCATATATGATAATCAAACAGATTAGTGTATAGTTCAATCTCAATTACAACAAGTCTGTTGCAGTCCACATTGCCTTCATAAAAGATCGAGTTTCGATTCATCCTCATAATACATGCTAGTACTTCAATCAAATAAATAGATAGCATGTAATTCAAACCATTGTATAGCATATTCTTCGCAAATTATCACAGCATCATGTGACAATTTAATATCTGTAATCAATCAATCATATACCATACAATTATGAAAGCAATAAATAAATCAGAATAGAAGACTCGATCTACCCCGCTCATCTAATCTCAGTCCAAGAAACTTATCGCTCTGATACCACCTGTTGTGGGGACCTCGGGTTGCTAATCTCATCTTAGGGCAATTAATGAACAATTAACATTCATTAAACATCAATTAAGAAACCAAGAGCCAAGTAAAAAAAAACATTTTTTTTTTAAATTTCCAGTGTCTCGCTCGATCGGTGAAAAACACCCGATCGAGCGAGCACAATTTCTCAACTCTCGGATGGAAATATAATTTGGCCTCGCTCGATCCGTCAACTTCTGCAGATCAATCGAGCCAAAAACTCAAATGCGGATTGAGCGAGCCAAAAACCCAAATCCTCTGTTTTCAATATACAGGGCTCGCTCGATCCGTCAACTTCTGCGGATCGAGCGGGCTCCAAATTCCAGAAATTCGGCAGAAGAGTTTTTGCTGTCAAACTCGATACACTATCAAATCTCATCACCAAAATCAATGCAAAACATGGTTTAAAAGATCTGGAACTTGCATCTACATACAAACAAGGTTTCAAGCATTTATACATGCATTTTATTACATCAAACAAGTCGCTAAAGATCGTAAACGACCACAACTATATCAAGTTTCATACATGTATTCCAAAACCAACATAACTAAGGTTTCATGCTTCCAAATTCAAGACATCATCTACAACCTGAGTCCTCACGTGCTAGACTCTCTCCCAGCTGTTAATGACGTCGATGACCAGCTCCTGCCCCATCTGTTGTCATGCACACATACAAAACAAGACAACAGCCGGACAAACTCCGGTGAGAAAACATTCTCAGTATAACCAACATATAGAAAGCGTTAAATAAATCATCTTGACTCTATTTAAACTCGACTCAACAAATAGAGTACGTAAACGCTTTACATACAAATTGATTCACATAACTACAAAGCCATCAAGATGTTTGAAAAACTGGCGGTCAGATCAATCACGATTGATACCTGGTGCAGCGGAAGTTTAAAATTTTATCATGGAACAATTCCATGGTGTGGGTATCAACCATTCAACGATTAAATTATTGTGTGTGTAAAATTCAAATAACAATTAATTAAATTTTACCTTCAATCTCGAAGCGAGATTAATGGACACCACACAGATTTCTCTGCGCTTCTTGTATCTCCCAGGAACGGATGAACTCCTTCAATCAGGTCCACGAATGGGGTTTAAATCCCTCTGATAGATTGCACTAGAAAATCTATCAGAATTTTTTCTGCGAAGAGATTAAACGAATCTGATTCGTTATTCCTGACTGCAATTAAAAATCACAGACTGGAATTTCTCGGGCAGAGGGGGAGGGTTCGGCCGATTTCTTTTGAGAGGAGGCTAGGGTTTCGAAAATCCTGTCTCAAAAATTATGACCTGTTGTGTCTAATTTCTGTACTGCAATAACTTATTTATAATGCAGGCCACTAACACCTTAGGGCCCATTAGTCATAAGCTAGGGCCCGACAAGCAAAGCCCGCTCGTTCAGAAATTAATATAAAATTCATCGTGACTCCTATTGATAAACCGATTTTACCAATGTGCACAGAAACCATTTCTGCACATTTTAAAGTCAAAATAAATTTTCCTGAATCCGAATTCAGTGGTTTCCTAAAATGTCCATCCCTATGTCATTTTAGGAAATCCTACTCCCTTACTCTTATTTAAGAAGTCCAACTCCTTAGTTCATTAAATTTAACTCTTTAAATTTAACTATCTCAACGGGGATTAAAACTCCATTACACTGTGTGACCCTCAATGGTTCAGGGATACAGCTAGCCGTGGGCTCACAACTCCTTGTGACTCGGAACAACAATTTCCGACTTGCCCAACGAATCATGGTAAAGCGCCTAGCAACATCGCCCCATGATTCCCTAGGTATCACTGATAGTGCCTACAAGAACCAGTAGATTTTGGTTAGCGTACAGTACGGTCCCTTCATCCATATATCCCGATCGAATCAACAACCATTGGTATATCGAGAGTCGCTCAAGATTCGATAACTATGCAATGCATCTTGAAGATCAAATTAGTGACATCGCATGTGCTACTAAGAAACCATTTCTTAAATCACATCAAGTACTCTGGCCAGAGATTTGTCACACTAATATCTCCTCAGATCGCATAGGATATCCACACTCGCAAGTATGTGGTGAATCCTTGACAACAATGCATTGACTCCTATATGTGTCGTAACTGTACCCAATCTCGACACCTGATGACCCCCATAGAGTCGGTAAACGAGTCAAAGCACAGCACTAGCATATAGAGTCTCCATGATGTTTCAAGTCGTAAGGACTAATGGTGTACAACCAAAACCGCGGACTTTATCCACTCGATAAGTGATAACCACTTGGAAAGTCCGGATAGGGTAGTTCGATTATTCATCCTATGAATATCCATTTGCATGCTTCGAACATCTCCATGTTCCCTACCAATGAAACGTGGTACTCCGCATCGCAAATGCTAGTCTCAAACTCGAGCGATCCTTATCCTTATTATCGGACGGCTCAATCGACTAGGAACGGTTTTAGAATATACAGTGACTATAAGATGTATTTCATGATAGACATCCCCATGTTCTACCACATCTTACATACACTATAGTATATTCAAGGTCTTTATCAAAACAACAATAGTATATCACAATATAACAATATGAAGTAATATAAAGTCATTGCCATTAATAAAAGTGTAAATAATATTAAACAAAAGATTGTTTATACAAAGAGTCATCAAAGCCCATAGCCACACAGTTGGCTCACTGGGCACCCACTCTTACAATCTCCCACTTGCCCTATAGCCAACTAGTCATACTACGTAGACCCATTGCTTCGCGATGTTTGTCAAACAATGGTCCTGGCAAGGGCTTAGTAAGCGGATCAGCGATATTGTCTGCAGAGGCCACTCGTTCGACAATGATGTCTCCTCTTTCCACAATCTCCCGGATTATGTGGTATTTTCTCAGTACGTGTTTGGATCTTTGATGAGACCTTGGTTCCTTTGCTTGAGCAACGGCACCCGTGTTGTCACAGTACACCGGGACTGGACCAACAAATTCAGGAATAACGCCCAACTCTTGGACGAACTTCCTCATCCAAACGGCCTCTTTAGCAGCAGCTGATGCTGCAATGTATTCAGCCTCAGTGGTGGAATCCGCTGTGGTGTCCTGCTTGGAACTCTTCCAAGAGACAGCACCGCCATTGAGCATGAACACAAATCCAGAGGTTGACTTCGAGTCATCCACATCACTTTGGAAGCTAGAGTCGGTATAGCCTTCCAATTTGAGATCTCGTCCTCCATACACCATGAACATATTCTTAGTCCTTCGCAAGTACTTAAGAATGTCCTTCACGGCTTTCCAATGCATTTGACCAGGATTAGACTGATATCTGCTTGTGACACTCAGAGCAAATGCTACATCCGGTCTGGTAGATATCATCCCATACATGATACTACCTATAGCTGACGCATATGGTACATGTGTCATATTCTCTATCTCTGCATCAGTCTTGGGACACATAGACTTGGATAGAGAAACTCCATGACACATGGGTAGATGTCCTCTTTTGGACCCATCCATTGAAAACCGTTTCAATATGGTATCGATGTAGGTTGATTGAGTGAGTCCTATCATTCTCTTAGACCTATCTCTATAGATCTGTATCCCAAGAATGTAGGATGCCTCTCCCAAATCCTTCATCAAAAATCTACCTGATAACCATATCTTTGTTGACTGCAACATCCCTACATCATTCCCAATTAGTAGGATGTCATCAACATAAAGTACTAAGAATGTCACCGCATCCTTAACTACTTTCTTGTACACGCAAGGTTCCTCCGGGTTCTTGATGAAACCAAAATCTTTTATTGTTTCATCAGATTTCTGGTTCCAACTTCTTGATGCTTGTTTTAGACCATAAATTGATCTCTGAAGCTTGCATACCTTATGCTCGCTTCCCATGGATGTGTACCCCTCAGGCTGCTTCATATAGATTTCTTCCTTAATGTCTCCATTAAGAAAAGCAGTCTTCACATCCATTTGTCATATCTCATAGTCATACCATGCAGCTATGGCAATCAGGATTCTTATGGACTTGAACATTGCAACTGGTGAAAAGGTTTCATCATAGTCAACTCCTTGCCTTTGAGTATAACCTTTCGCCACCAATCGCGCCTTGTAGGTCAATACCTTACCATCAGGCCCAAGCTTTCTCTTGTAGATCCATTTACACCCTATTGGAACAATTCCATCGGGAGGATCTACTAAAGACCAAACTTGGTTTGTATGCATCGAATCCAATTCTGACTGCATAGCTTCAAGCCATAAATTCGAATCCGCATCAGAAATTGCTTCCTTGAAGTTTCTTGGATCACATCCAATGTCGGGTTCATCTTGATCCCCTTCAAGAAGAAGACCATATCGAACTGGAGGTCTAGAAGTCCTTTCGGATCTTCTAGGTGCAGGCGTGTCCAGCAATGGTTCCTGAGGTGTAGGATCGTTATTTTGTATTTCGGGTTCTTCTCGAACTTCTTCGAGTTCCATCATCTCGCCTTTCTTATCCAATAAGAACTCCTTCTCCAAGAAGGTGGCATTCCTAGAAACAAACACCTTTGTTTCAGCAGGATAATAGAAATAATATCCGATTGAATTCTTCGGATACCCTACAAAATAACATAAGCTGGATCGACTATCCAACTTATCTCCCACTGTCCGCTTCACGTAAGCAGGACATCCCCAAATTCTCAAGTACGAATACTTAGGAGCTTTGCCATTCCATAACTCGTATGGTGTTTTGTCCACTGCTTTAGTGTGGACGTTGTTCAACAACAATACCGCCGTTTCAAGCGCATAGCCCCAAAACGAAGGTGGAAGCTCAGTGAAGCTCATCATAGATCGAACCATGTCCAACAAAGTTCGATTACGACGCTCCGATACACCATTAAGCTGTGGTGTCATAGGAGGAGTCCACTGAGAGAGAATCCCATTCTCTTTCAGATAGTCCAAAAACTCGGTACTCAAGTATTCTCCACCTCGATCCGATCGAAGTGCTTTAATACTTTTACCTAGCTTGTTTTCTACTTCAGCCCTGAATTCTTTGAACTTTTCAAATGCTTCAGACTTATATTTCATTAAATATAAATACCCATACCTTGAATAATCATCAGTAAAGGTAATGAAGTAGGTGTGGCCATGTTGAGTCCCTACTCTAAATGGACCACAAACATCTGTATGGATCAAATCCAACAGATTCTGACTACGCTCAGGTTTCCCCTTAAAAGGAGATTTAGTCATTTTTCCTTTTAGGCAGGATTCACAAGTAGGTAGAGAATTAATATCAGACATATCAAACATGCCCTCTCCCACTAGCTTGTTCATCCTCCTTGAGGAAATATGACCTAGCCTAGCATGCCAAAGGTTTGCCGGGTTTTGACTATCGATTTTCCTTTTGTTTGTTGTCGCCGGTTTATCAACATAATTCACTGGAACGTCTTTTAGTTTTAAGTTGTATAGATCGTTTTCAAGTTGTCCATTTCCAATTAAACATTCATTCTTGTAAATATTGCAAATCCCATTCACAAAATTGCAAGAATAACCATCTCTATCAAGCATAGAAATAGAAATAATGTTTTTAATTAAATCTGGCACAAATAAAACATCTCTTAACAATAATTTAAAACCGTTCTGCAAAGTCAAACAAACATCTCCAATGGCCGTAGCTTCAACTCTGGAACCATTCCCGAGTCTCAGCTGGGTCTCACCCATTCTAAGCCTGCGACTTCTTGTCATCACCTGCAAATCATTGCAAATGTGAGATCCACATCCGGTATCCAATACCCAAGAAGTTGTATTAAGTGACATGTTTATTTCAATATAGAACATACCCTTTGCAGTTCCCAACTGCTCAAGATATTCCTTGCAGTTGCGCTTCCAATGACCCGGCTTCTTGCAGTAATGGCAAACATCCTTGGATTTTCAATTGTTTGAAGCCTTTGTCTTTTGCTTCTTCTCGGGCTCGACTTTCTTGGGTGGGGTAGAACGTTTCTTGCCCTTCATACTTGGCCCCTTCTTAGCAGAAGATGAGGAGCCCACCAAGAAAGCTGGTTTATCCTTCTTAAGTGTGGATTCATATGTAACGAGCATATTGACCATCTCTTCTAGGGTGGCCTCTATCTTGTTCATATTAAAATTTATCACAAATCCATCAAATGAAGAAGGAAGAGACAGAAGCAATAAATCCACATTGAGTTCATGCTCCAACACCAAATCTAGGGTCGCCAACTTCTGTATGAGCCAAATCACTCGTACCCCATGATCACGGACCGAAGTCCCTTCACGCATGCGGCACGTCATCAACTCCTTAACAGTAGCGAACCTTTCAGCCCTCGACTGAGCCCCAAAAAGTTCCTTGAGTTGCGCATGAATGTCAGCAGCATTCACCGTGTCCTCAAATCGCCTCTGGAGTTCATCAGACATCGAGGCTTGCATATAGCATTTGGTCTTGATGTCATGGTCACACCATGCATCAAGTTTGGCCAATTCCTCCGGACTTATGTCAGCTGGTGCTTCCTTCGGAGGTGCTTTCTCCAACACGTAGAGCATTTTCTCCGAAGTTAAGACAATCTTCAACTTCCGGAACCATTCCGTATAGTTGGCGCCAGTCAACTTGTTTTGTTCGAGGATCGAGAATAATGGATTTCGCGAATTCATTGTATGAAATACTGAAAAGAAAAACAGACATATATCAATGATTGTTTAACAATTTACTAAGACATAAAATAGGCGAATTTAATTTTATGAATCTCACTCCCACTATTTTAACGATTTCACCACCCTCTAGTGAAAACGGGAAACTTTTTCCTTAGTGAGAACATGGAGTCCAATTGACAAACTTATGGTCCCGAATAATATCAGCCAACCATAATTCTCAAAAGGTAGAGCCCAATTGCTTCCTAAGCAACCCCCATGTGTTTACCTCATGTCCAATAAGGGCCCAATAATATGACGCCGTTTAAAGTGACATGTCAAGATGACCCATCAATATTAAGTTGTGATGGACGGTCGCCATGTGGATCCCCCAATAATATGAGCCGATCCCATGGGAGTTCCACCCAACTTACAACATTTGTCGATCCAATGTACAGCTTTCCGACGGACGGGCCCCCCCAATAATATGAGCCGGACCGTATCCGCGGGTAGCATCACATACATTGACCGTTGATGGAAGGTGGGAACATTTAAACAAATTTAAATTTCCTTTATTTATCTTGATATAAATTTTAAATCATATTTAAAATGAGGGATTTTTAATTATAAAAATATTTGTCTCATCATATTCATTTTATTGCATGCTTGCCGGATTCACGCAATTTATGTCTAAACATGCATACAATCATAATATCAAATATTATATAGGATGATCGATTCCATTTCTAATTGACCCGTGGTTGCCAATCACGGGTCTTAGTCCAATCCTAGGTAATATGCAGTATGCAATGCAATCCTATTACATGTGCTTCCAATTTACATTTCTTCAGTCTTTATTGTCTGCTGGGCCCACCATCTTCAAATCTTGATCTCCCACTAAATCTAATGCATTTACAATAAATAACAATGACAAGTAGGGGATACATTTTTAGGGGTGGGAACGGGCTATAAACCAAGCCCACTTTTATTACATATGACATTCATATCGGGCCATAAACCAGGCCCATTAATAAAACCAACAACAATAAAACAAAATGTAAATTCCTAACATACACCTACAAAATTGGTCATGGCAATCGATCATCCTTATCCAATAACATTTAATTCAAAATTAATTTATTGGATAACATGCAGTGGCAATTCAAATTTAAACAAGATAAAATCATATTTTATATATAAAATCTCATTTCACATATAAAATCATATTTTATCTCTATATCAAATAAAATCATATTTTATCTATAAAATCCAATTTTACAAATAAAATCATATTTTACTCAATATATCATAAGATCATATCTTATCATCAATTGTACCAAAATAATTGATTTCAAAATTCAATTTACGGATAAAACATTAAAATTTTCCAAAAATTCAAATTTATCCAAAAAATCAATTTTAAAATTTACGGACTCGAACAATTCGATCCGAAATCTCGTGAACCAATCAAAAACAATTTTTGATCGGACCAAAAATAAAATTTTAACATATTAAAATTAATTTTTAATAAAAATAATAATTTTTCCCGCGGGCCGCCCGGGACACTCCCGGGCCGGCCCGCACCCGGGGCGCGGGCCGGGGGCAGCCAGGCTGCCCCCTTAGGGCAGCAACAATTGCTGCCCTGGCGGCGCCTGGCGCCGCCGCTGGGCGGCGCCGTGCGCCGCCCTGGGCAGCGCCGAGCGCTGCCCTGCGCAGCGCCCAGCGCTGCGCTGGGCAGCGCACAGCGCTGCCCTGGGCGGCGCCGGAAAAATTTTTTTTTTTTTATTTAAAAAATATTTATTTTGTTTTCCAAAAACCGAGATTCAAAAATTTTGTACAATCGATTAATTCAATCGTTTGATCTGAGCAACCTGGCTCTGATACCACTGTTGGAAAAAACTGGCGGTCAGATCAATCACGATTGATACCTGGTGCAGCGGAAGTTTAAAATTTTATCATGGAACAATTCCATGGTGTGGGTATCAACCATTCAACGATTAAATTATTGTGTGTGTAAAATTCAAATAACAATTAATTAAATTTTACCTTCAATCTCGAAGCGAGATTAATGGACACCACACAGATTTCTCTGCGCTTCTTGTATCTCCCAGGAACTGATGAACTCCTTCAATCAGGTCCACGAATGGGGTTTAAATCCCTCTGATAGATTGCACTAGAAAATCTATCAGAAGTTTTTCTACGAAGAGATTAAACGAATCTGATTCGTTATTCCTGACTGCAATTAAAAATCACAGACTGGAATTTCTCGGGCAGAGGGGGAGGGTTCGGCCGATTTCTTTTGAGAGGAGGCTAGGGTTTCGAAAATCCTGTCTCAAAAATTATGACCTGTTGTGTCTAATTTCTGTACTGCAATAACTTATTTATAATGCAGGCCACTAACACCTTAGGGCCCATTAGTCATAAGCTAGGGCCCGACAAGCAAAGCCCGCTCGTTCAGAAATTAATATAAAATTCATCGTGACTCCTATTGATAAACCGATTTTACCAATGTGCACAGAAACCATTTCTGCACATTTTAAAGTCAAAATAAATTTTCCTGAATCCGAATTCAGTGGTTTCCTAAAATGTCCATCCCTATGTCATTTTAGGAAATCCTACTCCCTTACTCTTATTTAAGAAGTCCAACTCCTTAGTTCATTAAATTTAACTCTTTAAATTTAACTATCTCAACGGGGATTAAAACTCCATTACACTGTGTGACCCTCAATGGTTCAGGGATACAGCTAGCCGTGGGCTCACAACTCCTTGTGACTCGGAACAACAATTTCCGACTTGCCCAACGAATCATGGTAAAGCGCCTAGCAACATCGCCCCATGATTCCCTAGGTATCACTGATAGTGCCTACAAGAACCAGTAGATTTTGGTTAGCGTACAGTACGGTCCCTTCATCCATATATCCCGATCGAATCAACAACCATTGGTATATCGAGAGTCGCTCAAGATTCGATAACTATGCAATGCATCTTGAAGATCAAATTAGTGACATCGCATGTGCTACTAAGAAACCATTTCTTAAATCACATCAAGTACTCTGGCCAGAGATTTGTCACACTAATATCTCCTCAGATCGCATAGGATATCCACACTCGCAAGTATGTGGTGAATCCTTGACAACAATGCATTGACTCCTATATGTGTCGTAACTGTACCCAATCTCGACACCTGATGACCCCCATAGAGTCGGTAAACGAGTCAAAGCACAGCACTAGCATATAGAGTCTCCATGATGTTTCAAGTCGTAAGGACTAATGGTGTACAACCAAAACCGCGGACTTTATCCACTCGATAAGTGATAACCACTTGGAAAGTCCGGATAGGGTAGTTCGATTATTCATCCTATGAATATCCATTTGCATGCTTCGAACATCTCCATGTTCCCTACCAATGAAACGTGGTACTCCGCATCGCAAATGCTAGTCTCAAACTCGAGCGATCCTTATCCTTATTATCGGACGGCTCAATCGACTAGGAACGGTTTTAGAATATACAGTGACTATAAGATGTATTTCATGATAGACATCCCCATGTTCTACCACATCTTACATACACTATAGTATATTCAAGGTCTTTATCAAAACAACAATAGTATATCACAATATAACAATATGAAGTAATATAAAGTCATTGCCATTAATAAAAGTGTAAATAATATTAAACAAAAGATTGTTTATACAAAGAGTCATCAAAGCCCATAGCCACACAGTTGGCTCACTGGGCACCCACTCTTACACAAGATTCATAACTGATCTTGACATGGATATCCATCTAACGAGTTCGTAACTGACTCGCAAATAAGGTTAACAGCAACCTTGGCATAGAATCAATTCAATATAGCATCATATCAACTCGAATATAAAGATCCACTACCTGTGATGGATCGACAACATCACAATAAAATCAAAAACATAAACAAGTATGTGGTTTTTGCGGGCCAACACAAGATTAGTCGTTCTTGAGTTTCAAAGTCCCTACTTCGCGATGTCATCATTATACCTTCGTTTATTTTGATTCTGAACTCTTCAAATCTGAAAGATACAACCAAAATACATATATCAAACTTCATTCAAGATTATCATTTCAGAAACGAATCAAAACCATTAATCGATCGTCAATCAAACTCATTTCAAACCTCAACTCTTTCTTCTTCGGTTTAACTCGGCGTCTTGAATCGTTGGCCATCAAACTCGACTGAAATTGAAGAATAAAAATGCTATAACATTCACATCATCAAGATAACAACTTCAGCTCAGATATAGGCTATCAAAACGATCCAAAAACTCGAATCAACGGCGTAGCGATTCAATATCGGTAACCGACGTAATCCCGAAACCATTTCTAACTTCTAACCAACTCATACATGTATTTCAAATCAATAACCAGCTGATATATCATTCAAATCCTCATCTCAATAGCTATAAAAATTGATTAACATGCTGGAATCAAGATTGGATACAAATAACACAAACTCATCAATCCGGTTTCGAGATAAAATCGCATACACGTCAATAAACATGATAAAAAACTCAACATCTGATATCTGCCCTTTATTGATTTCGAAATCCATATAACACAACATAAAACTTACACGAGATTGAAGCCCTCGTTGTAAGGATTCCAGAACACTTTAAGGAATCGAAATCGGACAACCGGTTCAAAAGTTACGAGGATTTGAAGATCGGAAAATCAAAAGAAAAGAAAGATCTCGGCTTGCTCTGTACAAGTTTTCTGAATTGTCTAAGGCAAATACACGTTTCATGCTGAGTGTTATATTTCAAATCAGATAACTTCAGCCCAAATTGCAATTTAGTCCCTCAATTCTTCAATAATTGCAATTCGGTCCTCGACCCTTATTTTAATTCAATTTCAATCCTAAATAATTTAAGAATATTAGAATTTAAATCGAAACTCTAAATATTCCAAAATTAAATATACTTGGATTAAAATTAAATAAATTCGGATTAATTTCTAATTAATCCCGGGCCTTACAAGTGTGGACTCGGGTTTTTAGTTGAAACTATGCTGTAGTATACATCAAACTAGTTCGACGAAGTTTAGAATTGAATTCACTTTTGAAAGGTTGTATAGTTGGTTTGTACTTACCTTGATGAGTTATTAGTTTGATGTAAGAAATGCATGAATTAATGCTTGGGACTGTTTACAAGTGTATGTGCATGTTTTTAGATTTGATAACATGCTTGAAATTGATTTTGATGATGATTCATACTTTGTACCATTGTTTGACATCAAAAATGGATTCTGCAGATTTTTTGGAAAAAGGAGCCCGCTCGATCGGGTGATTGTTACCGATCGAGCGAGGCCTGTTATTCTTGGGCAGAAAACTTGATTTTTTTTGCTCGCTCGATCGGTAGGATTTGACCGATCGAGCGAGACCAAAAATGATGCAGACCGAGAGCTTGATTTTGATAGCTCGCTCGATCGGTGAAGTTTGACCGATCGAGCGAGGTGATGGAATTTTTTTTAAAAAAAATTTGTGCTCTTGGTTTATTTATTCTTATAATGTTTGATTAATTGTTTAATTAATCATTAGTTGCCCTAAGACGAAATTAGCAACCCGAGGTCCCCACAACTTTCAAGTTATTTCCTAACTTGACCATTCAAGTCCAATTGCAATCATCCCCGATTACAGCTATAAATTCAACTAACCGAAAATGCAACCATCTAAATATCAATCCAAACAACCCATAACGACAATAATTCATCCAAACGACACGATTCCAACAAATCTCAAAATCCCATTTTCGAATTTAGCTTCCAAAAATCAAAACAATTCCGAACGACGCTCTTTTTCAATTCCGTCTGAGAATAAACGATCTATCTTAGCTCAAGAACAACATATCCGAATTTCATCCGATTCTAACAACATCCTAAAAATAGAACGAATCTGATCGGAGAAATACTTACGATAGAACGAAGCTCTCGCAACTGTGATCGCTAATCTTCCTTCAGAAATAAATTCTAAAGTACGGATCGACCGGAAATCAAAATCACACCGCTTGGAAGCTCACGTTAATGGAGGAATCGGCTTGGAAGGCGTGGGGAAGAAGGAGAAGATGAATACCCATGCCTCTCTCTCCTATTATATATATAAGACCAAGTCAAACATGCTATAAATATCTAACAATCTCCATTTTTGCATTTTAGTCCCTGAAAAATCCAAGATTTGAAAAAAGGACCCTGATCAAAATCAAGTCGGCTCTGAAAGAGTTGATACCCCGCTAGCCAACTTGTGGCTAAGGGCTTTGAGAGTCTCTTTTTTGTAAACAATCTTTGTTTAATATAATATACGTTCTTTAAATGGCGTTCACTTTATCTTATTATTATATAATGATATACTATTGTTATTTTGATAAAGACCTTGAATATACTAAAGTAAGATGAGATAGTGAATATAGAGAGATCACTGTCATGAAACACATCTTATGTTCACTGTATATTCTAAACAGTTCCTAGTCAATTGAGCCGTTCACAAATAAGGATAAGGATCGCTTGAGATTGAGACTAGCATTTGCGATGCCGAGTACCACGTTTCATTGGTATGGAACATAGAGATGTTCGAAGCATGCAAATGGATATTCATATGATGAATGATCGAACTACCCTATTCGGACTTTCCAAGTGGTTATCACTTATCGAGTGGATATAGTCCGCGGTTTTGGTTGTACACCATTAGTCCTTATTACTTGAAACATCATTGAGACTCTATATGCTAGTACTGTGCTTTGACTCGTTTACCGACTCTATTAAGGTCATCAGGTGTCGGGATTGGGTACAGTTACGACACATATAGGAGTCGATGCTTTGTTGTCAAGGATTCACTGCACACTTGCGAGTGTGGATATCCTATGCAATCTGAGGAGATATTAGTGTGACGAATCTCTGGCCAGAGTACATGATGTGTTTTAGGTTACTTGGTTTCATAGTAGCACATGCGATCTCACTATTTGATCTTCAAGATGCATTTCATAGTTATCGAATCTCGAACGACTCTCGATATACCAATGGTTGTTGATTCGATCGGGATATTTGGATGAAGGGACCGTACTGTACGCTAACCAAAATCTACTGGTTCTTGCAGGCACTATCAGTGATACCTAGGGAATCATGGGGCGATGTTTCTAGACGCTCTTACCATGATTCGATGGGCAAGTCGGAAATTGTTGCTCCGAGTCACAAGGAGTTTTGAGCCCACGGCTAGCTGTATCCCTGAACCATTGAGGGTCACACAAGTAATAGATTTCTAATCCCCGTTGAGATAATTAAATTTAAAGAGTTAAATTTAGTGGATAAAGAAGTAGGACTTCTTATTTAAAAGTAGAGGGAGTAAGATTTCTTAAAATGACATATTGATGGACATTTTTGGAAACCACTGAATTCGAATTCAGAAAATTTGTCTTGACTTTAAAAGATGCAGAAATGGTTTATGTGCACATTGGTGAAATTGGTTTATCAATCTGAGTCACGATAAATTTTATATTAATTTCTGAACATGCGGGCTTTGCTTGTCAGGCTTGAACTTATGACTAATGGGCCCTAAGCTGTTAGCAGCCCACATTATAAATAAGTTATTGCAGTACAGAAATTGATACAACAGGTCACAAAATTTCGAAACCTAGAGAGCCTCCTCTCTAGAATTCGGCCGCCCCCTTCCCTCACAGTGTTCGAAATTCAGTCTATCAGAGGGATTAAACTTCTGTTCGTGGACCTGATTGAAGAATTGTTCGTTTATAAGTTCCTGGGATATACAACAAGAGCAGATTAATCTGTTGGTGTCCATAATCTCGCTTCGAGATTTTATGGTAAAATTTACATTGTTTAAATTTTATGTTATCAATTTTAATCGTATGAATTTGATACCCATGATATGGAATCGTTCCATATAAAATTTTAAAACTTCCGCTGCAACGGGTATCACTTTCTTTTTCGATCTGGAGAACGACCGTGTTCCAACAGTGGTATCAGAGACAGGTTGTTCTCGGATTTTATGATTAAAATATTGTTCAATTGTACAAGCCTCGATTTTTCAGAAAAAGTAAAACGAAAAAAAAAAAAATTTAAGTCTTCGGGGGGCTGGGCAGCGGGCGGCCGCTGCCCTGCGCGCAGAGTGTCTGCGCGCAGCTGGGCCGCGCCCAGCGGCCCAGCGAAGGGCTGGGCCCCCGGCCCGATTGTCGGGGACTGCCCGGGATCGTCCCGGGCAGCCTAGAAAAAATTAAAATTTTATTTTTTTTTGAAATTTTGAATTTCAGCCCGTTAATTGTTATCGGGCCCAGTTTTTGGCCCGATTGAAAATTGTTTCAGTTGGTCCACGAGGCAATGGGTCAAAATTGTTTGAGCCCAAAATTTTTAAGAATATTAATTTTTGGATAAATTTTGAATTTTGGAAATTTATAAATTTAATCCAATAAATTAAATCTTTAATTATTAATTTTGGTACAATTGATAATAAAATATGATTTTATGTATAAAATTGAATTTTATATGTAAAATATGTTTTTATGGATAAACTAGATAAAATATGATTTTATATATAAAATAAGATTTTATGTATGAAATATGATTTTATCTATTTAAATTTTATTGCCATTGCATGTTATCCAATGAATTAATTTGGAATTAAAATTATTGGATAAAGATGATCAATTGCCATGACCAATATTATAGGTGTATGTTAGGTTGTTTACATTTGGTTTTATTATTGTTGTTGTGTTTTATTAATGGGTCTGGTTTATGGACCAATATGAATTGTCATATGTAATATAAGTGGCCCTGGTTTATGGCCCGTTCCCACCCCTAAAGTATGTATCCCCTACTTGTCATCGAAATTTATTGTAAATTTATAAGACTCAGTGGGAGATAAAGATTTGAAGACAAAGGTGGGCCCAGCAGACAATAAAGACCGAAAAAATGTAAATTGGAAGCTCAATGTAATAGGATTACATTGCATACTTGCATATTATCTAGGATTGGACTTAGACTCGTGATTGGCAACCACGAGTCGATTAGTAATGGAATCAATCATCCTAAAATAATATATGATATTATTGTTGTATGCATGTTTAGACTAAATTGTATGAATCCCGCAAGCTTACAAATTTTGAATGATGAGACAAATTTTTGGAAATTAAAATCCCTCATTTTAAATATGATTTAAAATTGATATCAAGATAAACAAAAGGGAATTTAAATATTGTTTAAATGTTCCTACCTTCCATCAACGATCAATGTATGAGATGCTACCCGCGGGCATGGTCCGGCTCATATTATTGGGGGGGCTCGTTTGTCTGAAAGTTGTACATTGGATCGACACATGTTGTAAGTTGGGTGGAACTCCCCTGGGATTGGCTCATATTATTGGGGATCCACATGGCGACCGTCCATCACAACTTAATATTGATGGGTCATCTTGACATGTCACAATAAACGGCGTCATATTATTGGGCCCTTACTGGACATGAGGTAAAAAAACATGGGGATTGTTTTGGAAACAACTGGTCTCTACCTTTTGAAGAGCATGGTTGGCTGATATTATTCGGGACCATGTTTTGTCAATTGGGCTCCATGTTCCCACTAAAGAAAATAATTCTCTCGTTTTCACTAGAGGGTGGTGGAATCGTTAAAATAGTGGGAGTGTAATTCATAAAATTAAACTCGACTTATTTTATGTCTTAGTAAATTAATTAAACAATCACTAATTATTGTCTGTTTCTTTTTAGTATTTCATTAAGATGAATTCGCGCAATCCACTATTCTCTATTCTCGAACAAAACAAACTGACTGGCGCAAACTATACGGAATGGTTCCGTAAGTTGAAGATTGTCTTGACCTCGGAGAAGATGCTCTACGTGTTAGAAAAATCTCCTCCGAAAGAAGCACCAGCTGATATAAGTCTGGAAGAGTTGGCCAAACTTGATAAATGGTGGGACCATGATATCAAGGCCAAATGCTATATGCAAGATTCGATGTCTGATGAACTCCAGAGGTGATTTGAGGATACCGTGAATGCTGCTGACATTCACGTACAACTCAAGGAACTTTTTGGGGCTCAATCGAGAGCTGCAAGGTTCGCTACTGTAAAAGAGTTAATGACGTGTCGCATGCGTGAAGGGACTTCGGTCCGTGATCATGGGGTATGCGTGATTTGGCTCATTCAGAAGTTGGTAATGCTTGAATTGGTATTGGAGCATGAACTCAATGTGGACTTATTACTTCTCTCTCTTCCTTCATTGTTTGACGGTTTTGTGGTGAATTTCAATATGAACAAGATAGAGGCCTCCCTTGAAGAGATGGTCAATATGCTTGTAACTTATGAAGACACTTTAAAGAAGGATAAACCGGTTCTCTTGGTGGGCTCCTCTTCTTCTGCTAAGAAGGGGCCAAGTACAAAGGGTAAGAAACGTTCTGTCCCATCCAAGAAAACCGGACCCGAGAAGAAGAACAAGACAAAGGCTTCAAACGTGGAAAAATCCAAGGATGTTTGCCATCACTGCAAGAAACCCGGTCATTGAAAACGTAACTGCAAGGAATATCTCGAGCAATTGCGAACTGCGAAGGGTATGTTTTATATTGAAATAAATGTTTCACTTAATACTACTTCTTGGGTATTGGATACCGGATGTGGATCTAACATTTGCAATGATTTGCAGGTGATGACAAGAAGTCGCAAGCTTAGGATGGGTGAGACCCAGCTGAGGCTCGGAAATGGTTCTCGAGTTGAAGCAAAAGCTGTGGGAGACATTTGTTTAATTTTGTAGAATGATTTTAAGTTATTTTTGAGAGATGTTTTATATGTGCCAGATTTGGTTAAAAACATTATTTCTATTTCTATGCTTGATAGAGATGGTTTTTCTTGCAATTTTGTGAATGAGATTTGCAATATTTACAAGAATGAATGTTTAATTGGATGTGGACAACTTGAAAACGATCTATATAACTTAAAATTAAAAGACGTTCCAATTAATTATGTTGATAAACCGGTAACAACAAATAAAAGGAAAATTGATAATCAAAACCCGTCAAACCTTTGGCATGCTAGGCTAGGTCATGTTTCCTCAAGGAGGATGAACAAGCTAGTGGGAGAGGGCATGTTTGATATGTCTGATATTAACTCTCTACCTACTTGTGAGTCCTGCCTGAAAGAAAAAATGACTAAATCTCCTTTCAAAGGAAAACCTGAGCGTAGTAAAAATCTATTGGATTTGATCCATACAGATGTTTGCGGACCATTTAGTATTGGTACAAAATTTGGTCACACCTACTTCATTACCTTTACTGATGATTATTCTAGGTATGGGTACTTATATTTGATAAAATATAAGTCTGAATCATTTGAAAAGTTCAAAGAATTCAAGGCTGAAGTAGAAAACAAACTAGGTAAGAGTATTAAAGCACTTCGATCAGATCGAGGTGGAGAATACTTAAGTACCGAGTTCTTGGATTATCTAAAAGAGAATGAGATTCTCTATCAGTGGACTCCTCCTATGACACCTCAGCTGAATGGTGTTTCGGAGCGTCGCAATCGAACCTTGTTGGACATGGTTCGATCTATGATGAGCTTCACTGAGCTCCCACCTTCGTTTTAGGGCTATGCTCTTGAAATGGCAGTATTGTTGTCGAACAACGTCCACACTAAAGCAGTGGACAAAACACCATACGAGTTATGGAATGACAAAGCTCCTAAGTATTCGTACTTGAGGATTTGGGGATGTCCTGCTTACGTGAAGCAGACAGTGGGAGATAAGTTGGATAGTCGATCCACCTTATGTTATTTTGTAGGGTATCCGAAGAATTCAATCGGATATTATTTCTATCATCCTACTGAAACAAAAGTGTTTGTTTCAAGGAATGCACCTTCTTGGAGAAGGAGTTCTTATTGGATAAGAAAGGCAAGATGATGGAACTCGAAGAAATTCGAGAAGAACCCGAGATACAAAATAACGATCCTATACCTCAAGAATCATCACAAGACACGCCTATTACTAGAAGATCCGAGAGGACTTCTAGGCCTCCTATTAGATATGGTCTTCTTCTTGAAGGGGATCAAAGTGAACCCGACATGGGATGTGATCCGAGAAACTTCAAGGAAGCAATTTCTGATGCTGATTCGAACTTATGGCTTGAAGCTATGCAGTCGGACATGGACTCGATGCATGCAAACCAAGTTTGGTCTTTAGTAGATCCTCCCGATGGAATAGTTCCAATAGGGTGTAAATGGATCTACAAGAGAAAGCTTGGGCCTGATGGTAAGGTACTGACCTACAAGGCACGATTGGTTGCAAAAGGTTACACTCAAAGACAAGGTGTTGACTATGATGAAACTTTTTCACCAGTCACAATGTTCAAGTCCATAAGAATCCTTATTGCCATTGCTGCATGGTATGACTATGAGATATGGCAAATGGATGTGAATACTGCATTCCTTAATGGAAACATTAAGGAAGAGATCTATATGATGCAGCCCGAGGGATTCACATCCATGGGAAGCGAGCATAAGGTATGTAAGCTTCAGAGATCGATCTATGGTCTCAAACAGGCATCAAGAAGTTGGAACCAGAAATTTGATGAAACAATAAAGGACTTTGATTTCATCAAGAACCCGGAGGAACCGTGCGTGTACAAGAAAGTAGTTAAGGATGCTGTGACATTCTTAGTACTTTATTTTGATGACATCTTACTCATTGGGAATGATGTAGGGATGTTGCAGTCAACAAAGATATGGTTGTCAGGTAGATTCTCGATGAAGAATTTGGGTGAGGCGTCCTATATTCTAGGGATACAGATCTATAGAGATAGATCTATGAGAATGATAGGACTTACTCAAGCTACCTACATCGACACTATATTGAAAAGGTTTTCAATGGATGAGTCCAAGAGAGGACATCTACCTATGTGTCATGGAGTCTCTCTATCCAAGTCTATGTGTCCCAAGACTGACGAAGAGATAGAGAAAATGACACACATACCATATGCGTCAGCCATAGGGAGTATCATGTATGGGATGATATCTATCAGACCGGATGTGGCATTTGCTCTGAGTGTCACGAGCAGATATCAAGCCAATCCTGGTCAAATGCATTGGAAAGCCGTGAAGGATATTCTTAAGTACTTGAGAAGAACTAAGAATGTATTCATGGTTTATGGAGGAAGAGATCTGAAATTGGAAGGCTATACCGACTCTAGCTTCCAAAGTGACGTGGATGACTCGAAGTCAACCTCTGGATTTGTGTTCATGCTCAATGGTGGTGCTGTCTCTTGGAAGAGATCCAAGCAGGACACCACAGCGGATTCCACCACTGAGGCAGAATACATTGCGGCATCAGCTGCTGCTAAAGAGGCCGTTTGGATGAGGAATTTCGTCCAAGAGTTGGGCGTTATTCCTGAAGCTGTTGGTCCAGTCCTGGTGTACTGTGACAACACGGGTGCCGTTGCTCAGGCAAAGGAACCAAGGTCTCATCAAAGATCCAAACACGTACTGAGGAAATACCACATCATCCGGGAGATCGTTGAAAGAGGAGACATCACTGTCGAGAGAGTGGCCTCTGCAGGCAATATCGCTGATCCACTTACTAAGCCCATGCCAGGACCATTATTTGACAAATATCGTGAAGCAATGGGACTACGTAGTATGACTAGTTGGCTTTAGGGCAAGTGGGAGATTGAAAGAGTTGATGCCTCGCTAGCCAACTTGTGGCTAAGGGCTTTGAGAGTCACTTTTTTGTAAACAATCTTTGTTTAATATAATATACGTTTTTTAAATGACGTTCACTTTATCTTATTATTATATAATGATATACTATTGTTATTTTGATAAAGACCTTGAATATACTAAAGTAAGATGAGATAGTGAATATAGAGAGATCACTGTCATGAAACACATCTTATGTTCACTGTATATTCTAAACAGTTCCTAGTCAATTGAGCCGTCTACAAATAAGGATAAGGATCGCTTGAGATTGAGACTAGCATTTGCGATGCCGAGTACCACGTTTCATTGGTATGGAACATAGAGATGTTCGAAGCATGCAAATGGATATTCATATGATGAATGATCGAACTACCCTATTCGGACTTTCCAAGTGGTTATCACTTATCGAGTGGATATAGTCCGCGGTTTTGGTTGTACACCATTAGTCCTTATTACTTGAAACATCATTGAGACTCTATATGCTAGTACTGTGCTTTGACTCGTTTACCGACTCTATTAGGGTCATCAGGTGTCGGGATTGGGTACAGTTACGACACATATAGGAGTCGATGCTTTGTTGTCAAGGATTCACCGCACATTGCGAGTGTGGATATCCTATGCAATCTGAGGAGATATTAGTGTGACGAATCTCTGGTCAGAGTACATGATGTGTTTTAGGTTACTTGGTTTCCTAGTAGCACATGCGATGTCACTATTTGATCTTCAAGATACATTGCATAGTTATCGAATCTCGAACGACTCTCGATGTACCAATGGTTGTTGATTCGATCGGGATATTTGGATGAAGGGACCGTACTGTACGCTAACCAAAATCTACTGGTTCTTGCAGGCACTATCAGTGATACCTAGGGAATCATGGGGCGATGTTGCTAGACGCTCTTACCATGATTCGATGGGCAAGTCGGAAATTGTTGTTCCGAGTCACAAGGAGTTGTGAGCCCACGGCTAGCTGTATCCCTGAACCATTGAGGGTCACACAAGTAATGGATTTCTAATCCCCGTTGAGATAATTAAATTTAAAGAGTTAAATTTAGTGGATAAAGAAGTAGGACTTCTTATTTAAAAGTAGAGGGAGTAAGATTTCTTAAAATGACATATTGATAGACATTTTTGGAAACCACTGAATTCGGATTCAGAAAATTTGTCTTAACTTTAAAAGATGAAAAAATGGTTTCTCTGCACATTGGTGAAATTGTTTTATCAATCTGAGTCACGATAAATTTTATATTAATTTTTGAACATGCGGGCTTTGCTTGTCAGGCTTGAACTTATGACTAATGGGCCCTAAGCTGTTAGCAGCCCACATTATAAATAAGTTATTGGAGTACAGAAATTGATACAACAGGTCACAAAATTTCGAAATCTAGAGAGCCTCCTCTCTAGAATTCGGCCGCCCCCTTCCCTCACAGTGTTCGAAATTCAGTCTGCAAATTTCTGAATTTGCAGTCTGATTTAACAGATCATATCTGTTCTATCTCATCGTAGAAACTTCTGATAAACTTTCTAGTGCAGTCTATCAGAGGGATTAAACTTCTGTTCGTGGACCTGATTGAAGAATTGTTCGTTCATCAGTTCCTGGGATATACAACAAGAGCAGATTAATCTGTTGGTGTCCATAATCTCTCTTCGAGATTTTAAGGTAAAATTTACATTTTTTAAATTTTATGTTATCAATTTTAATCGTATGAATTTGATACCCATGATATGGAATCGTTCCATATAAAATTTTAAAACTTCCGCTACAACGGGTATCACTTTCTTTTTTGATCCGGAGAACGATCGTGTTCCAACAGGCTCTTGAACTCTGTAATCTCTGATTATCTCAAATAAAGTCAATTAAGATAAATTTGTGGCATACAATTCCCCCCCTCTAAGAATAGATTTCGTCCTCGAAATCAAAACGGTTCAATCTCATAAGAACGAGATAGAGTCAATACTGCAATAAAGATTCTTCTCTCAGGACTAACTCTGAATTTGCTGCTCCAAACAAACTCTGTTCTTCTAATTGCTTCTTCAAATCCGTATCTGCTCAATTGTACAACACAACTGAATCTGTTTGGCTATGAAGCTGCTACTCTATTCGGTCATACTCTGAATCAGTTGTCTCAAGCAATTCGTCACTTCAACAAATCCGATCTCATCAGCTAAAGAGAAAAAGAAATTCTGATCTGGTAATTCAACAACGAGAATCTGGTGATAATCCGCATAAAAAGATGGAAAACACCTCGTGAAATCCAGGAAGAGGCGGAATAAAACAACTCTGTAGGAAAGTTCGCCCGTCATCTTTAGACTCTAGTGTGATTCAATCAATCTCCGAGATGATTTCTATCTCTCTTCTCATCTCTGACTCTTCTCTGAAAGTCGAAATCTTCAGAAAACACCAGTCTCACCACCGATCAAACATGATATCTATCCCATTCTGAACCAGAATAAACTGTACGACAGACCGTCGGTCGTTCTCTTCCTGGTATCAACTATAGACAGCTTTCAGTTCTAAATTTCTTCAACGAATACTGATAAGTCAAATCAAATATCTGAACGATCTTGATCTTCTCAATCAATTCCGATTCGGCTTAAAAGAAAAATGCTGATAGAACTCCTATCTGCTTCAAATTCTAAACCAAAAGTGCCGAATTCATCAATCAAAGAGAAATTCGATAGTAGATAAAATAAAAACAAATATTTCGGCTCAGATCATCCGCTACTGCATTCGATCTCTCCGGATAGAATCAGATTCCCAATCAAAAATTCCTCAGTGTCTCTAATCATATTCTCTTTCTCATACCCAGTCTATACGACGAAACCAGTAAACAACTTCCAAGATCAGTAAGATTATGGAAATCTCCTCATAAGAAAATAGATACCAGATCTTCTAATCAATAAGATCGCTGCGAGCTCAAAGTCCAGATTCAGACGTTGAGTCTCGAGCGTCTTCAGCAGTCTCGAAGCTCAAGCTAATAAGGATCCTTATGATCAATAACATACCACAATCTCAATAAGAAAAAGTTCCAGGCATTGAAGATCATCAGTCCAGAAGAAAATAAGATGTCCTAAAGCGCTAATCAATATCTTCTGCAATCAATAAGATCTGGTCTCATAAGATGAAGTCCAAACAGAAAAACATAATCTGCGAAGTAATTGGCTTTATCAACGATAAGAATCCCTTAAAGAATCAGGGATAGTACTCCTAATCTTCCAATATCAGATAAGGACGTCGATATAGATCGATTCATAACGGCTTCAGCCTCGAGGTGATCAGCAGAAATTCAATCTCCAGATAAAATGATTGAGGAAGACAATTCGATCCCATCAGAATCAGACGTCAATAGAATAGCGTAACTGCTCGGCATGCAAATCTATAAACAGCTCTCAATGAATCTGAAAGATCAGCACGACTCTGTCTCAATTACTCCTTCCAGTCCGTAAATCAAAAGTCGACTCATCTGATCTGGCTGTCCGTCGTTCTGAGGATATTGAACTGAAATAAGTTGTAATCAAAGAACAAAAGTCTCTTCGAAGTCTTTGACGAAAGAACGATTGCAACGAGGATCTCTATCTAAACTGACAGACTTCGGCAAAACATGAAGTCTGACGACTTCTGACAACATATTAATCCTCTGAATATCCTTTAGTCATCTGAAATAATACTGAATAACTGCAGAGTGCCAATCTCAAGATACTCTGTTTTCCCCGAAACATCTGGCATAACAGAAACAATTACCCACCACATACGATCTCGACACTGAACTGAAACTCGAACTGCTAACCCAATCCGAATTTCTTCAACGAATCCTCATATCTCATTCCAAATCCAGTCTTCCATATCTATTTCTCACTAACTCTCAACTGATGATGTCTGATCTCAAGTCGTTGCTGAAACTAACCTCATAATTCAGAGGCAATCCCGAAATCTCATCTGAAAAATACCAGCCAATACTCTAACCACTGGTTTATCAACCAATTCGGGCTAGATTCTAGGACATCAACTGCAAACAAAGAGAATTCCTCCGAACAATTATGAAATCAAGCGGTCACATGACAGACGATAGCAACTACAGAATGAAAAAGCTCAAAGGCAGAGGATGCATCATAGTAATATCCTTAGTTAAGAAATACGGAGCATAACATAACTATCAGAATAATAGCATAAAATCATACTCAACGGTTACCTGCTGTGTCATCATCGGGTGCAACCCAAGTCTGCGGATCCTCATTGAAAGCAAGATTCAGCGTCTGTTGAATCGGAGGTTGATTCATGATTGAAGAGCCTCTAAGTTCATTCTGGTGCGGCGACTGAAATGAGTGAATCACACGAGCTTGTCTCTCCTGTTGAACCATCAGTCTAAAAGAACTCCCTGACTGAGACCTAATAGAAAAGTGTCCTGGCAGATGGCAGATATTGCAGCATCCAGAAATCCCAAGGCAATGCTCATTGAGGTGTTGACCTCCACAATTATTGCAAGATACACCTGAAGATCCTGAACTATGTTCGGAACCAGATTGCTTCGATCCGCTGGAGCTGGAAGAACTACTCCCATACTTCTTGAATGACCGTCCTCTCGGTTGCAAACAATCTCTAGTGGTACTTCCTCTATACATGGTCGGTTTTTGGAACGAAATCTGCCTAAAAAATTTAGCTTTAAACAAACTCCACAAAACAACCAAACCTTGATTCTCTAATGCCTTCTTCCTAGAAATCCACCAACTTTTGGCAGTCCCTTGCAGTTGGTACATAACTAACCGAATTCTACGGTCATCGTTGTAGTCCAGAGAATCAAATAACTGGTCGATTTCTTCTAACCAATTTATACATCCCACTGCACTCTCTGTACTCCTTAGGGTTGTGCGTTGAAAGGTCTGGAACCTCATCAACAAGGCTTCCATCGGCATTGGAGTAACGTCCATTCTTCGGTCGTAGAACAACCTCGTTCAATCGAATTCCGATACGGAATGTTTCCTGTTCAAAATCTATCGAGTAACATATATTTCAAATTCGAGAGCATTAGGACACAAACATCTCAATCTCAATCTCAATCATCTCGTGTCCATAATCTCTATTCAACAATTTTCTTCTATCTCAGAAATATTCAATTGCAATTGAGAAACAATTACAGTTTATATTCCAGATAATTCATGCTTCACAATTTAAATCACAAAATCATGCAATTCAAATAATCTTCACATAATAAAGCATGCTCGCATGGTATTTAAATAAGTCAATAAAATAATTCAAACACATGCGAGAATTCAATCCATGCAAACTCGATCTACATCGCTCACTCTAATTCAGTCCAAGAAACTTATCGCTCTGATACCACTTAATGTGAGACCTCGGTTCTAATAATCTTATCTCGGGATAAACAATAATTAAGCATATAAGCTCCAAGATTAAAAGCAAAGGAATTTTTTTTTGGATGAATAGTGCCGCGCTCGATCCTACAAACTCGTAGGATCGAGCGCACCATATTTATCAAGGTTGCTGCCTCAAAAATTAAGGGCCGCGCTCAATCCGATGAACTCGTGCGATCAAGCGCGCCCTTTGCCCAAAAAAACAACAGAAAACAAGGCAGGCTTGCTATCATTCAAATCTCATTCGAAACTTCAATCTAAAACATGCATCAACACATCCAATATGAATATTACAACACAAGATAGTTCTAAAGTTATACATCCAATCCAAAATAATAGAACATGCTTCCAATCTAAGTTTACAATCCAAAATACAAACGAGTTCGAATACAAAATCGAATCCTACAATAACAAGGACTCACTCTATCAACTCGGCCACCTAGCCATGCGATCTCTGACTCGGTCTTGCCCCACCTATTGGCAAGCACACATACAAAGACAAGACAACAGCCGGATAATCCGGTGAGAATAATATTCCCAGTAAAAGAGACAAAACATGCATATCAAATAATATATCGAACGCGATATATGCAACAACTAGACAAGGATTTCAATAGCATGTCAATAACTCCAAATCAAAATGCATAAAATGCAATGCATGTCTTTAAAACCAGGATTATCAAGTCTGGATAATCAAAAGGTAAAGGTTCTCTTCTCTCATTTGGGATCCCGAGGATAAAATATCACCAACTCACTGACTCTCCCGATTGAGGTGGATGGTGTATATTTTACTCCCCTAGACTCTGGGCACCTATAGAGAGTATTTCTCGACAATTGGTAAAAATCTGCTAACCAATGTCACTCAACTATAGTCCACAGAACATCTAACTCTTCTGGGCCTCTCTTGCCCGCAAAATAAAGGTAATTGGCTCAATATGAATGCAATGCAAATCAAAACTCATTCAACTGATTGAAGTAAAACAAATAACATATACTTCAAGTAGCATGCAAGTATGTGATTTTCCCTAGGACACTTGAATCATTCTGGATTCGAGTTAATCGCCCTATTCCATTAAAAAGTAATCCTTTACCTTTCTCGATTCAAAGTAGCTTCCAATCTCAATCAAGCTACAACAACAAGAATTCCAAATCAAAATTCCATTCCAAACAAAGTTTGACGATGAAGATAATTCAAGTCAACTTCCAAGAATGAGGTCATCTCGATATCAAACCTCGATCAATTCTTCGACGATTCAAATGCTGCCAATTCTGACTCCATGATCTTCAATCAATCTATACGAAGATAAATAAAATCCGATATCAATCCATCCAAAACAAATAACTCCCAAAAACTCAAACGAATCTCCAACATCCGAAAATCTCAAACCGGCGGCATAACGGCCATAAATTCAACTAACCGAAAATGCAACCATCTAAATATCAATTCTTATATGATTTTTGGAGGTTAATTTTGAAAATGGGTCTTATGATTTTTGCTGGATTTGTTGTGTTTTGATGGATTGGAAGATGATATGAGTTGTTTGGAATGGTTTGATGATGTTGATGATTTTTGGTTTGACTGTTTATAGCCGTTATGCCGTCGAAATCGAGTTTTGGATTATCGGCTGTTTGTTTCGGTTTGATTTCCGGGATTGTTTGAGTTGATGTATTGACATCGAATCCGTATAATCTTCATTTTCAGATTTGGATTGAAGTTTCGGATTTGGATCGAACTTGGGAGTTGAATCGATTGAGAATCGAAGATGGTATATTGATTGAGTTTCTTTGCTTCGATTGTTTTGATTCAATTGATTATTTATTTGAGTTCGTTGTTATTTTCAGATTTGAATCCTCGACGAACTTGAAAGGTAAGAAGACGACAATTGAATGAACGGGATGATTAACTCGAATTTGAATTAATTCGAGTGCCCAAAAGAAATCACATACTTGTATGATATTCGAATTATTTGATTTTAACTTGAACGAGTTTTATTCCACTTGCATACATCTTGAGCCGAAGACTCGATTCGTTTTGAACTTAGACGATTTAGGGAGCTATAATGAAGTGGCTTTGGATTTTGAGTTTTTTCAATTGCTAGAATACTTCTTATAGTTGCTCTGAAGTCTAGGGGTTGAGTTGAGCGACATCCACCCCGAATGGGTGTGACAGTGAGTTGTTCGTGAAAACTTGACCCCGGGATCCCAACCAAGTACTGATTGATATTCGATTATCCGATTAGATAATCCCGAGTTTTGAAGTCATGCATTGCATTTTAATGCATTTCGAGTTGAGTGCTAATATTCTTTTTTGAATTGATTGACTATTTGTTTTATATAACATGAATTGATATATTATTTGGAATTTCTTGATTTGTCTCTTTTATTGGGAATTATATTCTAACCGGATTATCCGGCTGTCATTTTGTTTATATGTGTACTTGATGGCAGGTGGTGCAGGATCGAGTCAGAAGCTGCATGACTAGATTGAGTTGGAAGTGATAGAGTGAGACACCTTCTAGAAGTTTGTTATTTTAGAAATCTTGCATTATAGGGTTGATGTAATTTCATGTCTTGAATCATGTTTAGAGTACTCGAATTTAATTGATTTGTCGAATGACCCTATCGTCGAACTTATTATTGTATTTTGGATAGGACTTAGAATATTGCACCTTCTAAATATCGATATGTATGTGCTTGGGATTTGAGTTGGTAGGAACTGATTTTATTTGGCTTTTGTAAGAAGCCTGGGATTTCTGTCTGATAGGCCTGCGCGCGAGCGAGGCTTCAGCTCGCGCGCGCGCGAGGAGTCTGGAGGGGCTCTGTCTTTTTGGCACGCATGCGCGCGAGATTAGTGCCTCGCGCGGGCGCGAGCTATTCCCTACGATTTCTATTTTGTAACCCCGCGTGAGCACGAGGGGTGTATCTCGCGCGGGCGCGAGGTCTTCCGCCGGGCTCTGACGATTAAGCCCGCGCGCGCACGAGACGAAGATCTCGCGCGAGCGCGGGGTATTTTTTTTAAAAAAACAAATAAATAAATTTTGATTCGTTTTCCTTGGATCTTTGTGTTCGATTTTAGATTTTTATTCGAGATTAGAAGATTAGAAAACGGGGTCTCACATTAAGTGGTATCAGAGCGATAAGATTCTTGGATTTGAACTAGAGTGAGCGGGGTAGATCGAGCCGCATGGATTGAATTCTCGCATGTGATTGATTTATTTAAATACGTGCGAGCATGATTTATTGATTGAGAATTACTTGAATTACATGAGTTGCAATTTAATTTTGGAAGCACGATTATTTGATTTGATTGATGCTTTATTATTTATGAGTTACTTGGAATTACATGATTATGTGATTTAAATTTTAAAGCATAAATTAATTGAAATATGAATTGTACTTTAATTTCGGATCCGAGTTCCACCGTCTGCTTGAGCTAGCAGATCAGAGATTGTTGGCGATGTGAATTAGAATCCGATTGAGATCCGAAATTGTGAATTGTAGTTGAATGAACTTATCGAACAGAGATGTGGAACACTTAATTTTTAGATGGAGATTTGGTATCCTTGTCATACTGAATATCAGAATTGTCTCCTGAAGAATTTTAGCAGACGACAACCAGCAGTAACTCCTTCGACTGATCTATATGGTACCACCACTGCTCTGATAGATGTCACTCTGACACCGATGAGAGTACTACTGAGGAGGTTTTAGTCGCTTAGATTACCAATTCTGAAGAGTACCAAGAATGCTGTGGACACAGAAGTTGAATGGAAGAGATCGATCAGTTGGATGATTCTCTGAACTACACAGATGACCGGAGAATTCGGTTAGTGTGGTACCAACTTAGAGGATCGATAAAAGTTGGTAGAACATGAATAAGAGAGCATTAGAGAATCAAGGTTCGATCATTTTAGAATCCGCTTAGACCCAAATTTCTTCGACAGATTCCTTTTCACTGTTTGAACAGAGTTAGAGGGACGTAAAGACCATCTTTAATCGAAGAGAAAATAGTTTATGGAATCAGTGAGCAGTGCCTTGAGATCAGAAGACGTTGTCAGGTCTGTCATCAGCCCGGACACTCTGCCAGAGTTCGTCATCATGATATTATCGAAGATCTCCAAAGGGAATTGCCTTGTGTCTTTAACTCCGACCAGATTCTAGCCGTACTCTTATCAAGGATCAGACTCAGATTTTACCGATGATGACCGCAGGAACCAGTAGAATATGGTTTCTATTCTTATTCTGATATGATCGGTTACACACCATATCTTTCTTCTTATCGATATTTATTGATTCATCTCAGTTTGTTGAATTTTGATTATCAGTAGTCGCAATTCTTTGAATTGATGAGATAAGTTGGAACCGAACAGTATTGTACTTCAGATTCTGATTTGATTGAGATTTTGATTTGATTGTAACTGAGTAGTATCGTACTCCAGTTATCAGATTTTGATTTGATTGTCTGTTAGCTGCTTTATCCAGTTCAGAACTACTGAGGATTGTTTCAGGGAGTTGACAGATTCAGATCCGAGTCAATAGACGAACATAAAGGATTTCCGATTCCAGGATTCTTTATTAGTTGATCCGCCGAATGACCTTCTGATTTCAGAATTTCGCGGAGAAATTGTCTTGTTTGCAGTTGATGTCCTAGAATCTAGCCTGAATTGGTTGATAAACCATTGGTTAGAGAGTTGCTGATATCATCCAGATGAGATTTCTGGATTACCTCTGAGTCATGGGGTTAGATTCAGCAATGACTTGAGATCAGACTTCATCGACTGAGAGTTTGATAGAAAGAAGTATTGAAGACTGGACTTGGATCGAGGTATGACTACTTTTGGTATATTCGTACTGTTTGAAGTGAAACTCGTCTACAGATTGTAGATCTTTTGAACTAAATCTATCAGAGGTATTTAGATGGAGTTAGAAATTCTTATCGATCTTTTCGGTTATGCTCGAAGAATAGTACTGATCTTACAGAGTATTGGAGAATGGTCTTACAGAATTGCATGCCATTCTATTGAAGTCTGAATTTTGATTGTATCGAGATGTTCTTTCCTCGATCATATTAATTCTAGAGCTGGAATTTCTGTGATTATTGCAAGACCGAAGCTGTTTTGATTGAAGCCAATCCGACGTCCGTACCTGAGAACTGAAGATTTTGAGTTCTATAGTAGATTTTAGAGAGATTCTTATCGTCGAGAAACCAATTTCTCATCTAACTCCGGAGAACGCACTTGTACCTGAACCAAATCTTATGAGATCAGTTGTTTGGCATGAAGAAGAGATCGACTCGAGCTCCAGTATTTCTTATTTCCTTTGTACTGATGATCTTCAGTGCATTGCATCTTTGTATCTTGATTCTGGAGGTGTTCTTATTCAGTGGAAGTCTGTGATAGCTCAGTCATAGTAGCAGCTGAAGCAGTACAAGACTCAACATCTGATTCACGATATTGAATTGATAGTGATCTTATTGCTTGTAAGATCGGACATCACTATCTCCAGTGAAATTTTTGAAGTCCTTTCTGAACCGAGAAGTCAAAGTATGAGTTTTACAACCGAACTGATTTTGAGATTGAGGAAAAGAATTGATATAATGAAGAATCTGATGGTGAATTTCAGTATGATCCGAAGTATTACGATGCAGCAATTGAGGTTTGAACAGAATGATCAATTATTATTTTATCTACTACCGTTATTCTCTTTGAGCCGATGGATCTGTTCTTATTTTATCTACTATCCTTGACTTTGTCGACCGATGAGTGTTGCACTTCTGATTTTGAGTCTGAAATAGATAGGAAGTCTATCAGAATTCTTTTATCCGAACTGAGCCATAATTGATTTAGAAGATGGAGAAAACACAGAAAATAGATTTGAATTGGAGAATTTATTGAAGAAGAGTCAGAAACTGGGCACAGTCTAAGTTTCAGGACAGTGACGATACCTCAGTTGTGAGTAATTGTTTTGTTGTGAAAGAGATTTTGATTGAGACAGATTATCATGAGATTGACACTTTGCAGTTATTATTATTCGTTGAGACGATCGAAAGATATTCAGAGGATTGAGGAATCGACCTTTATAGGAACAGATGAAGAATGAGGTTCGAAATATGATTTCGTAATTCCTAGTCTGCCCACATTTGATAGTGATAGAGAGAAGGAACCGACTGTCTGTGGTACATTTAATAGTCAGAATGAAAAGAAGAGTACTTTTCGACGAATACCTGTCTGAAGCTATCGATCAGTCTGGAAATTAGTAGTTATATGAGTTTTATTAGACCGATTGCAGAAATCTACTACTGTATTTCCGTGCAGAATGGATTTCAGACACGACACTATGATTGGGATTGTTTCAGAAGACTTTTCAGATAGTTGACCTGTCAAGTCTGTCCTTTCAGAATGAGATTTTGAGTTAACTCTCACCTTGAACTCAGTCTTTAAGAGATTTTGTTATTGAATTATAATTGAGTTCAGTTTATTACCCTCAGAACGACGAACAACCAAGAATAAGCGATATAGACTTTAAGAGGATATGCGGAGCTGTAGTGCTTGATTTTGGCACTAGCTGGATGGATTTCTTATATTTTGTGAAGTTTCTGTACAACAGCTATCAGACGAGTATCTTGATATCAATTTTTGTTAATGAGTTGTATGAGAAGAAACGAGAATCTCGATTGAATTGTGATGATTTTCTGAGTTCCCTGACTTGGGATCAGATTTTATTCGAGGTTCGATAGATGGATGGAGATTCATGTCTATGATGAAGACGATTAGAGAAGAACGATGAACGAATTATTCGGTTTCCGAAGCAGACCTCTGTACTTATGTTCAGGGAGGCTGAGTAATTCAGAAGATTCCTCCTTTTCGAGGCTGTGGCGGTTATGATAAGGGAGAGAACTGTCTCGATGAACTCACGGGTTCCTTTGAGATTCTAGAGGAGATAGGCGATCTCGCCTACCGACTTTTACTCCTTCAGTTCTCCTTGTTTCCATCACTTTGTTTCTCCGTATTCTTCAGGTATTCTCGACGTGCTTCACGTCTTTTGTTACCAAATTCGAAATCTTATTTGAGGTTGAGACGAGAATTGATGAGTCGTCAGCTTTGTTGAGACGACCGATTCAGAGTTGACCGAACATAGCAACAGCTCTTTAGCGAGACCGATTCAGATGAGTTTGTGCAGTTGAGCCGATATGAATTTGAAGAAACGATACAAGTAGCGGAGTTTGATTAGAACCGAGATTTCAGAGTTAATTGAAAGAAGAATTATTATAGCAGTCTTCGAACTGTATCTTGTGTTCTGAGATGGAACTGCTTTGATTTCGATGACAAAATCGATTCTTAGAGGGGAAGAATTGTAAGGCCCTGAAATTAATTATTTTGGGATTAGTGGAATTTATTAATTATTAGAATTTAATTGATGGGAATTAGTTGAGCCGAGATGGAATTGATTTAAAGTGAAGGTTGGACCAAGTCAAAAGCCTTGACTTATACTATTATCTAACCATCCTATCATCACCTAACTCTCTTCATTATTTCCCTCTCCCTCCTCCATCTACAAGTACAGAATCGAGAAGCCATGACCGATTTTTTCAAGATTTTCTTCCGTCCGATTCGCACGATCCGATCGTCAGATTTTGATTCCGAGTTGAGTTTCACGATCACCGCAACGAGGGCTTCATTCTGACGTAAGTTTTGCTACGATCCACGAACTTTGAATTTTGTTGGGTTGTTAGAATTTGATAATTTTGGAGTATGTTGTTCTTGAGCTAGCATAGATCGTGTATTTCAAGTCGGTTCAGAAAAAGAACGAAGTTTTGATTTTATATGATTTTTGGAGGTTAATTTCAAAAATGGGTCTTATGATTTTGGTTGGATTTGTTGTGTTTTGATGGATTGGAAGATGATATGAGTTGTTTGGAATGGTTTGATGATGTTGATTATTTTTGGTTTGACCGTTTATAGCCGTTATGCCGTCGAAATCGAGTTTTGGATTATCGGTTGTTTGTTTCGGTTTGATTTCCAGGATTGTTTGAGTTGATGAATTGACATCGAATCCGTATAATCTTCATTTTCAGATTTGGATTGAAGTTTCGGACTTGGATCGAACTTGAGAGTTGAATCGATTGAGAATCGAAGACGGTATATTGATTGAGTTTCTTTGCTTCGATTCTTTTGATTCGATTGATTATTTATTTAAGTCGTTGTTATTTTTAGATTTGAATCCTCGACGAACTTGAAAGGTAAGAAGAAGACAATTGAATGAACGGGACGATTAACTCGAATTTGAATTAATTCGAGTGCCCAAGAGAAATCACATACTTGTATGCTATTCGAATTATTTGATTTTAACTTGAACGAGTTTTATTCCACTTGCATACATCTTGAGCCGAAGATTCGATTCGTTTTGAACTTAGACGATTTAGGGAGCTATAATGAAGTGGCTTTGGATTTCGAGTTTTTCCAATTGCCAGAATACTTCTTATTGTTTCTCTGAAGTCTAGGGGTTGAGTTGAGTGACATCCACCCCGAATGGGTGTGTCGGTGAGTTGTTCGTGAAAACTTGACCCCAGGATCCCAACCGAGTACCGATTGATATTCGATTATCCGATTAGATAATCCCGAGTTTTGAAGTCATGCATTGCATTTTAATGCATTTCGAGTTGAGTGCTAATATTCCTTTTTGAATTGATTGACTATTTGTTTTATATAACATGAATTGATATATTATTTGTAATTGCTTGATTTGTCTCTTTTATTGGGAATTATATTCTCACCGGATTATCCGGCTGTCGTTTTGTTTGTATGTGTACTTGACGGCAGGTGGGGCAGGATCGAGTCAGAAGCTGCATGACTAGATTGAGTTGGAAGTGATAGAGTGAGACACCGTCTAGAAGTTCGTTCTGTTAGAAATCTTGCATTATAGGGTTGATGTAATTTCATGTCTTGAATCATGTTTAGAATACTCGAATTTAATTGATTTGTCGAATGACCCTATCGTCGAACTTATTATTGTATTTTGGGCAGGACTTAGAATATTGCACGTTCTAAATATCGATATCTATGTGCTTGGAATTTGAGTTGGTAGGAAATGATTTTATTTGTCTTTTGTAAGAAGCCTGGGATTTCTTTCCTATTGGCCTGCACGTGAGCGAGGCTTTACCTCGCGCGCGCGAGGAGTCTGGAGGGGCTCTGTCTTTTTGGCACGCGCGCGTGCGAGCTGAGTGCCTCGCGCGGGCGTGAGCTATTCCCTGCGATTTCTATTTTGTAACCCCACGCGCGCGCGAGGGGTGTATCTCGCGCGGGCGCTAGGTCTTCCGCCGGGCTCTGACGATTAAGCCCGCGCGCGCGAGACGAAGATCTCACGCGAGCGCAGGGTCTCTTTTAAAAAAAAAAAATAAATAAAATTTTGATTCGTTTTCCTTGTCTCTTTTTGTTCGATTTTAGATTTTTATTCGAGATTAGAAGATTAGAAAATGGGGTCTCACAGGACGCACCCGGACCATTACACATATGATGGTATCCAGATCTTAGATCTATCTTGGAGTAGACAGAAGTACCCTGTAATTGATCGAACAAATCATCAATTCGTCGAAAAGGATACTTATTCTTGATGGTGACACGATTCAGCTGCCTAAAATCAATACATAATCGCATCGATCCATCCTTCTTCTTGACGAACAAAATAGGTGCTCCCCACGGATAAACACTCGGACGAATATATCCCTTATCAAGAAGATCCTGCAACTGCTGTTTCAATTCCCTCATCTCCGAGAGACGATAAGGCACTTGGGATATAGGCGTTGTTCCTAGTACTAGATCAATATGATAAGTGTATTTTATACACTTAATTTATATATGCTTTTAATTGTTAATTGCTTGTTTCGAGAAGATTTATGTGGGTATTTTGTTGTTTTTGTGTTTGTAGGAAATTATGGAATTTATGTGGAAAAGGAGGAAAAATGAGAAAAATGAGATTTGAGAGAAAAGAATTAAAAGAATAAAAGGGAAGAAGAAAGAAGAAAAGTAAAGAAACGTACAGACAAAGAAGAGGAATAGTGATGGGCTTCTCTATTGGGCCTAAGTATAGCGCTTGATGAAGCGCTAAAGAATAGAAGAGAAAGAGCTAACGCGCAAGACACACATGAAGACGAAAAGATTTGAGAACAGTATCCTATACGCGCGCGCGTGATTTCTGAAGCGGGCGCTTGTCGCTAAATTCTGAACTTGGAAATTTTTATTCGGAAGGAAATTTTTATAATTTCTTGGGCTTTTGAGTGGGCTTTGTGAGACACTATAAAAGGGAATTTTTCATCTGATTAAAGGAAGAGCCGCCACAACAATAATAGCGGAATCAGAGATTTGATCGTGAACTTTTGGGAAGGATTTCTGGAGCTTCATCGTGAAGAACGAAGACGGAGTTTGATAGATCGGACACGGCATCAACGACGGATTTATTTCTTTTATCTTTTATTTTATTCTGAATATGTTTGAATTTATGAATTATTGTTTTATTCAGAATTTTATTATGAACTAATTTTTATAGTCTAGAGGTCGGATGGAACCTGGTGTAGACACTTTCTTGAATTCTTGATTTTGTTGAATTGAATTTCTTCTAGATTAATTGTTTTTTCTAGAATTGATTGTCTTTTCAATTATCTGATCAATAATTGATTTGTAATATTTATTTGAAATCTGGCACTCGGGAGAGGAGATTTTGAATAGGACCATTAGAAAATACACTGTTAATTATTTTATATCGCTCGGGAGAGTGTATAATTTTAATAGAGCTTTTAAAGAGAACATTGTTTTGAATTGATCACCGCAGTAAATTCTTAATAGGGATATTGGAATTCAATTGTAGTTGATATATTTTATTCGGCACTCGGGAGAGGGAATAATACAAGTAAGTGTTTTTGGCTATTAATTCTTTGAAATTTATGAAGATTAATTAATTAGGATTGATTGTTGTTGAAACCAGATGAAATCTATACCTCTAGACCATTTTTCTCTAATTGAGTTTAATCTGATAGTTGTGTGCGTGCTATCTAAAAACATTATGATTATTTATTTTTATTGCAAAATTTTTGATTATTGGTTTTCTAGATAAAGTTTAGACTATTTTAATTACAAGTACTAAAAATTTTCATTTTACTCCCTGTGGGATCGATATCTGAATTATTCACTATATTAAAACTTGACACTCGTACACTTGCGAGGAATTTTCACAAGAAGTTTTTGGCGCCGTTGCCAGGGAGTAAATTTTGATTATTTTTTTTAGTCTTGTTACCAATTAGTCTATATTTTAATTTAGAGTTTTTTTTTTATTTTAATTTACTAATTAATTTGTTTTTATCTTTTAATTGCAGTCTATGCAACGATCTCAAAGTGCTAATTCTCTACTGTTTGATCCGGAGATCGAGCGTACTGTACGTGCTTTAAGACCAGCTAGAAGAGAAGAACTTGAAAGAATGGCTGAACAAGAAGCAAACCAAGCTCCCCTAGTGCCTATTAGAGATCACTTCAGACCGACGATCCAGGCTCACTATTCTGGAATCGCTCGAGGAACTATCAATGCAAACAATTTTGAGCTGAAGCCTGCATTGATCAACATGGTTCAACAGAACCAATTTAATGGGAGCGCCACTGCTGATACTCACCTACACCTACGCACCTTCTTGGAGATAACGGATACGGTAAAAATAAATGGTGTGTCTGAGGATATTATTCGCTTACGCTTGTTTCCGTTTTCTCTCAGGGATCAAGCCAGAAGTTGGTTGCAATCACTGCCGCTTGGAAGCATCACTACTTGGGAGGGGATGGCAAAACAATTTCTTGCGAAATATTTTCCACCTGCCAAAACCACCCAACTGAAGATTGAGATCAGTACTTTCAGGCAGATGGACTCTGAACAACTTTACGAGGCGTGGGAAAGGTATAAAGAATTACTTAGACGTTGTCCTAACCACAATTTTGCAGATTGGGAACAGATTGAGTGGTTTTACAACGGAATGAATGCGCCTACGAGAATGAATGTGGACTCAGCGGCTGGATGTACTATATTTGCGAAGGATCATGTTCAGGCTTATGATATGTTGGAGGAGATGACGGTCAATAGTTTCCAATGGCCATCTGAGCGTATAGGAGTCAAGAAGCCAGCTGGAGTGTATGCAGTGGATCCTCTCACGTCCATCACTGCTCAATTATCTGCACTGACTACACAGGTAGCTTCTTTGAATAAAATTAATGTTGCAGATTCAACTGGAGTTGAAGGATCACCGGCTATAGAGCAAGTCAATTATATAAATTCAAATGGCTACCGAGGTTATGGAGCGTACAGAGGTAATCCTATTTCCAATACTTTCCACCCTAATTTTCGAAATCATGAAGATTTTTCTTATGCTAACAATACTAATAAGGGTGATGGTAAGTTGTCTTTGGAGGATGTGGTTAGTACCTTTGTGCAGGAATCAGGTAAGAGGATGGCAAGAACTGAGTCTCGCCTTGACAGCTTGGAGACGCACATGGCCAACATGGGTGCTGTGTTGCAATCCATGGAAACCAGCATAGGGCAGTTGGCGAATGCACTAAAGGACAAAAACCGCGGCCAGTTCCCTAGCAATACTGAGGTAATTCCCAAGGAACAGTGCAATTCCATAGAGTTGAGAAGTGGAAAAGAAGTTGGAATTCAAGAACCTGCTGTTGAAGAGAAGAAATTTGAGGAAAAAGTTGAGGAGAAGGAGCCAAAACCGGAGCCAAAACCGATGTATAAGCCTCCACTTCCCTACCCGCAGAGGTTCAAGAAAAAAGCATTGGACGAGCAGTTCTCCAAATTCTTGGAGATTTTCAAGAAAATTCACATCAACATCCCCTTTGCTGATGCTTTGGAGCAAATGCCAAATTATGCAAAATTCATCAAGGAGATGATGTCCAAGAAAAGGAGACTGCTAGAGAACGAGGTGGTCAATTTGACTGAAGAGTGCAGTGCGGTGCTGCAAAAGAAGATGCCACAAAAGCTTAAGGATCCAGGGAGTTTTACTATTCCTTGTTCTATTGGTTCTTCTTATTTTAATAATGCACTTTGTGATTTAGGGGCCAGTATTAATTTAATGCCATTATCTATTTATAGGGCCTTGGCGTTGGGAGACATGAAATCAACTAAGATTTCATTGCAATTAGCGGATAGAAGCATTAAATATCCACTAGGAATTGTTGAAGATGTTCTAGTCAAGTTGGATAAATTCATATTTCCAGCGGATTTTATGGTATTAGAAGTAGAAGCAGATCATGGTGCTCCCCTGATATTGGGGAGACCTTTCTTGGCCACGGCTGATGCCAAGATAGAAGTGAAGAAGGGTGCGTTGTAGATGGGTGTGGAAGGCGAGAGAGTGATTTTTAACTTATTCATGAAGACATCTAATCCATCCATCGAAGACTTATGCTCAATTGAACCAGTTATGAACCAGGAGAACTGTAAAAGATCTGATTTTGCGGTCGATTCATCGAAGGAAAAAAGCGCCGAATTTACTACCAAAGAAAGCCACGAAGAACAAGAGAGCAAAATTTATAAGGCGCCTCGTGAAATTTATTTGGCGTGTGAAAGAGAAGGGAAAGACTTAACACCGGTGAAAGTCGGGCTGGCGACTCTAAACCAAGCGCTTTTTGGGAGGCAACCCAAAAATTTTTGTTTTATGTTTTTATTTATTTTAATTTTTTTTATTATTTAAATTTCTGCTTTAATTTTTATTTTTATTTTTGCTCATTAGTTAATTTTATGATTTTTGAATTATTGTTGATAATTTTGGTGGCCTAATTTTAAAATTGTTGAATTATTTTTCAGAATTTTGGTTTTCTTGCAGCGCATTATGGGCGCTCGCCCAAGATTTGAGGCGTCCGCTCAAGATTTGGGAGTTGAAATCAGAGGCTTATGCGCGCCCGCCTCCACTCTACGCACTAAAGCTACACGAACAGCGCTACGCCTTGCGCCATCGCACTACTGAATAGCGCCTCACCATGCACGTTAGCTCCCCACCATGCGCTAACGCACTTCCCAAGCCTCCAACTCGCACAATAGCGCCCTCCATCTTGCCATCAGCGCTCCTCTTAGAGCTACCGCGCTCCCCATCAGCTCCCCTCCATGAGCTATCGCGCTTCCAGCCATATCCTTAGCACTTGACTAAGCGCTATAGCCCGCCATACCAGCTCCCATCAGCGCCCCGCGGAAAGCAATCGCGCAAGCTTCACTACCTGCACTAACAAATCCACATCTACGCAACCTCTCATGCAAATGTGCAACCAACCTCCTACATATTGTGCAGCTTGTACTTCGAACAGTTTCTCTAAGGTTCACTTCATGCTCGACAAGCATTCCACAGTAGCAATCCCATGCGTGATCGTGTTATTCCAGCTGCTCTTTCCATGTGAAAATAAGATCATCAATCGTGCAGCTCTAGCTTCTACTTTGTGCAGCAATCACGCTTCATCTTATGCCAACCATCTCCACTTGCGCACAAATAAGAGAAATCTTGCATCAAGTCCTACAACCACATCTAATACGCGCGAGAATTTTTTTTTTCTTATGCTTGAAGTGTCGTATATTTCTTTGGGCTTTATGTTTGTGTTTTAATCGTGTGCATGTCTTCTTTTCAGGTTGAATTGGATGCTCAGTAGTATATCTTCACCACCTTCTCCAATTATTGCGGTTGCGAATTATTTTACATGAAATTTGACGAAGCCGAGTCCTGATGCTCGGTGTCGAAGGTATGAGTCCCTTGTTCTTTTTATTGTTTTTAATCATTAGGATAATGATTACATTAAGTTTGGGGGGATGAATCAAATTTTTGTTTGATTTTGTTGGTTGGCTGAGTTTTAATTAGTTGGTTGGTTGGTTGAGTAGTTGAATTTTATTGTGTGCTTTATAGATAAAATTTTTAATTGTTTTTTTTGTTGAGTTGAGTTGAATTTAAAAGAAGTTGAGAAATATATGGATTCATGGCCAATGAAAAATATTTTTGTGCTATAACTGAAATTCATGATTGTCTACCTATCTGACAAATATTTTTGAAAAAATGGAACCAATTAGATGAACAATTTCCTATATACTCTGTGATTAATGCTTGAATCTGATTTTTGAGACATACAGACATAGATATAATTGAGGCATTGTATGAAATTTTTGGGCCTAATTTTCATTGAATTTATCCTTAGTTGCCCATTTTAGCTACATTTGTATATTAGTACCTTGAGGTACGAAAATTCTGAATTTGTTGTGAAAATCATCTTTAACTGCTGATGATTATTCTTTTTCTGCACTGATTGAATTTGTATGATTTAATTGTGGATTGAGACTTGTCTAGAACTAGTTCGAACACTCTTCGAGGCAAAATACGGGCAAAACTGAGATTAGGAATGATTTAGGCGATTTTTCTGAATTCGTTTGAGCCTTTCAAGCTACCTATTACTATTTTATCCCTAGTACCTTGTTTGAGCTTTATTAAAAATCGAATGGCATGCGTGTAAACGTGTGATTAAGCCCCCATTCGTCATTATTTTCAAGGTCCTACATTGACTACCTAATTAGCCTAAACACTATTTCCCACCTTTAAGGGAGTAATTTGAATGCTAAAATGTTGTATGCTCCTAGCTTTATTTGTGAAAAAAGGATTGGTATGGTGGATGAATTGAAAAGATGAAAAAAAAAGGTAGTAGAAAAAAGAGTTGAAAAATGTGGTTGAAAAAGTTGTGAAAGAAAGAAAAAAAGTTCTGAAAAGAAGAGTTTTGAAAAAGTTGAGAAATGAAGTGAATTGAAATAGAAGTGAAATTGTGAATGAAAAAAGAGTCGTAATTGAGTTTGATAATGATAAATTACTCCTTATTTTGAATTCTTATCCTTTATTTGTAGCCGTGAGCAAGGTCTTACATTATGAGCCAATTAAGTCCTATTGACCGAGTCTCAGTTGCCCAATATACTAGTGGATAAGAGTTGCGAGAATTTAGCCTATTGACTGTTGATTGATGCTTTTAATGATTATGAATTTTGATCTAAACACGCACACACTATTATTCGTTGCATTTACCTGATTGTGAGCGTTTTTGATAATTATCCTATTTTTGATCCCTAGCTACCTTGAAAAGTCCTCATGATCTATGAATGTTTGAATTGAACTTGGAGAATAGTGTTTTGAATTTGAGTTGCGGAGATTGTGAGTTTATGCGGTTATTATTTTGTGATTGGCTAAAACTTTCAAGTGTTAGTAGGTGTGACATGATTGGATTTGAAAATTCTTTGAAATCATTGTCGAGGCCATTGCTACATAATATTTCTTGACTATTCTTGTTGGTTTGATAGAATGAGTTTTTGGAATTTATTTGTTTTGCTCGGGACTAGCAAAAGTCTAAGTTTGGGAGTATTTGATAAGTGTATTTTATACACTTAATTTATATATGCTTTTAATTGTTAATTGCTTGTTTCGAGCAGATTTATGTGGGTATTTTGTTGTTTTTGTGTTTGTAGGAAATTATGGAATTTATGTGGAAAAGGAGGAAAAATGAGAAAAATGAGATTTGAGAGAAAAGAATTAAAAGAATAAAAGGGAAGAAGAAAGAAGAAAAGTAAAGAAACGTACAGACAAAGAAGAGGAATAGTGATGGGCTTCTCTATTGGGCCTAAGTATAGCGCTTGATGAAGCGCTAAAGAATAAAAGAGAAAGAGCTAACGCGCAAGACACACATGAAGGCGAAAAGATTTGAGAACAGTATCCTATACGCGCGCGCGTGATTTCTGGAGCGGGCGCTTGTCGCTAAATTCTGAACTTGGAAATTTTTATTCGGAAGGAAATTTTTATAATTTCTTGGGCTTTTGAGTGGGCTTTGTGAGACACTATAAAAGGGAATTTTTCATCTGATTAAAGGAAGAGCCGCCACAACAATAATAGAGGAATCAGAGATTTGATCGTGAACTTTTGGGAAGGATTTCTGGAGCTTCATCGTGAAGAACGAAGACGGAGTTTGATAGACCGAACACGACATCAACGACGGATTTGTTTCTTTTATCTTTTATTTTATTCTGAATATGTTTGAATTTATGAATTATTGTTTTATTCAGAATTTTATTATGAACTAATTTTTATAGTCTAGAGGTCGGATGAAACCTGGTGTAGACACTTTCTTGAATTCTTGATTTTGTTGAATTGAATTTCTTCTAGATTAATTGTTTTTTCTAGAATTGATTGTCTTTTCAATTATCTGATCAATAATTGATTTGTAATATTTATTTGAAATCTGGCACTTGGGAGAGGAGATTTTGAATAGGACCATTAGAAAATACACTGTTAATTATTTATATCGCTCGGGAGAGTGTATAATTTTAACAGAGCTTTTAAAGAGAACATTGTTTTGAATTGATCACCGCAAGTAAATTCTTAATAGGGATATTGGAATTCAATTGTAGTTGATATATTTTATTCGGCACTCGGGAGAGGGAATAATACAAGTAAGTTTTTTTGGCTATTAATTTTTTGAAATTCATGAAGATTAATTAATTAGGATTGATTATTGTTGAAACCAGGTGAAATCTATACCTCTAGACCATTTTTCTCTGATTGAGTTTAATCTGATAGTTGTGTGCGTGCTATCTAAAAACATTCTGATTATTTATTTTTATTGCAAAATTCTTGATTATTGGTTTTCTAGATAAAGTTTAGACTATTTTAATTACAAGTACTAAATATTTTCATTTTACTCCCTGTGGGATCGATATCTGAATTATTCACTATATTAAAACTTGACACTCGTACACTTGCGAGGAATTTTCACAACACAATACCAAATTCAACCTCTCGAACCGGAGGAAAACTAGGAATATCGTCAAGGAATACATTAGGAAACTCGCTGACAACCAGTAACTGATCAATACCAGACTACTTGTGGACATATCAACTACATAAATGAGGTTGCCCTCCTCACCTGACTCTAAGACATGACATGCCTTCAGAGCCGATACAAGTGGCTTCGGAGGTCGTGCTCCCTTACCATAAAAGTACCAGCTGTCAACCTCATCCAGATGAAACAGTACCAGGCGCTGATAAAAATCCACAGTAGCGTGATACAAAGTCAGCATATCTATTCCCAAAATACAATCAAAATCTTCCATCGCTAGAATCATCAGATTAGCAGACAACACGTGACCCTCAAACTATAGAAGGCAACCCATCACTAGACGCTTAGTTATTATCTCCTTCTCCAGCGGAGTAGATACAAATTAATCCAGGACTAATGATACATAAGGTAATCTATGTCACTTAACAAAGCGACTAGAAATAAAGGAATGCGATGCTCTAGCATCAATTAAAACAAGTGCAGGAATATCATATAGTAAAAAGGTACCTGCCAACATGCAATCGATTCCCTCAGTAGCCTGCTCCTGAGACAGAGCAAATACCTGCCCTTGCGTGTGTGGATAAAAACTAGAATAACTAGGTGTGTTGGGTGCTGATGTGGGTAAGTAGAAGCCTAAAATCCCATCTGTGATCCCGATCCACTCGTAGCTCCCATACGTTGAGGTCAATATTTCTGCAGATGTCCCTGCTCTCCACAGATAAAACATGCACCAGAAGCCTTCCGACAAGAAGCTGCATAATGATTTCCACTACAGTGACTGCAAAATTCATCTTTCTTCTTCTTCTTTCAAATCGGAACATACCTTGTGAACCACGAGATCCAAAAGAAGTAGTAATAGAAGAAGAAATAGGTCCAGATTTCACAACAGATTGAGCTCTAGGCCTAGGAGATCCACTAGGCTTTCCTGGCATCATCAACAGTGCCCACCTGTTGCTATTCTCCACTTGACGGCATCGATTAACCAGAGTCTCATAAGATGTTGGATCATCACAGACAACAACCAATGAATAGACATTCTGATTCAAGCCTTGCAGAAAGTTATCATACTTGGACGCATCACTCTCATTGATATGGGAACTGTAAGGTAGCAGATCAATGAATCGCTGCTAATACTCATCAATAGTCATAGATACATGTCTCAGCGTAAGCAACTCCATCGATCGTGCCTGACAGACAGCTGAAGGAAAATATAATTCCGAAATTGCAGACGGAAATCCTCCCAAGTGACCCGTCCTCTCTCAGACACGCTAGAGCTGCCTTGGCATCCCACCATAAGCGTGCACGTCCATTGGTGGCGCTAGTCGTGTTGCGTCCAAATTACCCAACTTAAACCAGATAAACAAAATATGCAATAGTGTGAGTAGGGATCCTTCCCACGAGGAAAGGGAAATTTAGTAGGTTCTAAATTAAAATAAAGGGGGTTTTGAGGTTGAAATTAACTACTAAAAATTTAAAAGCAATATTTAACAAAATTCTATCACTATCATTCAAGATTAAATTATGACGAAGAAATCAATGAGAAACATGTCTTGGTATCGGTCGACTACACCCTTGAAATTATTTATTCGATCATCGATTACCTAGAAATAATTAATCCTATCAAATATTCATCATTGAAAATTAAATTCCTGTTTCACCTTAATCTTAGTTAACTAGACACAAGCTTTCTAAATTAACCCTTACCAATGAATTAACCCAATGAAAGCAATTTGATTTAAATCCACAATAGCATTCAAACTAGTGAAACTGACGAATCTAGGCAACATGTACACAAGCGAATGTATTTAGCCTAGTCAATTGTTGTTCCTAATTTAATAGATTCACAAGCAAAAAATATCAATCTTAGTTGCTTCGCAAATTAGTTGATTCAAACAATTACAGATTTGAATTCTAATTTAGCAGTAGATTGTATAGCAAAATCATAGGGTGATCAATCCAAAAATCACACATACAAGCATGAAATAAATCAGAACAACTTTTGATACTCAATAATAATTAAACACTGAAAATTCAAAATCTCATGAATAAACAAAATCAAGGGCTTTTCTTCCTCAACCATGTTCTAAAAACTATCCACAACAATTCATGAAAAACTAAAGAAAAATCAAAAGAAGAGAAAAAATATTCAGAAAAGATAGAACAAAACCTAGCCACCAAGGAAAACTTGGTCTCTAAGCTTCAAAAGTCTGATAATATCTCTAACAAAATGGAATAGAAGACTAATAAAAGGCTAGAGTCCAAAATAAAAAAGTGTCCAGAAATAAGAATTCTTTCCCGAACAGCCCCGCTCGCTCGGTAGAACTTTGCGGATCGAGCGAGACAATTTTCTGACCCCTACTGTTTTAATTCTTCATGTGGCCGCTCGATCGGTAGGCTTTGGCGGATCGAGCGGCCAATGTTTTGTCCCAAATCTTCTTTTTCTTCGTATGACCGCTCGATCGGTAGACTTTGGCGGATCGAGCAGTCAGAGTTATGTTCTTCAAAATTCCTTGCATCATTTCCCTCGCTCCAAGGTTCTGTCCATATGTCCTTCAAAATGCACAACCTACAAAACTAACCGGAAAACATATAATGTAGACACAAAATATGAAATATGAACAAATTACTAAATTAAAACACACAAATTCATGCAAAACAACAACAAAATGAAGTTAAAATATGCAACACAAACACAACTATCAAATTCCCCCGCACTTAATCCTTGCTTGCCATTGATCAAGTCATGCAAAAACAAAATGAAACAGAACAAACACAGAAGCAAGGACGACTCATGCATAACATAGCCTCAGAGAAGTTTTTTTTTTTTCATAAAAACAATCTTACAACTACTCTCGATTATCAATGATACACCTTCAGTCGAATGCAAACGTGAGTGTATGACATGTTACCCCAGCTACATGCAACTTCAAAAGACAAGTTTCGAGACTGTTCGCCGACCTAGGACAATTCAGTGTAATGCTTCACAATCAAGAACCCTCCTCCCAACAATCCATCAACACAACATGATCTCGTGAGATAAAATTATGCACCGACAATTTTAAAGTCCCAATAATTACCCGCATACTTAGCTATAACTGGATAGGATTCGAATTTCAATCCCCTCGTCTATAGCCCGGATGGAACTACAATCCCATGGAATCCGCAAACTTAGCTATGAAATGGTAAATAGAATTTCATTCACGTTCCAAGCCCGGATGGAATTGTTAATTTAAAAATTTTCAAATCTTAACCCCATGTTATCCGCATACTTAGCCACAAACAAGACGATTAGGATTTCAATCATCTTTCTCGCAACCCTGATGGAGCTAATTTTTCATCAATGCTTTATAAAAAAAAATCAAAAAAATGCGCCCAAGAGTGTATATGTTATATCAACAAAATCATCGAAATTCAAGCAACTATCAAGTTTCGCAAACACCTATTATCGTGCAATAGTCCAACAGACATCCACAAAATCTAATACATCACTACACTTCACCGGTTAAACATGCGTGATTGAAATATTCAACAAACAACCTACGGTTTCTCATATCTAATCAAGAGTAAAAAATTTCCACAAAAAGTCAATTTCTTTCTCAACTTCCTCATCATAGGCAATAATTTCATCCTCACTCATGCATTCGAACAAACATGAAACAACAACACAACAATTCACAAACTAAATGCAATTACTCAACAAAAACAAATGCAATGTTAGGAATGCACCCCCTCCCACACTTAAATGAAGCATTGCCCTCAATGCTGCAAAACACAAAACACAAACAAACAACAAAATGAAAATGCAAAACAAAACTCCCCTGGTTTATTGGTTGGCGTCATCCTCCTCTACAGCCTCAGGAGGGGGAACTGGACTGGCGTACGGAAAAGGGAAAGGTGGAGGGTGTGGTAGAGATTCCGAGATTTCTCCCGATCTCACACTACCCGTCTATTTTGGTAGGGATCCTGAGATTTCTCCTGATCTCAAACAACCCGTCTATTTTGGTATGGATTCCGGGATGTATCCGGATATCTTACTACACGTTGATTTGGCAAGTGAGTGAGGCATCCCCCAACCCTCATTGCCCTGTCTTGTCACAATCAACTCACTTTGTTCAAAAATATTTTCTTTTTCTTCTTTGACTCGACTCAAAATACTTAGCATGCATGAATAGAAGCGACTTCCTTTGTAAACATTTGCTCGGCTCAAAGACGAGACTCAAGCACACGAGTATGCAAATTTAGGAAATGAAACTCAACTAAAAAATGTGGGTATTAGGTGAGTGAGTGGCTGCCCCTAGGTGAATTACCCAACTTTAACTCCAATTCTTACAAACAAGACATAAACCGAGCAATCAAACCGAAAAGCACTTAACTCGATCTTACCTGCTCGAACCGACACTCTCCAAACACTACAAATTAACCATAAGACTAGGTTGTGACTTCATTTGACAGGCCAAGCAATCCAAACAAAAACCATGTCCGAGCAACCCCTTTTCATCTTAAAAATTCTGCACCAACACCTTAAACTTAAAAGACCCTTAACCTATCTAAATCTCAACTGAAACGAGCCCAATTTATACCGACGCGACCACAACATCATAATCTTGACATAGGACCAGTCCTCACCCATCCATATGAAAGAGTGGGTGCCCGGTTAGCCAACTTGTGGCTAAGGGCTTTTATGACTCTATGTAAAACAATCTTTTGTTTAATATAATTTACATTTTTATAATGGCATTGACTTTATCTTTCTTCATATTGTTATATTATGATATACTATTGTAGTTTTGATAAAGACCTTGAATATACTATAGTGTATGTAAGATGTGGTAGCACATGGGGATGGCTATCATGAAACACATCTTATAGTCACTGTATATTCTAAACAGTTCCTAGTCAATTGAGCCGTCCGCGAATAAGGATAAGGATCGCTCGAGATTGAGACTAGCATTTGCGATGCCGAGTACCACGTTTCATTGGTATGGAACATAGATATGTTCAAAGCATGCAAATGGATATTCATATGATGAATGATCGAACTACCCTATTCGAACTTTTCAAGTGGTTATCACTTATCGAGTGGATAAAGTCCACGGTTTTGGTTGTACACCATTAGTCCTTATTACTTGAAACATCATTGAGACTCTATATGCTAGTACTGTACTTTGACTCGTTTACCGACTCTATTGGGGTCATCAGGTGTCGGGATTGGGTACAGTTACGACACATATAGGAGCCGATGCTTTGTTGTCAAGGATTCACCACATGCTTGAGAGTGTGGATATCCTATGCGATCTGAGGAGATATTAGTGTGACGAATCTCTGGCCAGAGTACATGATGTGTTTTAGGTTAATGGGTTATCCTAGTAACACATGCGATGTCATTAATAGATCTCCAAGATGTTATGCATAGTTATCGAATCTCGAACGACTCTCGATATACCAATGGTTGTTGATTCGATCGGGATATTTGGATGAAGGGACCGTACTGTACGCTAACCAAAATCTACTAGTTCTTGCAGGCACTATCAGTAATACCTAGGGAATCATGGGGCGATGTTGCTAGGCGCTCTTACCATGATTCGATGGGTAAGTCGAAAATTGTTGTTCCGAGTCACAAGGAGTTGTGAGCCCACGGCTAGCTGTATTCCTGAACCATTGAGGGTTACACAAGTAATGGATTACTAAAACCCCATAGAGATAGTTAAATTTAAAGAGTTAAATTTAATGAAAGAGAAGTTGGACTTCTTACCTAAAGGGAGTGGGATTTCCTAAAATGACATAGGGATGGACATTTTTGGAAATCACTGAATTCGGATTCAGAAAAATTATCTTGACTCTAAAAGATGCAAAAATGGTTTCTGTGCACATTGGTGAAATCAGTTTATCAATCGGAGTCACGATGAATTTTATATTAATTTCTATAACAACAGGCTTGGCTTGTTGGGCTTAAGTTATGGATTGTGGGCTTTAAGGAGTTAGAGTCCTGATACAATTATAACTAGAAATTATCTATAAATATATGTGCAGTGTTCGAAAATTACATGCAATTCATTCATCAAATTTTCGAAAACACACATATTATTTTCTAAGGGTTTTTCGAAAATCCTTGTCCCTTTTCGGAGAAAATTCAGTCTTGTGATTTTTGTGAAAAATTATAATTCTGAATTAACAGATCATATCTGTTTATTCTCTACGCAAACTTCTGATTGATTTCTAGTGCAGTCAATCAGAGGGTTTCTGTTTTCCATTCGTGGACCTAATTCCGGAGAAAGATCGTGACGCCATCAGTTCCCGGGATTTACAAGAAGAGTAGATTAAATTCTGTTGGAGTCCACAATCAAGCTTTTGCTTGACAAAGGTAAAATATTTAATTGTGATTATTTATTTTACTTACACAAATTTAATCGTGAAAGTTTTGATACCCAGATATGGAATCGTTCCTTATTAATAAAATAAATTTTAAACTTCCGCTGCACCGGGTATCAATTCTAATTGATCTGAACACCGTTTTCCAACACCATATCCTTCCAAACCGTTCAGTTTAATTGAGTAACCCAACAGCTCACTCATTACTTCAAAATTCTTCTCAACCTCTTTGACTTAAAAGGCCTTTAACTCGCCCAATACTTAAACAAATCGAGCCCAATTTGAACCAACACCATCACGACATCATAAACTCAACCTAGGACTAAGAAACGCCCCGTCAAGACCTAACCAACCCTCTCCCCTGTCCAAAAATGTGAGACCTCGTTTCTAATCAACTAATATTAGAGAACAAACGATATGTAAACAAGAAACCAATAATATATTTTTTTTTAAAAGGAGGCTCGCGCGCCCGCGCTGACATCAGCGCGCCCGCGCCTAAGCCCCGCAAATACCAGCGCGCCCGCGCTCTAAGTAAGAGCGCCCGTGCCCATACCTCGCAAGGAGGCCGCGTGCCCACGCCAACAACCGTGCTCCCGCGCCGTCCCCTCGCCCAGAGAAGTGAAGGCACTGAAATAAACTCAATCAAAACCTGAACACTTGCATTAAGAGTATTTGACATGCCAAAACAATACAAGAAAGGTTTAGGGAAGAGAAACATTCAATACGGTAGTACCTACATCGATTCTTGCTTACAAAACAATTACGAGAAGTTCGAATGACTAAACATGTTCTTAAAACATAACTAGGTTGACATGCTGATTCGACTTCTAAACGAGTCTCACTTTTATCTCTTGCTCTGGACGCTAACCAGGTCTATGCGGACTTGATCCTTCCATTCCTGTTGCCAAGTACACATACAAAACAAAGCAACAGACGGATAACCGGTGAGAATGATAATCCCAGTAAAAGCAACATATCAAGTAATACAACAATAACCATGCTTTAAAGACAACAACACAATCAATAACAACGTAATGAAATGCATGTCTTTAAACCGGGATATCAAATCTGATAAACAAAGGATTGCTGCTGTGCTTTTGGGATCCCGAGGATGAGATCACGTGACAACTCACCGACTGTTCCAATCGAGGTGGTGCCACGTATCCCACTCCTCTAGACTTTGAGCAACTATAATGAGTATGCTAGCACTAGGCGCAACGACTACGTCCTAGGCCACTCGACTATAGCTCCCAAACGTATAACAAAAGGGCTGTTCTGCCCATCGAAACAATAGTGCTGGCTCAATATGAATGCATATGGGAACAAAAGGAACTTAGCCATATAATTCATTCAAATAATCAACAAAATACAGGTTCCATAAACTAGAACCAGTATCGATGAAATATGTGATTTTAAGGGAAACTCGAGAACCAACTGTCCTGAGTATGCTATCCCGCTACGATGACTGCTTTTACCTTTCAATGTCGTAGATCCAACTCCAGACAAGCTACAACAAAAGATTGTATCAACAACTATACAACCTAAACAACAAAAAATGGTTCAAGGAAATCTCTTTACCGTTCTTCGTCCAACTCTCGACGAACAATGCTGCTAACACAGGGCTCGACAAACTCCAACGAATCTGTACGAATACATGAGTTGATCAACAACCACGACCACTCACAAGACAAGGCTTCAATCAATACAAAAACGATTCGAAAACCCAAAACTCAAACCGACGTCATAACGACTATAAACTGAACAAACCGGAATGCAGACAACAGTTCAATACTGATATAACCTCATATCAATGCCCAGAACAACAATAACAAAGCAAACCCATCAATCTCAAAATCCAAGTTTTCGAAAATGGCTTCCGAAAATCATAACAAATCCGAACGTCGCTCTAATTCAAAACCGACAGATAATAAACGATCAGAACTCTGTCTAGAACAACATACTAGAATCTAAATCGATTCTAACAACCTCCGAAAAACAAAACATATCCGATCGGAGAAATACTTACAATATAATAGAGCTCTCAATTCAGTGATCGATAATCTTCCTTAAGAATTAATTTCTAATGGACGGATCGACCGGAAATCGAGATTGGAAAATCTTGAAAGGCGTTTCCCCAAGCTTCAATGGTGCTTCACGGTTTGGGGAGGAAGAGGAGACTTTGTCAAACAAATTCTAAGAGTAGATAATATATAAAATCCATAATTTGCGTTTTAGTCCCTGAAAAATCCAATTTTTGCAAAAAGGACCCTGATCAAAATCAAGTCGGCTCGTGAACTCTGTAATCTCCGATTAACTCAAATAAACTCATTTAAGATAAAAACGGGGCGTTACAATTCTCCCCCACTAATAAGAGATTTCGTCCTCGAAATCAACAAGAACCATAACTCATAAGATAGAATAAAGAACTAAAGACAGTAAGAAGAATTCACGTCATCCGAATAACTCCGAAAATCGCTGTCTCATGTCAGATTCTGTCTCCCAAGTCGCTTCCTCGATGCCGTGATGGCTCCACTGCACTTTCACTAACGGGATCGACTTGGTTCTGAGTTGTTTCTCCTTCCGATCAAGGATCTGAATCGGTCGCTCAAAGTAGCTCAGAGTCTCGTCTAACTCGGATTCGTCAGGCTGAAGCATATGAGAAATATCTAGTTGATACTTTCGCAGCATAGAGACGTGAAAAACGTCGTGAATACCAGATAAAGACGGAGGAAGTGCAAGTCTGTAGGCAAGATCTCCTATCTTCTCGAGAATCTCGTACGGCCCGATGAATCTCGGAGATAACTTCCCTCTCTTACTGAATCTGATTGTGCCTCTGAAAGGTGAAATCTTCAGAAAGACTCGGTCTCCCTGATCAAAACTCAGAGGTCTACGCCTGACATTCGCATACTTCGCCTGTCTATCTTGAGCTGACTTTATTCTGGTCTGAATGATCTTAACCTACTCTGCCATATCTCTAAGCATCTCGGGTCCCAAATCTGGTGACTTGGACAAATCATCCCAAAACAACGGAGATCGGCACTTTCTACGATACAAAGCCTCAAAAGGCGCCATACCGATACTCGCTTGGAAGCTGTTGTTGCAAGAAAACTCGACAAGAGGCAAAGAATTCTGCCAACTAGTGCCAAAGTCTAGCACTACCGCTCGCATCATATCCTCTAACGTCTGGATAGTCCGCTCTGACTGTCCATCAGTCTGAGGATGATAAGCTGTACTCAGATGCAATCGAGTACCAAGTGCCTCCTGAAGACTGTGCCAGAAGTGCGAAGTGAATCTAGGGTCTCGGTCTGAAATGATCGACTTCGATACCCCATGCAATCTCACAACATTGCTAACATACAACTCAGCCATCTGATCATGACGATACGTCATCCTGTACGGAATAAAGCACGCAGACTTCGTCAATCGTTCGATCACTACCCAAATGGCATCGCATCCTCGAACGGATCGTGGTAGCTTCGTGACGAAATCCATGGAAATGTGATCCCATTTCCATTCAGGAACAGATAGACTGTGCAACAGACCTCTTGGTCGCTTCTGCTCTGCTTTCACCAGCTGACAATTCAAACACCGAGATACAAACCTCGCTATGTCGCTCTTCATTCTCTTCCACCAAAACTGAATCTTCAGATCGTTGTACATCTTACGACCTCCAGGATGAATACTAAACCGACTGCAATGAGCCTCTTGGAGAATACGCTGTCTCAACTCCGAAATATCAGGCACAACAACGCGGTTATTCACAAACAAAACATCATCTCTAACCTGGAATTCAGACTGATGCCCAGATCTGACTTTCTCTACTGAAACCTGAATGCTCAGCTCAGACTTCTGTGCTTCTCTGATTGCAACAAACAACTCCGGTTCGGCTTGAATAGCAAACACTCTGATAGTCTCCCTATCTGTTTCAAACTCTAAACCAGAAGTGCAACAATCATCAATCAACTGAGAAACACCAATAGTAGAAAGAGATAAAGAACAAAGCTTTCGGCTCAAGGCATCTGCAACTGCATTCGACTTTCCCGGATAATACTTGATTTCACAGTTGAAATCCTTCAACAGGTCTAACCATCTTCTCTATCTCATATTCAGCTCTGCCTGTGAAAACAAGTACTTAAGGCTCTTATAATCAGAAAAGATCTCTAAAGAATCAACATACAGATAGTGACGCCAGATCTTCAGAGTAAAGACTATCGCGGCTAGTTCAAGATCATGAACCGGATAATGAGTCTCGTGCGGTTTCAGCTGTCTCGATGCATACGCTATCACATGCTTATGCTGCATAAGAACACAACCCAAGCCTCGGTTAGAAGCATCACAATAGACTGTGAAACCTCCAGTACCCTTCGGAATAGAAAGAATTGGAGCACTGGTCAGTCTCCTCTTCAGATCAACAAAGCTAGCCTCACAATCTGCATTCCAGACAAAAGGCGCATTCTTCTGAGTCAGCTGGGTAATTGGCTTGGCAATAGACGAGAAACCCTCGATGAAACGACGGTAATAACCAGCTAAACCCATGAAGCTTTGGATCTCCGGCACTGAAGTAGGTCTAGGCCAATTCATAACCGCTTCAATCTTGCTGGGATCGACAGAAATCCCATCTTCAGAAATAATGTGACCGAGAAAGACAACTCGATCTAACCAGAATTCACACTTAGACAGCTTGGCAAACAACTGCTCAACTCGCAAAATCTGTAGTACGGTCCTCAAGTGCTCTGCATGGTCATTACGGTTCTTCGAGTAGATAAGAATATCATCGATAAAGATAATGACGAACTCATCTAAATAACGCTGAAAGATACGGTTCAACAAACCCATAAAAACCGCTGGAGCATTAGTCAAACCAAACGGCATGACTATAAACTCAAAATGACCATACCTCGTTCTGAATGCGGTCTTAGGAACGTCTTCCTCTCGCACTCTCAACTGGTGATAACCTGACCTCAGATCAATCTTAGAGTAGACATAAGAACCCTGCAGTTGATCAAAAAGATCATCTATTAGGGGTAAAGGATACCTGTTCTTAACTGTAGCCTGATTCAATTGGCGGTAGTCGATACAGAGCCTCTTAGAACCATCCTTCTTCCGAACAAAAAGCACAGGAGCACCCCAAGGCGATACACTAGGTCTGATGTATCCCTTGGCAATCAAATCCTCAAGCTGCTCCTTCAACTCTCTCAATTCAATAAGTGTCACACGATAAGGAGCTTTTGAAATAGGTTGAGTACCTGGCACCAAATCGATGCTGAATTTGATCTCTCGAATAGTGGCAATCCAGGAACATATTCCGGAAACACATCAGCAAAATCTCTAACCACTGGTAAGTCAACCAAAGTTGGGCTAGATTTCAGTACATCAACCGCATAAACCAAAAATCCTTCTGCAATCAAAGAAATTCTAGATCGAGAACCCTTACCAAAGAATTTCCACTCGTCTGCCATTCCAGGTCTGAACCTGACAACCTTCAGAAAACAATCAACTGTTGCCCTGTACTTGGTCAAAGCATCTATACCGACAATACAATCAAAATCTGACAACCCAAGCACAATACAGTCGAATTCTAACAAAGTCCCCTCAAAACAAAGTTCACAGTTCCTGACTAGTCTGACAGAAACAATTCCTCCACCCAAAGGTGATGTAACAGCTACTACTGTAGGCAAAAATTCAGTTGGCAAAGCATGCAATAACACAAATTTCTCAGAGATAAAGGAATGGGAAGCACCTGTATCTATCAAAACATGAGCAGAATAACCGAAAATCGAACAGTTACCTGCTATAACATCATCAGGTGCTGCCTGAGCCTGATCCTCTGTCAAAGCAAAGACTCGTGCCTGCTGTCTCGGAGGCTGGTTCACACTAGAGTTACCTCCCTGTCTGTTCTGCTGCTGAGGCTGGAAAGAGTGCACTGCAGAAGACTGCCTCTCGGGTTGAGCTGCAGGTCGAGATGAACTTCCACTCTGAGCTCTATCTCTGTTACGCTGAGGGCACACCTTAGAGAAGTGTCCCGGTTGCTGACAAGTGTTACAATTACCGAAGACTCCCACACACTGATCCGGTGAGTGTCTTCCCCCACACTTGCTGCAGTACATGGCTGAAGATCCAGAACTCTGTCCTGAACCGAATTGCTTCGAACCACTGGAACTAGAAGAACTGTTCCTGTAGCGACCCGACCCGGATCCACTACCTAATCAGAGTTAAGAGCATAATTAAGCATGCATTAAATCAAATTGTTGCGGAAGACTAAATACAAGTAGACCGGCAGAATACAACCGGCTAATCAAACTCGATTTATACAACCCAATCGAATTACTTTAAATAAAACCTACAGCTAATCCTGCTGTCTTCAAGGTCACTGGCTACTCCAGGCTCCTGGTGCTCAATCCTGCACCTATACCTGCCCCATCGAATAGGGTATCCAGATACACAAAAAAATACTGGACGTGAGCTCTAAGCTCAATACGAAAGCATGGATAAACATACAAATATGATGCATGCAAATGACCGGGTATCCATATCTGGGATAACTGTATACAACCGCTCAGACTGGCGCCTGGAATATAAGCTCGTCACATCGGGGTAGCTAACCACTGTGCGCGACCACTCATTCCCAAATCACGAACGCGGACCACGGAGTCCTCGAGGTATCAGTACCTAAGGGTACTCGATATCAAACGTCCTAACAGGGCTGAGCAACCCTAACTGGCTCATCTCGAAAGATATACAGATGTACAGGCACAAGATGATATGCACATGCCGCATAACAATAATAACATGCAAACACATAAATGCAACATATAAGCATGCATATCCGCTGGCAATCTCAGTCAGTACTTACGTACCTTTCTAAGGCAGTCCTAGTAGTCCCACTCTAGGTTCCAAGCCTATCATCAAGTCTACAATGCAAATACCCATGCATCATTCAATAAGCTCTAAAAGCCTTAACTAAACAATTGCATACTCCTAAATAATTTAAGGAGACCATAGCTATACCTGCGTCCGTCATCAGCCCACTGATGGCGACTATCCCGCAACTAGGGCACTCCCCCGCTGCGAATCCACAGCCTCGAACACGGCTCTACAACACGAGCACTGCTCCGCTACTATGTCAGACACTGTCTGACTATACTAAAACAAATACTCTACTCCAACTCTAAAATAAAAGTACCCAAAGCCCTAAAATAGGACCACGAGGGCGAAGGAGAGAATTCGGAATTGGCAAGAAATGAATGCCTCGAACCTTATATTTATAGGCATCGATCGGAACCTCCGATCCTTGATCGGAACGTCCGATCCTGCCATCGGAACTTCCGAACATCCTTATCTGCCACATGTCAAAATCTCACTAGTTGACTTTGGATAGGGGTGATCGGAGCTTTCGATCCTGTTCGGAGCTTCCGATCAACTACACGTCATGGATGATGTAATTCGATCGGAGCTTCCGATCATTCATCGGAGCTTCCGATCACCTTCGGAGCATCCGATCCTAACTTCGGAACTTCCGATCTGTCTGACCCTCCGGACCCTTTCTGATCATTTTGGGTCTATTTCCGGCTCCGTTAATCCATTTAGAAGTCTCCTTAATCACATTTTACTAAATATAACATGATCACACGATAATTACTCATTATCGTTAATTCTGGATATGGGCCACTACATTCCCACCACCTTAAAAGGATTTCATCCTCGAAATCTAAGGTAAACCTCGGGACTATAGTATAAACCATTCTTCAAATTCATTAGTAGTTCCGGTTCAAAACATCTGGTCAAATAACCTTCGACAATACCAAACCTCGCTAAACCTGCAAGGTCTGTTCATTCACTGAACCACATCAGAACATAAACTCGATTTATAATTCGCACTGATTTCAAACTCGCACGCTTTTAATGATCACTCTGGAAATCACTGCCTTCTTATCAGCAATCCTGCGAGAATCGAGTAACACTACTGACTATCGTCAGTTATCCATCGATAACCGCAACAACACGGCACCTTCGGTCCAAATTGCCGACTGTATCAGTCACACTGCCTACAAATCTTAGCGATGACACTCCTGCTAAGATCGTAACTAGCCATCAGCTATTCTCTAGACATGCACGAACTCCATCGATGTCCACGATAAAACTAGATACAACACATTGTATTTCACTGGTCTAACGGTAACATCGCATCCCTTGACGTTATCGCAAAGTTCTAAACAAATTGATCTAGATTTGACTTTCGGTCAAATCCTAGATATCCTTCTTCCAAGAAATCATGTGAGTTACTCTTTATCACTAAGGATAAAATATTTCCCAAAACAGTACCTTATGCGAATAGAAATGGCAACTACCGGCCACCAGTTCGCAAAGCAATCGCATCACTGCACACGACTCTAATCATCTGAAATCCCCAGACTGATTGCAATAAACCTTGATCCGAATCCCTCTATCGTAGATAGCATCTACTCAATCGTATTAGTCATCCTTCCATGGATAACAACAAAATCCTGACAATTCCTGGCATCATAGTACGTACTTTCAGTACTCACCCTGCCATTGGCCAACGAATGTTCCCAAAGAACAACAACTAGCAAACAGAGATTTGTAACCCCAATTGTGACAAAATCCTTATACACAATTTCTTGTCTAAATGCATCCTTCGAGGTCGTTGCCTCAAAATTCACTGTCATCCTGCTGAAACTCCCAGATGGACCAACACCATCCTCAGCATTAGTAGCCTATGTCGAATGCTTACTTCTATCTCGGAACTAGAGATAGTATTGACGAAAACGATTCCGGTTAATCCTATTCCAGATAACCAAATCCTTGGCTCCCTAGCGGGGATAACCAAACGGATTCAACTAGATCCCGCACAAAATATATCAATACTAGCGGCAATCCCGCTATGTCAACCTCTCAATGACACAGCATATCAGAACGCACTGGGATATCAGTGACAACAATCCTGCCAGACTCAGAAAAACAAGTCTCAGCTGCTGTCTCATCCCATGAAACGACTAATGCTAACTTGCTAATGCTCATTGAAATCCATAAGCACTTGTCGAATCGCCTCTCAAGAACAACTCCTGAGACATATATTGGAAGCACCCCAAGAAAAACACTCTGACCAACAGTCTCCAAAATTCGTCCACTGAATCCTATTTCTTCAAACTGGATCAATAATTGCTAATACCAAGCAATGCTCAGATCAAAATCTGTCAATGGTAGCCGAAGCAACGTTACCAACAACTACGATCACAAGAGCCAACTAATGACCACTTTCGTGATCCGTAGAATCCAAAAGTTCTCGATTCCCGCATTCCTGAAGATCCCTTAGCAACTAAATAATTCCCTAAATGAACTTGAATCGTTATATCAAAGCATACCATACTTAAAGTACCATTCCCAGTACTTCTTGATTCATTATATGCCATCTGTACCGATTGGAATAATCTGATCAATCAAATCGATATACTGTAGCTCTCGCCATGTATGACGATATCAACCCTAATCAGACAATCACTGATCAATGAAACTCTCATGGCTCGATCAATATCGATGATCTCACTGCCACACGTCCGCATATCCCAAATACTTGGAATAAAAAGAATCACAGCTGATTCAATCACTCATCTTTGACAGAGTCAGACAACAGTTACAAGTAGTCACTAGCGCTAAACATGCACCAGTCTAGACATACTATCACTGTCTATCTTCATCCAATATGATCATAAGGACTTGTTCAATCCAAGCCGCAATAAAAGTCCGAAAAAGATTTCAACTATCGTTGAACATGCTCCTGATAACTATATCTCTTGCTAAGACTGCAACAAATCGAGACTGAGGTTACTTGCCGCGGTGTCCCACCTGAAATCACCACCAAGTGTACACTGGCATAAATCACGCTATCCTCATGCCTCAAATAGTCATGTACAATCCTTAGCATCGGATATAATCTATCACTGAAGGAAACCATCAATCTGAAAAATACTCATCCCCGAGTCAAATGTTTCAGGAATTTCACAAATCCATATCCTAGATAGCCTCTATCACAAGAGTCTCCAAACCCCGACTAGATCCACTAGTCTAGCAGTATCCAATAGACTAAAACTATCTGCTCAGAGTACGTACTCGTCAAGGAAGATCCCTCCAAGACTGGTCCTTATGACAAAACTGCAAACCAATATCTCTGACGACAGTCAGACGATATCTAAACCGCCGATAACTAACCAGGCATCCAATCCAATGTCATACCCCGTCGTGACTGTTACCAAAACTCTAGACTAAGTAGCCTTCCCTCCGCCAAATCCTGAAGCACAAAGGCTTTCAGGCATTCTCTGAAGTACAAAAGACTCCCAGAGTAACACTGGCATAGGGTCGCGCTCCATCATGTCTAGTCATGGTCATAGTCCACAACTCTCGGCATATACTCGACTTGGTATCCCAATGAAATCCTATCATCACAAAGTCTCAACTTATGAAGGTCAATCAGACTACTGTCCTAAGGAAACAACTTAGAACAAAACTCAAAATCTCAAACAAGATCAAAATTCTCATGCCCCCAGATGAATTACCTCATTAATGGCACTAACCCAGTCAAACGACTAATTAGGTCAGCCCTAGGAAGACACCTAGACTAACCTCATGTCAATTCGTTACCGCTGGCTTACCCAAAATCCATGAGTTAACATAGTTGATCACCAATCCACTAATTCCAAGCCAAACATAGTAAAATTACTTGTAATCAAACACGAATATTTGAATAAGTAAAACATGTATCATTACATAAAGTTATGTACAATTTCCTTTATTACAATCCCATGTAATACCATTACAGTATTCCAAAAATAAAACAACAAGTACATCCAATAACTTGATATGATACAACCAAATTCTGATGATATATATTACTACTGAAATACTGTTAACAACTATAATAGTACAGTATTTAAAATCATCGAATCCCGCCTTCGTCCCTTGAGCATGAAGCTTCCCATCGACACATGCATCGATACAAGCATACTCTCGTCCAAGTCTCTCTACATGTCCTCCAGCGAAGAACTCCGGAGAAATGGCACGTGTTAGCTAACCAGCTATGCTCTGCGTCAGTGCATGTCAGTCAACTTCTTCTGCTCACGATCTACCATCAGCGTTCTTCTTGTACCCAAATCATGATTTTGAACATGAAGTTTCCAGTGTGTCTATCGAACGCATCGATATTAGCATACCGGCAAACCATGTTCTGCATGAGGTTAAAGACCTCACTCTCGAAACCTGTCATGCTTTAGGCACTCGAGGCATTCTCTAGTGAAGGTCTATCTGACAATCTCTCCAACTACGAGTGGAGAATCTTCAAGGACTGGAACCACATGGATTACTAAACACCATTCGTTCCAAAAAGCCCTCAGAGGTATCTGACGCGATATAACCGATCTTCTCTTCCAGTCTTCCCTGGCTGGAATCCATATGTTCTTCGATCAACATCCCAATGCATTGAATGATGAACCGTCCACAGCAGTCAGTCTATCTATCGATATGCTACTACTGGTGTTCACTGTTGCATTCTTTATAGTAAAAAACTTCTGCCGCAAACCTTGGCAATGAAGAACCAAATCTTCTTTCGCTAGGCCTCAATCAATCCTACAAGGATAATCAAGAAGTCTTATTATCAATTCCCTAAGTCCCTTGCATGCAGCTCTGATACCATAAATGTAGCGACCCGACCCGGATCCACTACCTAATCAGAGTTAAGAGCATAATTAAGCATGCATTAAATCAAATTGCTGCGGAAGACTAAATACAAGTAGACCGGCAGAATACAACCGGCTAATCAAACTCGATTTATACAACTCAATCGAATTACTTTAAATAAAACCTATAGCTAATCTTGCTATCTTCAAGGTCACTGGCTACTCCAGGCTCCTGGTGCTCAATCCTGCACCTATACCTGCCCCATCGAATAGGGTATCCAGATACACAGAAAAATACTGGACGTGAGCTCTAAGCTCAATACGAAAGCACGGATAAACATACAAATATGATGCATGCAAATGATCGGGTATCCATATCTGAGATAACTGTATACAACCGCTCAGACT